>NC_140995.1:50716980-51044301 GCF_052327205.1 Somniosus microcephalus
TGAAGAATCTGAAGTAGTTTTAAACAGAATTAAAGCAATTTAAAGACTTTTAAAAGCCCTAAAATAATTTTTTTTATTCCATTTATTTATTTACCAATGTCGTCGTCATATGTGCCTTCACACTGTTCCCTTTGGGGAACTGTATGAAGTGGTGGAAGGATTTATGGCCGTGATTAACACTCATTCCGTGACCGTAACCATCTTTGAACCAGCCATTAGGGTGGTTAGTCCAATGGCGGGAGAGTTTTACAGGCTCCCACAAGCTATACAAGGAGGGGGGCCACCCACACCCACGGACGCAAATATCCCACTGCATGTCAACCCAAAATTTAGAGCCGGAGCTCCGACTCCACGGAGCGGGGATCGAAACCCTACCCCGTCTGGCCCAGCGGCGGGGATCCTACCGCTACGCCAAAGGACCAATCCAATTAGCAACGTGAAATGGCTGGAATGAGCACAATTCACGGCATTAAATGAACTCTCAATTGAACTGATGACCTCAGCAATCTCCTCAACGAGGTGGAGGCGCAGCGCCTGCTTATCATTGGTAATGAGAAGTCAAAGGCGCCGCAAAAAGGACAGATGATAGCTTGGTCCTTCAAGTGGCAGCATAGGGCTCCAGTCACGGGGAGGGAAAAGGCGCAGGAAACGTATGGGTGTCACCTTTTGCGCGGAGTGGGCCTTTTGCGTAGCGGTAAGCATCCCCGCCGCTGGGCCAGAAGGAGTAGGGTTTCGAACCCCGCTCCAGACAGTCCCGGCAAGTGGAGTCGGAGCTCCAACTATAAATTCTGGGTGGACATCCAGCGGGATACTTGCGTCCGCGGGTGTGGGTGCCCCCCCTCCTCAGATGGGTTGTGGGAGCCCGTAAAACCCTCACGCCATAGGACTAACCACCCTAATGGCTGGTATGAAGATGGTTATGGTCACGGAAGGAGTGTTAACGTGGCCAGAAATCCTTCCACCACTTCATACAGTTCCCGAAAGGGAACAGTTTGAGGATACGTACGACGATGACCTGTTGCGCAATGCACCTCCTTGGACCCTCAGTCGCAGATGCGAGGGGGCAAATCGTGCAATTGTTAAATTTTTCATTTTATTGACATGTAAAATGTTGGCCCAGTAATTCCCTTCCAAACGCACGAGTACGGTCGGGGTACTTACGCGTCTGTCCGGAGGAAATGCCGGTTTTCAGCATGCACAGCGCATGCGGGGAAAACCGGCATTTCCTGTCCTCTGAACGAAGGGGTTCAGAGGCAGAACGCGTGCGATTGTACAGGCAGCGTGTGTGCAGTAAAATTCGCAGCTTTCATTCATGCTTTCAGTGAGGTCAAGTCCTTACAACTTACACATGAAAAAAGCATGAGTACAGTTTCTCCAGAGGCTGCGGTTGTTTGGGAAAGGGAGGAAAGGTATTTTAAGTAATGCTGAGGTAAGTTTTAAAGTTTATTTTTGTTTTTTAAAACGGGCTTTCAGTACTGTAGGTAGAAGGATCAATTGTGGCTATGTGAATTGAATTTGCTGTGTTTATTAAATGTGAAAATGACTCCAACATTTTTAAGAAAGAAACTTTTCATCAGTAATATATTCTTTTAAGTAATTATGTATGTATGTCTGTATATATTCCTTTGCGTGTATGTATATATTCCTTTACTTATGTGTATGAATGTATGTATTATGACTTTCAGAGAAAGTAACTTATTGGAAAATCATAATTAAAAACATACATTCATACACATAAGTAAAGGAATATAAAACATACATACATATACGTAAAGGAATATATGCGGACATACATACATAATTACTTATTACTGATGAAAAGTTTCTTTCTTAAAAGTGTTGGAAATGTTACATTACTAATTTTAGAACACTCATTCTCACATTCAATTCACACAGCCACAATTGCTCCTTCTACCTACCGTACTGAAAACCCGTTTAAAAAAAAAAATTTAAACTTTAAAACTAACCTCAGCATTTCTTAAAATAACTTTCCTCACTTTCCCAAACAAAAATATTGCCTTTCAGAAGCTCCACGATAAAATATATCTTCCTCCGCAGCCTTGGACCAACTTTACACATGCTTTTTTCAAGTGTAACTTGTAAGGACTTACCCTCACTGAATCCATGAATGAAATCGACGAAGTTCACTGCGCACGCGCTGCCTGTGCAGTCGCACGCGCTGTGCCTCTGAACCCCTTCGTTCAGAGGACCGGAAATGCCGGCGTTCTCCACATGCACGGTGTTTCCTGAACGCCGGCATTTCACCCGGCCAGATGCGTGAGTACCCAGACCGTACTCACGCATTTGGACCCGAATTACTGGGCCAATGTTGGTTGCTGTTCCCAGAACTGCGGCAATTTAAGGGCGACGGCGTTCGCGTTCATTATAAATATCTCAACGAAAGTTGTCCGACGAGATCACGTTGGGGTTACCAATATAGGAACGGAGGTTCCTATCCGAATAATGGAGTTCAACTCAGTGAAACAAAATAACAAAGTTTAATAAACAAACAAGTTAACTGGTAAAACTACAGGAGAAGATGTACACAGGTCTGTTCAGCTTGCCAGCCCCTCAACAACTGCTGCAAGGCTTATGGAAGCTGACGTCATGATGTCATCACGTTCTCCACGCCACTAGCGGTCACGTGATCAGCGTCATGACGTCTTCACGCAGAGTGCAAGAAAGTACATACAGTATAGTTAACAGACAGTTTAAAGGTGTAGTCCGCAGCTGCACCACACTGTAGTTAAAGGGATTGTTGCTAATTGCCCCGAGTCTCTTGGTGGCTCCGCCACACTATTAAAATAAGCTGCTGTCTACACTGGCACAGACACACTAAATACCCTATTAAAAGAAGCTGCTGTCTACACTGGCACAGGCACACTAAATACCCTATTAAAATAAGCAGCTGTCTTCCCTGGCATAGACACACTAAATACGCTATTAAAATAAGCTGCTGTCCACACTGGCACATCCTACTGACCCTATTAAAATAAGCTGCTCTCTACACTGGCACAGACTCACTAAATATCCGATTAATATAAGCTGCTGTCTACACTGGCACAGAAACACTAAATACCCTATTAAAATAAGGTGCTGTCTACACTGGCACAGACACTGTAAATACCGTATTAAAATAAGCTGCTGTCTACACTGGCCAGACACACTAATTACCGGATTAAAATAAGCTGCTGTCTACACTGGCACAGGCACACTAATTACCGGATTAAAATAAGCTGCTGTCTACACTGGCACAGACACACTCAATACCCGATTAAAATAAGCTACTGTCTAGACTGGCACAGGCACACTAAATACCCGATTAAAATAAGCTGCTGTCTGCACCGGCACAGACAAACTAAATACCCTATTAAGATAAGCTTCTGTTTAGACTGGCACAGACACACTAAATACCCTACTAAAATAAGCTGCAATCTACACTGGCACAGACACACCTAATACCCTATTAAAATAAGCTGCTGTCTACACTGGCACCGACATTCTACCGACCCTATTAAAACAAGATGCTGTCTACACTAGCGCAGACAAACTAAATCCCCCATTAAAATAAGCTGCTGTCGTCACTGGCATAGACATTGTACCGACCCTATTAAAATAAGCTTCTGTCTACACTGGCACAGACCCTCTAAATAACCTATTGAAATAAGCTGAGGTCTACATTGGAACAGACACGTTAAATAATCTATTAAAATAAGCTGCTATTTACACTGGCACAGACATGCTAAATACCCCATTAAAATAAGCTGCTGTCCACACTGGCACAGACATTCTACCGAACCAATTAAAATAAGCTGCTGTCTATACTTGCGCAGACAAACTAAATACCGTATTAAAATAAGCTGCTGTCTACACTGGCACAGACACACTAAATACTCTATTAAAATAAGCTGCTGTCTACACTGGCATAGACATTCTATCGACCCAATTAAAATAAGCTGCTGTCTACACTGGCACAGACTCACTAAATACCCGATTAATATAAGCTGCTGTCTACACTGGAACAGACACAATACCGACCCTATTAAAATAAGCTGCTGTCTACACTGGCACAGGCATACTAAATACATTATTAAAATAAGCTGCTGTCTGCACTGGCACAGACACACTAAATACCCGATTAAAATAAGCTGCTGTCTGCACCGGCACAGACAAACTAAATACCCTATTAAGATAAGCTTCTGTTTAGACTGGCACAGACACACTAAATACCCTACTGAAATAAGCTGCTATCTACACTGGCACAGACACACCTAATAACCGATTAAAATAAGCTGCTGTCTGCACTAGCGCAGACAAACTAAATCCCCTATTAAAATAAGCTGCTGTCTACACTGGCACAGACACACTAATTACCCGATTAAAATAAGCTGCTGTCTACGCTGGCACAGACACACTAAATACCCTATTAAGATAAGCTTCTGTTTAGACTGGCACAGACACACTAAATACCCTACTAAAATAAGCTGCTATCTACACTGGCACAGACACATCTAATAACCGATTAAAATAAGCTGCTGTCTGCACTAGCGCAGGCAAACTAAATCCCCTATTAAAATAAGCTGCTGTCTACACTGGCACAGACACACTAAGTACCCTATTAGAAAAAGTTGCTACCTACACTGGCACAGACACACTGAATACCCTAAAACATAAGCTGCTATCTAAACTGGCACGGACACACTAAATACCCCATTAAAATAAGCTTCTGCCTACACTGGCACAGACCCTCTAAATAACCTATTGAAATAACCTGAGGTCTACACTGGAACAGACACATTAAATAATCTGTTAAAATAAGCTGCTGTTTACACTGGCACAGACACACTAAATACCCTACTAAAATAAGGTGCTATCTACACTGGCACAGACACACTAAATACCCTATTAAATTAAGCTGCTGTCTGCACTGGCACAGACACACTAAATAACCTATTAAAATAAGCTGCTGTCTGCACTGGCGCAGACAAACCTAATCCCCGATTAAAAATCGCTGCTTTCTACACTGGCACAGACACACTCAACTCCTTTTTAAAATAAGCTGCTGTCTACACTCTCACAGACTCAATAAAGGCACGATTAAAATTAGCTGCTGTCTACTCTGGCACAGACACACTAAATACCCGATTAAAATAAGCTGCTGTCTACACTGGCACAGACACACTAAATACCCTATTAAAATAAACTGCTCTCTACACTGGCGCAAACAAATTAAATCACCTATTAAAAAAAGCTGCTCTCTACACTGGCATGGAAACACTAAATACCTGATTAAAATAAGCTGCTGTCTACACTGGCACAGACACACTAAATACCCTATTAAAATAAGCAGCTGTCTACACTGGCATAGACATTCTACCGACCCGATTAAAATAAGC
Source organism: Somniosus microcephalus (assembly GCF_052327205.1). Lineage (NCBI taxonomy): Eukaryota > Metazoa > Chordata > Chondrichthyes > Squaliformes > Somniosidae > Somniosus > Somniosus microcephalus. The sequence goes on from NC_140995.1 coordinate 50,722,377, forward strand.
TGCTGTCTACACTGGCACAGACACACTCAATACCCAATTTAAATATGCTTCTGTCTAGACTGGCACAGACACACTAAATACCCGATTAAAATAAGGTGCTGTCTACACTGGCATCGACATTCTTCCGACCCAATTAAAATAAGCTGCTGTCTACACTGGCACAGACACACTCAATACCCAATTTAAAAATGCTTCTGTCTAGACTGGCACAGACACACTAAATACCCGATTAAAATAAGGTGCTGTCTACACTGGCATCGACATTCTTCCGACCCGATTAAAATAAGCTGCTGTCTACACTGGCACAGACACACTAAATACCCGATTAAAATAAACTGCTGTCCACACTGGCACAGACACACTCAATACCCAATTTAAATATGCTTCTGTCTAGACTGGCACAGACACACTAAATACCCGATTAAAATAAGGTGCTGTCTACACTGGCATCGACATTCTTCCGACCCAATTAAAATAAGCTGCTGTCTACACTAGCGCAGACAAACTAAATCCCCTATTAAAATAAGCTGCTGTCAACACTGGCACAATCTAAATCCCCCATTTAAAATAAGCTGCTTTCTACACTGGCACAGACACACTAAATACCCTATTAAAATAAGCTGATGTCTGCACTGGCACAAACACACTGAATCCCCTATTAAAATAAGCTGGACTCTACACTGGCACAGACAAACTAAATACCCTATTAAAATAAGCTGCTCTCTACACTGGCACAGACACACTAAATATCCTATTAAAATAAGCTGCTCTCTACACTGGCACAGACAATCTAAATCCCCCATTTAAAATAAGCTACTTTCTACACTGGCACAGACACACTGAATACCTTATTAAAATAAGCTGCTGTCTACACTGGCACAGTTACACTAAATACCCGATTAAAATAAGCTGCTGTCTACACGGGAACAGACACAATACCGACCCTATTAAAATAAGCTGCTGTCTACACTGGCCAGACACACTAATTACCTGATTAAAATAAGCTGCTGTCTACACTGGCACAGACACACTCAATGCCCGATTAAAATAAGCTACTGTCTAGACTGGCACAGACACACTAAATACCCGATTAAAATAAGCTGCTGTCTGCACCGGCACAGACAAACTAAATACCCTATTAAGATAAGCTTCTGTTTAGACTGGCACAGACACACTAAATACCCTACTAAAATAAGCTGCTATCTACATTGGCACAGACACACCTAATACCCTATTAAAATAAGCTGCTGTCTGCACTGGCACACACACACTAGGGCCTAGAAATTCAGTTGCGTACGCCAGCCGTTAGCGCCTTAGGAGGAGTAGATCTCGAGCGCTAGGCACTTAGCGACCGGGCGCAGGGCGATCTGCGCCTACGCCCAACTTCAGTAGACATTTAGCGCCGGCGCAAAGTGTTTGCACGCGCTCAGCGGCGCGCGCAGATTATGACGTCATTTCCTCGTGCAACGCCCTTTGTGCGCCCCAATCCGGAACTTCAGTCGCGCCCGCCCAATTTGGGTGTGGCGCTCCTAAGAACTGTGAACTGGAACGCAGCAGAGACCATGCGGGCCTCGGGGAGCGCTAATTAAAGGGCACTTACCCTGAACTATAAAGGCCAGCCATTTTGCAGCAATCACTCTTGTGCAACGGATTTCTGGACAGAGACTAAGGAAGAGAGGTCACTGCTTTGGCCCAACATAGGAGAGGTATTTTTGGCTTCAGGCCAGAGCTTGGCAATTCGCCTTCATTTTGAGGTCATTGTTTGCCAGTATATTATGGGGGCTGCATGGGGTGCCAACCCTCAGTTTCAGCATTATGTGCGAAGGGCTCGCAGACGCTGTGTGAGAGGGGCAGCCCTGGCTAGACGCAGAGGGGGCAACAGGCGTCCGCAACCTAGGCCTTACCCACTCAGGAAATACAGACAGCAGGTGTCCTATCTCACCATGCCTGCCGCGCAGTGTGTTAGGAGGCTGCACTTCAGAAGGGAGGTGGTTGCAGAGATCTGCCATCTGCTTCACAGAGATCTGCGTCCACAGCTGAGGTGCAGGACGTCTCTGTCGGTGGAAGTGAAGGTCACGGTGGCTCTGAACTTCTATGCAAGCGGCTCCTTCCAAGCCGCTGTTGGGGACATTGCTAACATATCCCAGTTCGCCGTGCATTGCTGCATCTGCCAGGTGACCAATGCCCTTTTCAGAAGGAGACACCAATTCATCTCCTTCCCCATGACCCTGGAGAAGCAGCAACAGCGTGCAGTGGGATTTACGAGAACAGCGGGCTTCCCCATGGTGCAGGGCGCCATTGACTGCACGCATGTGGCTTTGCGGGCACCTATTCACAATGCCGAGGATTACCGCAACCGGAAGGGCTACCATTCCCTCAATGTACAGCTGGTGTGTGACCACAGGCAGCGCATCCTAGCTGTCAATGCCCGCTTTCCAGGCAGCAGCCACGATGCATTTATCCTGCGACAGACTACTGTGGCTGACATGTTCCAGGCACAGCCTCCCCCAAGAGGATGGCTTATCGGGGACAAAGGCTATCCTTTGTGTACCTGGCTCATGACCCCGCTCCGCGCGCCCAGGACCCCTGCTGAGGAGGCATACAACGAAAGCCATCAAGCCACTAGGAACATCATAGAACAAACGATTGGCGTCCTCAAGCAACGGTTCCGCTGCCTGGATCGTTCCGGAGGATCTCTGCAGTATTCGCCGGAGAGAGTCTCCCAGGTCGTGGTCGTCTGCTGCATGCTGCACAACCTGGCTATCCGAACGACTCAGGCACTGCCACCTCACGCTGGATCACCACCTCAGGAGGAGGAGCAGGAGGAGCATGAGGAGGAGGAGGAGGAGGAGGAGGAGTACCAGCCCAGGAGGGAGGCACAAGGTCCAAGGGCCGCCCGTCGGCGGCTTATTGAACGTCACTTCTAGGCCCCCTGTCAGGGAATGGCTTGTGGCAATGAAGGGACCTGAATGCAGCCGCTCCGCAAGCCCTCAGCCGGTTAAGGCAACAACCACTTCAAACATCAAACATGGACAAGCTGAATAAATAAAATGCTTTATTGAACAAACTCAGGGCCCTTCCCACATGAAACCCAAAAACAGACAACACCCCCAAAAAACAGTCACACACATGACTCACTCCCACAACCTGGGGAGGAATAACAAAACATTTCCACAAAAATGGCCTTCATCCTCGGCCTTACAAAAACAACCATGCCCATAAACAAAACAACCATCCCCATAAACAAAACAACCATCCCCATATAAAAACACATTTGCCCACACCCTCTACTTTGTGGCCCGCGAGGGCGATTCCATGACCAGCCTTTTGCGGCCCCTGGCCGCCCTGCTGCTCCTCCTCAAAGTGTGCCCAGTGGCTGCTGCAAGGCTGGGGGAAGGCTCCTGAGGGGCACATGGCGTGACGGGAGATGCCCTTGGGGGTCTGCCTAGACGAGCTCTGGCCCTCGAGAGGCCGGCTGGTGACTGCTGCAGCTGTGGCTGGGCAGCAGCAGGCTCTCCAGCAGCTCGTCGCAGCTCCACTGGGGGAGTGGCAGTGGCGGCTGCAGGAATGGGGGCAAGCTGGCTGATGACAGGTGCTCGCTGCTCGCCTGAGACACTGGCACTCGCCCGGGCCATCACTGCAGCATGCGCAGCAATCTGCTGAAGGACAGACCGCTGTGCTGATGCAGCGCGGCGGGTGCCCTGGCGATGCCTGGCTGACACAGCGAGTGTGGCAGCAGTGAGTGCCCGTACTGCCCTTGTCTGTGCCCGCATCAGACCAGCCAGTGAGTGCACGGCACCACTGATCACCTGTCGACTCGCGGACTGCTCTGCCCCAAAATCGGGCCGACTCGCGGACTGCTCTGCCCCGAATTCTGCCCGACTCGCGGCCTGTGCTGCTTCGAATTGTTCGAAACTCCTGGCCTGTGAGGCGCCGAAATCGGCCACACTATGAGCCAGGGACTCGATGGCCTCAGGCAACCGTGCCACAACCCCCATGAACTCGGTGTGCCGGTGATCCGAGTCCACGGACATTTGATCGAGGAGGCGCACCTCCTTGGCGAGGACCGTCTCCGGACTGGAGGCCGGACTCTCCCTCTGGGGAGAAGGCCGCTGAGCTGGCCGACCCTTCCCGCGTTGCTGGATGCCACTGGGCCCAGCAACTACACTCCCCTGCGAACCTTCGCCCCTCTGGGAAGAAGGCTGCCGAGCTGGCCGACCCTTCCCGCGTTGCTGCACGCCACTGGGCACAGGAGCTACACTCCCCTGCGACACTTCCCCCTGGCTGTTCTCCAGGGAAGACGTGTCCCCTCCATTTGCATCCCCTGACGCGGCTGAGGGTTCCCCTGATGGGCCGCTTTGCTGTTCCTCTTCCTCCTCCTCCTCCTCCTCTTCTGAGGGGCTGTCACTGGCAAGTTCAGGGACCTCCTCCTCACCATCTGAAAGCAGGAAGGCACAAGAGTAGCTTTAGAGTGAGGAGAGGGCGTCAGCGAGGGAGGCATGAGTGGTGGCATTCAGCGCATTGGTCGGACAGTGGCAAAGGATGTCGATCTGAAGCGCAAGTGGGAGGAGAGAGGTCGAAAAGGTGATGTCCTTACCATTGGTGCCCAGAACAGGGTCGGCATCTCCAGATGCAATGGGGCCAATCACCCGGGCACCCATGAGGCTACCCACGCGCTCTTCAAGGTCACTGAGCTGCTGGATCTGGGGACCGCCTCCCCCGGTCACAGTCCGGCTCTTCTGATTGTGTGCCAGCTTGGCCTGCAAGAGAAAGGACGGCCTCTAAGTACAGTGTGGTGCCGTGATCTTGTGTGCACTGCCTCCCATGGTCGAATAGCTTGGCCAGTGTGGTGCCGTGATCTTGTGTGCACTGCCTCCCATGGTCGAATAGCTTGGCCAGTGTGGTGCCCTGATCTTGTGTGCACTGCCTCCCATGGTCGAATAGCTTGGCCAGTGTGGTGCCGTGATCTTGTGTGCACTGCCTCCCATGGTCGAGTAGCTTGGCCGGTGTGGTGCCCTGATCTTGTGTGCACTGCCTCCCATGGTCGAATAGCTTGGCCAGTGTGGTGCCCTGATGTTGTGTGCACTGCCTCCCATGGTCGAATAGCTTGGCCAGTGTGTAAAGTGCAGAATGTGCAATTGATGTTCATGCCAGTCCCATAGCTGCTGGATGAGGGCTGGCCACTAGGGCTTTCAGGTCCCTTTGCCCATAATGTGAGGTGCACATGCAAGGATGAGGAGGACACTGGAAAGGGCACTCACCCTGACAATCCTTGTGAGGTCATTGAATTTTTTCCGGCATTGGACACCAGTCCTGGGGACCTCGCTGTTGGATGTGACCCTGTGGGCGACCTCCCTCCAGGCTTTCCTGTAGACGCTGGTGGCAGGCTTCTTGCCACTATCCGGGAACAAGAGTTTGCGTCTCCTCTCCAAAGCCTTAACCAGCACCCTCAAATCATGGCCAGTGAAGCGCTGCGCTCGTTCACAGGCCTTCTGCATCTTTCCCGGCGCTATTTCTGTTCAGCAGCAGTGTTTAGGCCTAGCTGGAGGGCTGCAGTGTCCAGGGCGTGGCAGCAGACGAACTCGACCCTTCCCCCTTTAAGAGCTGGCCGGCGCCAGGGTGACTGCTGTCAATCAAGAAATGACCGCACCTGCGCTGCGCCCGGCCTCGGCTTTTTAGCTCAGTACCGCCGGCTTTGCGCCTAAAGATAGTTGTGTAACGCCAGTTTTAGCGCTTGAGCAAACTCTTAGTGCGAAGCTACTGAATATCGGCGAAGTGGCCTCGACTTTGCGCCGGGCGCAAACTTTACCGGCCGCCCGACTTTTCCGCCCCAAAACTGGCTATACTGAATTTCTAGGCCTAGATACCCTATTAAAATAAGCTGCTGTCTACACTGGCACAGACACACTAAATACCCTATTAAAATAAGCTGCTGTCTACACTGGCACCGACATTCTACCGACCCTATTAAAATAAGATGCTGTCTACACTAGCGCAGACAAACTAAATCCCCTATTAAAATAAGCTGCTGTCGACACTGGCATAGACATTGTACCGACCCTATTACAATAAGCTGCTGTCTACACTGGCACAGAAACACTAAATACCCTATTAGAAAAAGTTGCTACTTACACTGGCACAGACACACTGAATACCCTATTAAAATAAGCTTCTGTCTACACTGGCACAGACCCTCTAAATAACCTATTGAAATAAGCTGAGGTCTACATTGGAACAGACACGTTAAATAATCTATTAAAATAAGCTGCTATTTACACTGGCACAGACACACTAAATACCCTATTAAAATAAGCTGCTGTCCACACTGGCACAGACATTCTACCGAACCAATTAAAATAAGCTGCTGTCTATACTTGCGCAGACACACTAAATACTCTATTAAAATAAGCTGCTGTCTACACTGGCACAGACACACTAAATACTCTATTAAAATTAGCTGCTGTCTACACTGGCATAGACATTCTACCGACCCAATTAAAATAAGCTGCTCTCTACACTGGCACAGACTCACTAAATACCCGATTAATATAATCTGCTGTCTACACTGGAACTGACACAATACCGACCCTATTAAAATAAGCTGCTGTCTACATTGGCACAGACACACTAAATACCCGATTAAAATAAGCTGCTGTCTGCACCGGCACAGACAAACTAAATACCCTATTAAGATAAGCTTTGGTTTAGACTGGCACAGACACACTAAATACCCTACTAAAATAAGCTGCTATCTACACTGGCACAGACACACCTAATAACCGATTAAAATAAGCTGCTGTCTGCACTAGCGCAGACAAACTAAATCCCCTATTAAAATAAGCTGCTGTCTACACTGGCACAGACACACTAATTACCCGATTAAAATAAGCTGCTGTCTACACTGGAACAGACACAATACCGACCCTATTAAAATAAGCTGCTGTCTACACTGGCACAGACACACTAATTACCTGATTAAAATAAGCTGCTGTCTACACTGGCACAGGCATACTAAATACATTTATTAAAATAAGCTGCTGTCTACACTGCCACAGACACACTAAATACCTGATTAAAATAAGCTGCTGTCTGCACCAGCACAGACAAACTAAATACCCTATTAAGATAAGCTTCTGTTTAGACTGGCACAGACACACTAAATACCCTACTAAAATAAGCTGCTATCTACACTGGCACAGACACATCTAATAACCGATTAAAATAAGCTGCTGTCTGCACTAGCGCAGACAAACTAAATCCCCTATTAAAATAAGCTGCTGTCTACACTGGCACAGACACACTAAATACCCTATTAAAATAAGCTTCTGCCTACACTGGCACAGACCCTCTAAATAACCTATTGAAATAACCTGAGGTCTACGCTGGAACAGACACATTAAATAATCTATTAAAATAAGCTGCTGTTTACACTGGCACAGACACACTAAATACCCTACTAAAATAAGGTGCTATCTACACTGGCACAGACACACTAAATACCCTATTAAATTAAGCTGCTGTCTGCACTGGCACAGACACACTAAATAACGTATTAAAATAAGCTGCTGTCTGCACTGGCACAGACAAACCTAATCCCCGATTAAAAATCGCTGCTTTCTACACTGGCACAGACACACTCAATTCCTTTTTAAAATAAGCTGCTGTCTACACTCTCACAGACTCAATAAAGGCACGATTAAAATTAGCTGCTGTCTACTCTGGCACAGACACACTAAATACCCGATTAAACTAAGCTGCTGTCTACACTGGCACAGACACACGAAATACCCTATTAAAATAAACTGCTGTCTACACTGGCGCAAACAAATTAAATCACCTATTAAAAAAAGCTGCTCTCTACACTGGCATGGACACACTAAATACCCGATTAAAATAAGCTGCTGTCTTCACTGGCACAGACACACTAAATACCCGATTAAAATAAGCTGCTGTCTACACTGGCATAGACATTCTACCGACCCTATTAAAATAAGCTGCTCTCTACACTGGCACAGACACACTAAATACCCGATTAAAATAAACTGCTGTCCACACTGGCACAGACATACTCAATACCCAATTTAAATAAGCTTCTGTCTAGACTGGCACAGACACACTAAATACCCGATTAAAATAAGGTGCTGTCTACACTGGCATCGACATTCTTCCGACCCAATTAAAATAAGCTGCTGTCTGCACTAGCGCAGACAATCTAAATCCCCTATTAAAATAAGCTGCTTTCTACACTGGCACAGACACACTAAATACCCTATTAAAATAAGCTGATGTCTACACTGGCACAGGCATACTACAACCCCTATTAACATAAGCTGTGGTCTGCACTGACACAGCCAAAATAAATACCCGATTAAAATAAGCTGCTGTCTACACTGGCACAGGCACACAAAATACCCTATTAAAAAACGCTGCAGTCTACTCTGGCACAGACACACTAAATGGCTATTAAATAAAGCTGCTGTCTACACTGGTATAGACACACTAAATACCGTATTAAAATAAGCTGCTGTCTACACTGCCACAGGCATACTGCAAACCCTATTAACATAAGCTGCTGTCTACACTGGCACAGAAACACTAAATACCCGATTAAAATAAGCTGCTGTCTACACTGGGACAGGCACACTAAATACACTCTCAAAATAAGCTGCTGTCTACACTGGAACAGACACAATACCGACATTATTAAAATAAGCTGCTTTCTGCACTGGCACAGACACACTATATACCCGATTAAAATAAGCTGCTGTCTACACAGGCACAAACACACTAAATAACTTATTAAAATATGCTGCAGTCTACACTGGCACTTACTCACTTTATACCCGATTATAATAAGCTGCTATCTGCACTGCCACAGACACACTAAATACCCTATTAAAATAAGCTGGTGTCTACACTGGCACAGACCCTCTGAAAACCCGATTAAAATAAACTGGGGGAGAAATTGGGTGAGTAGCGCCACTTGTTAGCGCCTAAAGAGGCAGGCAGTGGCTGTAGTGCCACTGGCTGCGCCTCCCGCAATATTGAGTTGGGGCGATAATGGTGGCGTTAGCCTTTTGCGCTGCGCCACAACCGATGATGTCATCGGTGCGTGCAGCACCCCATTCGCGCCCCGTTCGTGATATTTGGTAGCGAACGGCGCAGTTGCACCATTCGCTACCCGCGCCCGGTTCACGGGGCCTTACTGTGCCGGCAGCGGCGCAGGTTAAGGTGGAGGTGCAGGCGGCCGCCTTTTTCGGCGGCTGCCTGCCAGCACCTCCGTTCCCGGCCTCCTAACCCCACCCCCCGCGGCATTGCCAGCTGTTTCCCGAGAGCACGGCACTTCTCCTTGGTGCCGGGCTCTTTTGCCGGCATTCACGATCGGGGCTCGCGCTGTTGCAGGCACCTCCCCCTTAGCAGTGGGAGGAAGGCCTGCAGTACCGCAGCGTGTGGCGCTGCAGCACGTTGCACTGCGATATTCAGTTTCAGCGCCCTAAGAGGGACGCGGAGCGCCTCGAGCCTCGCACCGTGTCCATCGAGGGGCAATGAAACTGAATATCTGACGATCGCTGAAGCCGCGAACGCTGCGCTAAATCCTGCGCTCACGCGACTTTTGCGCCACTTTGGCGCCCCAACCCAATTTCTAGGCCACTATATCTACACTGGAGCAGACACACTAAATAACCTATTAAAATAAGCTGCTGTCTACACAGGCACAGGGACACTACCAAAACTATTGAAATATGTTGCTGTCTACACTGGCACAGACACACTAAATACCCGATTAAAATAAGTTGCTGTCTACACTGGCACAGACACACTACCGACCCTATTAAAATAAGCTGCCGTTTACATTGGCACAGATATTCTAAATACCCGATTAAAAGAAGCTGCTCTCTACACTGGCACAGACACACTAAATACCCGATTAAAATAAACTGCTGCCTACACTGGCGCAGACAAACAAAATCCCCTGTTAAAATAAGCTGCTGTCTACACTGGCACAGACACACTAAATACCCGATGAAAATAAGCTGCTGTCTACACTGGCACAGGGACACTACCGAAACTATTGAAATATGTTGCTGTCTACACTGGCACAGACACACTAAATACCCGATTAAAATAAGTTGCTGTCTACACTGGCACAGACACACTACCGATCCTCTTAAAAAAAGCTGCTGTCTACACTGGCACAGACACACTACCGACCCTATTAAAATAAGCTGCCGTTTACACTGGCACAGATACTCTAAATACCCGATTAAAAGAAGCTGCTCTCTACACTGGCACAGACACACCAAATACCCGATTAAAATAATCTGCTGCCTACACTGGCGCAGACAAACAAAATCCCCTGTTAAAATAAGCTGCTGTCTACACTGGCACAGACACACTAAATACCCGATTAAAATAACCTGCTCCCTACACTGGCACAGATGTACTAAATCCCCTATTAAAATAAGCTGCTGTCTACACTGGCACATACTCACTTTATACCCGATTAAAATATGTTGCTGTCTACTCTGGCACAGACAAACTAAATACCCTATTAAAATAAGCTGCTGTCTGAACTGGCACAGACACACTAAATACCCGATTACAATAAGCTGCTGTCTACACTGGCGCAGACAAACTGAATACCCTAGTAAAATAAACTGCTGTCTACACTGGCACAGACACACTAAATACCCGATTAAAATAAGCTGCTGTCTACACTGGCACAGACACATTAAATACCCAATTAAAATATGCTGCTGTCTACACTGGCACAGACACACTAAATACCCAATTAAAATATGCTGCTGTCTACACTGGCACAGACACACTAAATACCCAATTAAAATAAGCTGCTGTCTACACTGGCACAGACACACTAAATCCCCAGTTAAAATAAGCTGCTGTGTACACTGGCGCAGCCACATGAAATACCCTATTAAAATAAGCTGCTGTCTACACTGGCACAGACACTCTAAATACCCGATTAAAAGAAGCTGCTGTCTACACTGGCACAGACACACTAAATACTCTATTAAAATAAGCTGCTGTCTACACTGGCACAGACACACTAAATAACCTATTAAAATAAGCTGCTGTCTGCACTGGAACAGACAAATTAAATATCCTATTAAAATAAGGTGCTGTCTACACTGGCACAGACATACTAAATACCCTATTAAAATAAGCTGCTGTCTACACTGGAACAGACAAATTAAATACCCTATTAAAATAAGCTGCTGTCTGCACTGGCACAGACTCACTAAATCCCTTATTAAAATAAGCTGCTGTCTGCACTGGCACAGACTCACTAAATCCCTTATTAAAATAAGCTTTTGTCTACGCCGGCCCAGACACACTAAATACCCTATTAAAATAAGCTGCTGTCTACACTGGCACATAATCACTTTATACCCGATTAAAATATGTTGCTGTCAATCTGGCACTGACAAACTAAGTACCCTATTAAAATAAGCTGCTGTCTGAACTGGCACAGACACACTAAATAACCTATTAAAATAAGCTGCTGTCTACACTGGCACAGACAAATTAAATACTCGATTAAAATAAGCTGCTGTCTACACTGGCACAGACACACTAAATACCCGATTAAAATAAGCTGCTCTCTACACTGGCACAGACACACTAAATACCCGATTAAAATAAGCTGCTCTCTACACTGGCGCAGGCAAACTAAATACCCTATTGAAATAAGCTGCTGTCTACACTGGCACATACTCACTTCATACCCGATTAAAATAAGTTGCTGTCTACTCTGGCACAGACATACTAAATACCCTATTAAAATAAGCTGCTGTCTACACTGACACAGACTCACTAAATACCCAATTAAAATATGCTGCTGTCTACACTGGCACAGACATACTAACTCCCCAGTTAAAATAAGCTGCTGTCTACACTGGCCCAGAAACACTAAGGCCTAGAAATTCACTATGGCCCCGCCAGCTGGCTAGCGCCCAAAAGTTAGCGCTGGGCGGGAAGCCTATAGCGATCGTCAGATATTCATTGTTAGCGCCCCAATTCGGAAGCGGGCGCTATACCAGGGTGTGCCCGCCTCCGCTTGGTGCGCTGACACTGAATATCAGCGCTCTTGGCGCCGCTGCGCCAGGCGCTGCGCAGCGGCAGGCTGCGGTACTGCAGGCCTCCTCCTTCTCTTAAGGGGGAGCTGCCTGCAACGGGGAGATCGCCGCTGGATAGTGCCGGCAAATGAGCCCGGCACCACTGATAAGTGCCGGGCTCGCGGAAAGCAGCAGGCAATGCCGCGGGGGGGGCGTGGAGGAGGCCGGGGCCGGCCGCACCTTCCGCTTTAAAGCGCCCCACTAAGGCTGCAGGACGGCCCCGTTTTCTGGTCGCTGTTTGCGGCCGCTTCGGAGGAGGCGGCCGCAACTAAATATGGGGATCGGCGCGGTTTCAGGGCGGAACCGGGGCACTGCGCACACCGATGACGTCATCGGTGCCGGCGCAGCGCTAACGGCTACCGCCGCCAATACCGCTGCGCTGAATATCTGCGCAAACTCATTTTGGCGCAAAATCACCCTTTAGGCGTTAACTGGGCGCAAAGCTGGCAGCGCCTTAATGAATTTCTAGGCCTAAATACTCTATTAAAATAAGCTGCTGTCTGCACTGGCGCAGCCACACGAAATACCCTATTAAAATAAGCTACGGTCTGCACTGGCACAGACACACTATGGCCTAGAAATTCAGTGGGCTTTGCGCTCAGCTACCGCCCAAAGAGGGCTTCTGCGCCAGTCTGCAAACTTCAGGCGAACTTCACTGACGCGCTAATTGCGGCGGTAGCCGTTAGCGCTGCGCCGCCACCGATGACGTCATCGGTGTGCGCAGCGCCCCGGTACCGCCCGACACCGGCCCGACCCCCATCTTCAGTAGCGGCCGCCTCTTCCGTGGCGGCCGCTAATAACATTCGGAGACCGGGTCCGTACAGCAGCCTTAGTGGGGCGCTTTAAGGTGGAGGTGCGGCCGGCCGCTTTTTCGGCGGCCGCCTGCCCGCACCTCCTTCTCCGGCCTCCTCAACCGCCCACCCCCCCCTTCCCGCAGCATTGCCGGCTGGTTTCCGGGAGCCCGGCACTTCTCCGTTGTGCCGGGCTCTTTTGCCGGCACTCGCGATCGGGGCTCCGGCTGCTGCAGGCACCTCCCCCTTAAGAGAGGGAGGAAGGCCTACAGTACCGCAGCCTGCCGCTCCGCTGCGGGTGGCGCTGTGGCCACTAGCGCGCCGATATTCAGTTTCAGCGCCCCAAGCGGGGGCGGCCACACCCTTGAACAGCGGCCGTCCTTGACTTTGGGCGCTGAAACTGAATATCGGCTCCGCGCCCAGCGGTAAATTCTGGCCGCCAGCGAGCTGGCGGGGCTATAGCTAATTTCTAGGCCTATATACCCTATTAAAATAAGCTGCTGTCTACACTGGCACAGACACACTAAATAACCTATTAAAATAAGTTGCTGTCTACTCTGGCACAGACACACTAAATACCCGAATAAAATAAGCACTGGCACAGAGACATTAATACCCTGTTAAAATAAGCTGCTGTCTACGCTGGCACAGACACACTAAATACCCTATTAAAATAAGCTGCTGTCTACACTGGCACAGACACACTACCAACCATATTAAAATAAGCTGCTGTCTACACTGGCCCAGACACACTAAATACCCTAGTAAAATAAGCTGCTGTCTACACTGGCACATAATCACTTTATACCCGATTAAAATATGTTGCTGTCTACTCTGGCACTGACAAACTAAATACCCGATTAAAATAAGCTGCTGTCTACACTGGCACAGACAAACAAAATCCCCTATTAAAATAAGCTGCTGTCTGCACTGGCGCAGACATACTAAATACCCTATTAAAATAAGCTGCTGTCTACACTGGCGCAGGCAAACTAAACACCCTATTAAAATAAACTGCTGTGTACACTGGCACAGACACACTGAATACCTTATTAAAATATGCTGCTGTCTACACTGGCACAGACACACTAAATACCCTATTAAAATAAACTGCTGTCTACACTGGCACAGACACACTGAATACCTTATTAAAATATGCTGCTGTCTACACTGGCACAGGCACTAAATCCCCAGTTAAAATAAGCTGCTGTCTACACCGACCCAGACACACTAAATACCCTATTAAAATAAGCTGCTGTCTACACTGGCACAGCCACACGAAATACCCTATTAAAATGCTGCTGTCTACACTGGCACAGGCATACTACAAACCCTATTAACATAAGCTGTGTTCTACACTGGCACAGACACACTAAGGCCTAGAAATTTGGTTGGTAGCACCGGCGCTGAGCGCCTAAAGAGACCTAGAATTGGGGCGATACCCTATGTTGGGGCGGTCGCTATGAAGATAGCGACAACTCAAATATTGACTGTACATTTAACGCCTGTGCTAAGTGTTTGCGCGCGCCTGCGAGCGCAAGCAGGTCTTGATGTCATTTCAGTGTGCAACGCCTTTTAGGAGCGCCTGAGCGCATATTGGGTGGCGCCCGGAGCCTTAACGCCTAGCGCTATTAGTGACAGTTCGAGGGAGGGCTAGCAGGCCCTTCTCGGAGTAGGGGGGCGCTATTTAAAGGGGACAGCTCTAGTGCACTATCTTCAGCCACTTGGCCTGCTCATTGCGATCGTTGCTGGAGAGAGTTGGCGAGCTACTGTGGAGCAGAGTTTTGGGAATTTAGCTTTAGAGTACTTGGGACCTTCAAACCTGTCCGAAGCACTTGCAGCACTACACCTAAAAGCCTTTTGACCAACTGGCATCGGAATGGGAGCTGCTTTGGAGGGCGACGGCCTCATGGCCCAACACTGTGAAGGGGCAGACAGATGGCGGGAGAGGGGGCCGGGATTGGCCAGAAGGAGGAGGGGCAATGGAGGTCGGCCAATCCGACGGGATGCTGCGAGGGTCTTTAGGCAGCAGGTGTCAAGCCTTGACATGTCGGAGGAGCAGTGTTTGCGAAGGCTCCGATTCTGGAGGGACATTGTTACTGATCTGTGCCACCTGCTTGGTCAGGATCTGCAGCCGCGTGAACGGTGCAGAACCTCTCTGTCCGTGATCGCTAAACTGACTGATGGCCTCAATTTTTATGCCAACGGATCCTTTCAGTCAGCCATTGGGGACATTGCGACTGTCGCTCAGGTTGCAGTCCACTGTTGCATCCGGCAAGTTACAGATGCCCTTTATAGGCGAAGGCATCAATTCATGACCTTCCCTCTGACCCTGCACAAGCAGGCGGAGCGCGCGCAGGGTATCGCTTCTATTGCGGACTTCCCCATGGTGCAGGGGGCGACTGACAGCACACACGTGGCTTTGAGGGCGCCATGCCATCATCCTTAGGACTTCCGCAACCGCAAGGGGTTCCACTCCCTCAACGTGCAGCTGGTCTGTGACCACCGCCAAATCATCATGGCAGTCACCGCGCATTTCCCAGGGTGCAGCCACGATGCCTTTATCCTGCGGTTGACCTCAGTTTGTAACCTTTTTGAGGGGCTGGCTCGAACACGAGGCTGGCTTACTGGGGACAAGGGCTATCCTCTCTGCCCATGGCTGATGACAACACTCCGTGTGGCCGACACCCCAGCAGAAGAGCTGATCAGCAGCGGCCATCAGGCGACCAGGCACAGTAAACAGCACACTATTGGTGTTCTCAAAAAGCGTTTCCGATGTCTGGAACATTCGGGGGGATCCCTGCAGTACTCGCCGCAGCAAGTGGGACACATCGTCGTCGTCTGCTGCATGCTCCACAACTTGGCGAATCGACGCACCCAGCCAATTCCAGCTGTCCCTCAACGACCAGCAGAGCAGGCGGAGGAGGAGGAGTATGAGGAGGAGGAAGAGCAGGCAGAGGAGGAGGATGAGGAGGAGGAGGAGGAGGAAGAGCAGGTGGAGGAGGAGGAGGAGGAGGAGCAGGTGGAGGAGGAGGAGGAAGAGGAGGAGGAGGAAGCGGAGGCGGAGGAGGAGGAGGAGGAAGATGGAAGGGCTGCTGAAAGTGGAAGGGCCATACGTCAGAGGCTCATCAGGACTCGTTTCGAGACCCCTGTGGCGGAATGATGAGAGTCTTAACTCATGCACACTTTGGATGTTTGACGGCCTCTGAATGCCAGCATCACTGAAAGTAGTCACGTGCACCATGCCTCATTGAAACTTCTGTTTATTGGCACAAAAGTCTTTCATTGCAGCAAAACAACGTAATGTCAACAGAAACCATAAGTAACAAAATAACTGTGAACTCTTCGGCAAAGCCGCAAAACTCAACAAACCTTCTGCAAATATAACAACAGGTGAGGGTGTCCTTGAATTTGGACAAAGAAACGTCTCAGCACCTCCCTCTACAACTGGCCCCTTGAGGGAGAACGACTTCTCTTTCGCGCCCGGCCCCTTCCCTCCCTGCTGCTCCTACGTAATTGGACCCCAGTGGCGGGCTCAAGGCTGGGGGACGCCTGCTGACTGTGTGGAAGCGCAGAAGCCCCTGAGGTACGGCCTGGCCGACCTCTGGGCTTGGAGGGTGCGGACGCAGGATGCTTGATGTGACCATGGCTGGAAGCAGTGTGCCCTGCAGGTGGTGGCAGCTGCACTGCAGACGTCCCAGCGCTGCCATGTGCAATGGTCTCCTGCCGAGAGAGGACACCTGCACCATGGTCGGACGACACACTGGCTATCTGAGGGGAGCGGCTCGGCTCATCCGCCACAATCGCATGCTCCACTGATTCCTGGCCTTGTATGGGACTGGAAAGGCCCGGGGTGATCCTAACTGATGCAGAGAGGGTGGCTGCAGTGAGAGATCGCGTTGCCTCAATCTGGGTGTGGAGGAGCCCAGCAAGTGACTGCGTGGCAACAGTGAGGACCTGTGTGCCAGGTGCCAGTGCTTCGGAGAAGCCCTGGACAGTTCTTCCCATTGCTTCGGACAAGGCAGGTGCCGACCGCTCCACTGCCTCGGACAAGCCCTGGACAGACCTTTCCAGGGATTGTCCGAAGCCCTGAACAGTCCTTTCCATAGCCGACTCAAAGCCCTGGACAGTCCTCTCCATTGTTGGGCCGAAGCCCTGGATAGTCCTGTCCATTGTTGCCCCGAAGCCCTGGATAGACCTGTCCATTGTTGCCCCAAAGCCCTGGAGAGTCCTCTCCATTGTTGCCCCGAAGTCCAACATACTCTTAGCCAATGAATCTATTGACTCAGGCATCTTCTCCACTGCAGCCATCAGCTCCGTGTGTCTGAGCCAGGCCTGTTTGCTCATTTCAGCCAGGCGACGCACCTCATCTGCACTCTGTGCAGCAGTCATCACTACCTGCCTTGCCCTCCGGGGAGACGGTGGCCGAACTTGCCTATCCCCCTTGCGTTGCTGCATGCCGCTTGTTCCGGCAACTGGTTCATCCTCAGAGCCCCCCCCCTCCCCTCCAGGGGACTACTATCCCCAGTCTGTAGATGTGTCCGCTCCCCGGATTCTGCAACGGCTGGTCCGGATTCCTCCTGCTCCTCGCCTCCGGTGGCACTGGCACTGGCAGCTTCAGTGCGTTGAGCCCGAGTTGGTGCTGATTCATCTGAAAGTAGGGAGGTGGAAGAGTGGCTTTAGCAAAAGGACAGGTTTGCTGAAAGGCATGCCAGATTGCGGCAAGGCTCTGACATGGCTGCACACTGAGGATGCATGCTGGCGGGGGGACCAAGTGGAAGGCAACAGGTGGAAAAGGTGAGAGTCTTACCCTCGCTGTCGGAAATGGGGTCGGCAGATGCAGTGGTCACAGGACCAGACAGACGTCCTCCAAGAATCTGGTGCACTCTCTCCTCCAGATCCGTGAGAGTGACCACTTGTGGAGGTCCGCCACCGGTTTGACGCTGCTCCTTTCGGATCGTCGCCAGCTTGGACTGCAGGGGAAAGAAGGGGAAGTTCTGTAACATGATGCCTTGAGAGATAATCTCATGCCCCCCATGGTGCAAGAGCCCTTACATGATGCCTTGAGACATCATCGCATGCCCTCCATGGTGCAAGAGCCCTTACATGAGGCCTTGAGACATCATCGCATGCCCCCCATGGTGCAAGAGCCCTTACATGATGCCTTGAGAGATAATCTCATGCCCCCCAATGGTGCAAGAGCCCTTATATGATGCCTTGAGACATCATCGCATGCCCCCCATGGTGCAAGAGCCCTTACATGAGGCCTTGAGACATCATCGCATGCCCTCCATGGTGCAAGAGCCCTTACATGAGGCCTTGAGACATCATCGCATGCCCCCCATGGTGCAAGAGCCCTTACATGATGCCTTGAGAGATAATCTCATGCCCCCCATGGTGCAAGAGCCCTTACATGATGCCTTGAGACATCATCGCATGCCCCCCATGGTGCAAGAGCCCTTACATGAGGCCTTGAGACATCATCGCATGCCCCCCATGGTGCAAGAGCCCTTACATGAGGCTTTGAGAGATAATCTCATGCCCCCCATGGTGCAAGAGCCCTTACATGAGGCCTTGAGACATCTGTCCATGTGTGTGCCCAGAAAGGGCCATGGGTGCTTGCTGACAGATGGCCATTTGGGCATCATTGCAACAGGGTGCCTGAAGTCAGCTGCAGATGGAGGGAATCAGAAATTTGCTGAACCATCACTCACCCTAACGATCTGTGTGAGGTCGTTGAATTTCTTCCTGCACTGAACAGGGGTCCTGGTCGCCATGCTGCTGGAGTTGACCCTCACAGCAACCTCCCTCCAAGATCGTCGGTAAGCCTTCTGATTCGGCCTCTTGCCATTGTCCGGATACAGGACATCTCGACGGCGCTCAACTGCAGCCACCAACTGGTCCAGAGCCTCAGTGCTGAAGCGCTCTGCTCTCTGTCTAACCTTCTCCATGCTCAACAAGTTTCTATCGCCAGAGAAGGGCGAGCGCCGATTCTGAGGCCTACAGGGCGTTGGGTGTTGAAGCTCAGGCTGACTGACCCACCCCTTTAAGAGCCGGCCAGCGCCTGGAAGTCTCGTGGTTTCCCGTAATTGAGATCACCTGCGCTGCGCCCGTCCGCGTCGATATTGAGTAGCGCCTGAACTTTTGCGCCTTAGGAGCACCGTACAACGGCTGAATTAGCGCCTCAATCCCTTTTGGGGGCGATGCAACCCAATATCTTGCCAGGCAGCGATAAGTTTCGTCTGGCTATAAACTTAGCGCACCGCCAGTTCTAGCGCCTCAAGCGGGGCTATACCCAATTTCTAGGCCTAAATACCCTATTAAAATAAGCTGCTGTCTACACTGACACATATTCACTTACTACCCGATTAAAATAAGTTGCTGTTTACACTGGCACAGACACACTAATTACCCTATTAAAATAAGCTGCTGTCTACATTAGCACAGACTCACTAAATACCCGATTAAAATAAGCACTGGCACAGAGACATTAATACCCTGTTAAAATAAGTTGCTGTCTACACTGGCACAGACACACTAAATACCCTATTAAAATAAGCTGCCGTCTACACTGGCACAGACACACTAAATACCCTATAAAAATAAGCTGCCGTCTACACTGGCACAGACACACTAAATACCCTATAAAAATAAGCTGCCGTCTACACTGGCACAGACACACTAAATACCCTATAAAAATAAGCTGCCGTCTACACTGGCACAGACACACTAAATACCCTATAAAAATAAGCTGCCGTCTACACTGGCACAGACACACTAAATACCCTATAAAAATAAGCTGCTGTCTACACTGGCACAGACACACTAAATACCCTATTAAAATAAGTTGCTGTCTACACTGGCACAGACACACTAAATACCCTATTAAAATAAGTTGCTGTCTACACTGGCACAGACCCTATAAATACACGATTAAAATAAGCTATGTCTACACTGGCACAGACACACTAAATACCCTATTAAAATAAGCTGCTGTCTACACTGGCACAGACACACTAAATACCCTATTAAAATAAGTTGCTGTCTACACTGGCACAGACACACTAAATACCCAATTAAAAGAAGCTGCTGTCTACACTGGCACAGACACACTAAATACCCTATTAAAATAAGTTGCTGTCTACACTGGCACAGACACACTAAATACCCAATTAAAATAAGTTGCTGTCTACACTGGCACAGACACACTAAATACCCAATTAAAATAAGCTGCAATCTACACTGACACAGACACATTAAGTACCTGATTAAAATAAGCTGCTCTCTACACCGGCAGAGACACAATAAATACCTGATTAAAATAAGCTGCTGTCTACACTGGCACAGACACACTAAATACCCGATTAAAACAAGCTGCTCCCTACACTAGCACAGATATAATAAATACCCAATTAAAAATCGCCGCTCTCTACACTGGCACAGACACACTAAATACCCAATTAAAATAAGCTGCTGTCTACACTGGCCCAGACACCTTAAATACCCTATTAAATAAGCTGCTGTCTGCACTGGCACATACTCACTTAATTCCCGATTAAAGTAAGTTGCTGTCTACTCTGGCACACACACACTAAATACCCGATTAAAATAAGCTGCTGTCGACACTGCCGCAGATACGCTAATTACCCTATTAACATAAGCTGCTGTCTACACTGGCACAGACACACTAAATACCCTATTTAAAAAAGCTGCTGTCTACACTGGCACAGACTCACTAATTACCCTATTAAAATAAACTGCTGTCTTCACTGGCGCAGACAAACAAAATCCCCTATTAAAATAAGCTGCTTTCTACACTGGCACAGACATACTAAATACCCTATTCAAATAAGCTGCTGTCTACAGTGGCGCAGACATACTAAATACCCTATTAAAATAAGCTGCTGTCTACACTGGCACAGACACACTAAATACCCTATTAAAATAAGCTGCTGTCTACACTGGCACAGACATACTAAATACCCTATTAAAATAAGCTGCTGTCTGCACTGGCGCAGACACACTAAATAACCTATTAAAATAAGCTGCTGTCTACACTGGCACAGACACACTAAATCCCCTATTAAAATAAGCTGCTGTCTACACTGGCACAGACTCACTAAATACCCAATTAAAATATGCTGCTGTCTACACTGGCACAGACACACTAAATCCCCAGATAAAATAAGCTGCTGTCTACACTGGCACAGGCATACTAAATACCCTATTAACATAAGCTGTGGTCTACACTGGCACAGACACACTAAATACCCTATTAAAATAAGCTGCTGTCTACACTGGCACAGACTCACTAAATACCCGATTAAAATAAGCTGCTCTCTACACTGGCACGTACTCATTTAATACACGATTAAAATAATCTGCTGTCTACACTGGCAGAGACAATCTAAATATCCAATTAAAATAAGCTGTTGTCTACACTGGCACAGACACACTGAATACCTTATTAAAATAATCTGCTGTCTGCACTGGCACAGACACACTGAATACCTTATTAAAATAATCTGCTGCCTACACTGGCACAGACTCACTAAATACCTGATTAAAATAAGCTGCTGTCTACACTGGCACAGACACACTAAATACTCGATTAATATAAACTGCTGTCTACACTGGCACAGACACACTAAATATCGTATTAAAATAAGCTGCTTTGTACACTGGCACATACTTACTAAATACCCGATTAAAATAAGCTGTTGTCTGCACTGGCACAGACACACTAAATACTCGATTAAAATAAACTGCTGTCTACACTGGCACAGACACACTAAATATCGTATTAAAATAAGCTGCTTTGTACACTGGCACATACTCACTAAATACCCGATTAAAATTAGCTGTTGTCTACACTGGCACAGACACACTAAATACCCAATAAAATAATCTGTCTACACTGGCACAGACACACTAAATACCCAATAAAATAATCTGTCTACACTGGCACAGACACACTAAATATCGTATTAAAATAAGCTGCTTTGTACACTGGCACATACTCACTAAATACCCGATTAAAATAAGCTGCTGTCTACACTGGCACAGACTCACTAAATACCCGATTAAAATAAGCTGCTGTCTACACTGGCACAGACTCACTAAATACCCGATTAAAATAAGCTGCTGTCTACACTGGCACAGACTCACTAAATACCCTATTAAAATAAGCTGCTGTCTACACTGGCACAGACTCACTAAATACCCGATTAAAATAAGCTGCTGGCTACACTGGCACAGACACTCTAAATACCCAATAAAATAAGCTGCTGTCTGCACTGGCACAGACTCACTAAATACCCGATTAAAATTAGCTGTTGTCTACACTGGCACAGACTCACTAAATACCCGATTAAAATAAGCTGCTGTCTACACTGGCACAGACTCACTAAATACCCGATTAAAATAAGCTGCTGTCTACACTGGCACAGACTCACTAAATACCCTATTAAAATAAGCTGCTGTCTACACTGGCACAGACTCACTAAATACCCGATTAAAATAAGCTGCTGTCTACACTGGCACAGACACTCTAAATATCTGATTAAAATAAGCTGCTGGCTACACTGGCACAGACACTCTAAATACCCAATAAAATAAGCTGCTGTCTGCACTGGCACAGACTCACTAAATACCCGATTAAAATAAGCTGCTGTCTACACTGGCACAGACACTCTAAATATCTGATTAAAATAAGCTGCTGGCTACACTGGCACAGACACTCTAAATACCCAATAAAATAAGCTGCTGTCTGCACTGGCACAGACTCACTAAATACCCGATTAAAATAAGCTGCTGTCTACACTGGCACAGACACTCTAAATATCTGATTAAAATAAGCTGCTGGCTACACTGGCACAGACACTCTAAATACCCAATAAAATAAGCTGCTGTCTACACTGGCACAGACTCACTAAATACCCGATTAAAATAAGCTGCTTTCTACACTGGCACAGACACTCTAAATACCCAATAAAATAAGCTGCTGTCTACACTGGCACATACTCACTAAATACCCGATTAAAATAAGCTGTTGTCTACACTGGCACAGACAAACTAAATACCCGACTAAAATAATCTGCTGTCTACACTGGCACAGACTCACTAAATACCGGAATAAAATATGCTGCTGTCTACACTGGCACAAACACACTAAATGCCTGATTAAAATTAGCTGTTGTCTACACTGGCACAGACACACTAAATACCCAATAAAATAATCTGTCTACACTGGCACAGACTCACTAAATACCCGATTAAAATAAGCTGCTGTCTACACTGGCACAGACACACTAAATACCTGTTAAAATAAGCTGCTGTCTACACTGTCACAGACACACTAAATACCCTATTAAAATAAGCCGCTGTCTACACTGGCACAGACACACTAAATACCCTATTAAAATATGCTGCTGTCTACACTGGCACAGACACACTAAATACCTGTTAAAATAAGCTGCTGTCTACACTGGCACAGACACTCGACCAACCCTATTAAAATATGCTGCTGTCTACACTGGCACAGACACACGACCAACCCTAATAAAATATGCTGCTGTTTTCACTGGCACAGACACACTAAATACCCTATTAAAATAAGCTGCTGTCTACACTGGCACAGACACACTAAATACCCTATTAAAATAAGTTGCTGTCTACACTGGCACAGACACACTAAATACCCAATTAAAAGAAGCTGCTGTCTACACTGGCACAGACACACTAAATACCCTATTAAAATAAGTTGCTGTCTACACTGGCACAGACACACTAAATACCCAATTAAAATAAGTTGCTGTCTACACTGGCACAGACACACTAAATACCCAATTAAAATAAGCTGCAATCTACACTGACACAGACACATTAAGTACCTGATTAAAATAAGCTGCTCTCTACACCGGCAGAGACACAATAAATACCTGATTAAAATAAGCTGCTGTCTACACTGGCACAGACACACTAAATACCCGATTAAAACAAGCTGCTCCCTACACTAGCACAGATATAATAAATACCCAATTAAAAATCGCCGCTCTCTACACTGCCACAGACACACTAAATACCCAATTAAAATAAGCTGCTGTCTACACTGGCCCAGACACCTTAAATACCCTATTAAATAAGCTGCTGTCTGCACTGGCACATACTCACTTAATTCCCGATTAAAGTAAGTTGCTGTCTACTCTGGCACACACACACTAAATACCCGATTAAAATAAGCTGCTGTCGACACTGCCGCAGATACGCTAATTACCCTATTAACATAAGCTGCTGTCTACACTGGCACAGACACACTAAATACCCTATTTAAAAAAGCTGCTGTCTACACTGGCACAGACTCACTAATTACCCTATTAAAATAAACTGCTGTCTTCACTGGCGCAGACAAACAAAATCCCCTATTAAAATAAGCTGCTTTCTACACTGGCACAGACATACTAAATACCCTATTCAAATAAGCTGCTGTCTACAGTGGCACAGACATACTAAATACCCTATTAAAATAAGCTGCTGTCTACACTGGCACAGACACACTAAATACCCTATTAAAATAAGCTGCTGTCTACACTGGCACAGACATACTAAATACCCGATTAAAATAAGCTGCTGTCGACACTGCCGCAGATACGCTAATTACCCTATTAACATAAGCTGCTGTCTACACTGGCACAGACACACTAAATACCCTATTTAAAAAAGCTGCTGTCTACACTGGCACAGACTCACTAATTACCCTATTAAAATAAACTGCTGTCTTCACTGGCGCAGACAAACAAAATCCCCTATTAAAATAAGCTGCTTTCTACACTGGCACAGACATACTAAATACCCTATTCAAATAAGCTGCTGTCTACAGTGGCGCAGACATACTAAATACCCTATTAAAATAAGCTGCTGTCTACACTGGCACAGACACACTAAATACCCTATTAAAATAAGCTGCTGTCTACACTGGCACAGACATACTAAATACCCTATTAAAATAAGCTGCTGTCTGCACTGGCGCAGACACACTAAATAACCTATTAAAATAAGCTGCTGTCTACACTGGCACAGACACACTAAATCCCCTATTAAAATAAGCTGCTGTCTACACTGGCACAGACTCACTAAATACCCAATTAAAATATGCTGCTGTCTACACTGGCACAGACACACTAAATCCCCAGATAAAATAAGCTGCTGTCTACACTGGCACAGGCATACTAAATACCCTATTAACATAAGCTGTGGTCTACACTGGCACAGACACACTAAATACCCTATTAAAATAAGCTGCTGTCTACACTGGCACAGACTCACTAAATACCCGATTAAAATAAGCTGCTCTCTACACTGGCACGTACTCATTTAATACACGATTAAAATAATCTGCTGTCTACACTGGCAGAGACAATCTAAATATCCAATTAAAATAAGCTGTTGTCTACACTGGCACAGACACACTGAATACCTTATTAAAATAATCTGCTGTCTGCACTGGCACAGACACACTGAATACCTTATTAAAATAATCTGCTGCCTACACTGGCACAGACTCACTAAATACCTGATTAAAATAAGCTGCTGTCTACACTGGCACAGACACACTAAATACTCGATTAATATAAACTGCTGTCTACACTGGCACAGACACACTAAATATCGTATTAAAATAAGCTGCTTTGTACACTGGCACATACTTACTAAATACCCGATTAAAATAAGCTGTTGTCTGCACTGGCACAGACACACTAAATACTCGATTAAAATAAACTGCTGTCTACACTGGCACAGACACACTAAATATCGTATTAAAATAAGCTGCTTTGTACACTGGCACATACTCACTAAATACCCGATTAAAATTAGCTGTTGTCTACACTGGCACAGACACACTAAATACCCAATAAAATAATCTGTCTACACTGGCACAGACTCACTAAATACCCGATTAAAATAAGCTGCTGTCTACACTGGCACAGACTCACTAAATACCCGATTAAAATAAGCTGCTGTCTACACTGGCACAGACTCACTAAATACCCGATTAAAATAAGCTGCTGTCTACACTGGCACAGACACTCTAAATATCTGATTAAAATAAGCTGCTGGCTACACTGGCACAGACACTCTAAATACCCAATAAAATAAGCTGCTGTCTGCACTGGCACAGACTCACTAAATACCCGATTAAAATAAGCTGCTGTCTACACTGGCACAGACACTCTAAATATCTGATTAAAATAAGCTGCTGGCTACACTGGCACAGACACTCTAAATACCCAATAAAATAAGCTGCTGTCTGCACTGGCACAGACTCACTAAATACCCGATTAAAATAAGCTGCTGTCTACACTGGCACAGACACTCTAAATATCTGATTAAAATAAGCTGCTGTCTACACTGGCACAGACACTCTAAATACCCAATAAAATAAGCTGCTGTCTACACTGGCACAGACTCACTAAATACCCGATTAAAATAAGCTGCTTTCTACACTGGCACAGACACTCTAAATACCCAATAAAATAAGCTGCTGTCTACACTGGCACATACTCACTAAATACCCGATTAAAATAAGCTGTTGTCTACACTGGCACAAACACACTAAATGCCTGATTAAAATTAGCTGTTGTCTACACTGGCACAGACACACTAAATACCCAATAAAATAATCTGTCTACACTGGCACAGACTCAGTAAATACCCGATTAAAATAAGCTGCTGTCTACACTGGCACAGACACACTAAATACCTGTTAAAATAAGCTGCTGTCTACACTGGCACAGACACACTAAATACCCTATTAAAATATGCTGCTGTCTACACTGGCACAGACACACTAAATACCTGTTAAAATAAGCTGCTGTCTACACTGGCACAGACACACTAAATACCCTATTACAATATGCTGCTGTCTACACTGGCACAGACACACTAAATACCTGTTAAAATAAGCTGCTGTCTACACTGGCACAGACACTCTAAATATCTGATTAAAATAAGCTGCTGGCTACACTGGCACAGACACTCTAAATACCCAATAAAATAAGCTGCTGTCTGCACTGGCACAGACTCACTAAATACCCGATTAAAATAAGCTGCTGTCTACACTGGCACAGACACTCTAAATATCTGATTAAAATAAGCTGCTGGCTACACTGGCACAGACACTCTAAATACCCAATAAAATAAGCTGCTGTCTGCACTGGCACAGACTCACTAAATACCCGATTAAAATAAGCTGCTGTCTACACTGGCACAGACACTCTAAATATCTGATTAAAATAAGCTGCTGGCTACACTGGCACAGACACTCTAAATACCCAATAAAATAAGCTGCTGTCTGCACTGGCACAGACTCACTAAATACCCGATTAAAATAAGCTGCTGTCTACACTGGCACAGACACTCTAAATATCTGATTAAAATAAGCTGCTGTCTACACTGGCACAGACACTCTAAATACCCAATAAAATAAGCTGCTGTCTACACTGGCACAGACTCACTAAATACCCGATTAAAATAAGCTGCTTTCTACACTGGCACAGACACTCTAAATACCCAATAAAATAAGCTGCTGTCTACACTGGCACATACTCACTAAATACCCGATTAAAATAAGCTGTTGTCTACACTGGCACAAACACACTAAATGCCTGATTAAAATTAGCTGTTGTCTACACTGGCACAGACACACTAAATACCCAATAAAATAATCTGTCTACACTGGCACAGACTCAGTAAATACCCGATTAAAATAAGCTGCTGTCTACACTGGCACAGACACACTAAATACCTGTTAAAATAAGCTGCTGTCTACACTGGCACAGACACACTAAATACCCTATTAAAATATGCTGCTGTCTACACTGGCACAGACACACTAAATACCTGTTAAAATAAGCTGCTGTCTACACTGGCACAGACACACTAAATACCCTATTACAATATGCTGCTGTCTACACTGGCACAGACACACTAAATACCTGTTAAAATAAGCTGCTGTCTACACTGGCACAGACACTCGACCAACCCTATTAAAATATGCTGCTGTCTACACTGGCACAGACACACGACCAACCCTAATAAAATATGCTGCTGTTTTCACTGGCACAGACACACTAAATACCCTATTAAAATATGCTCCTGTCTACACTCGCACAGACACACTAAATACCCGATTAAAATATGCTGCTGTCTACACTGGCACAGACAAATTAAATACCCGATTAAAATAAGCTGCTGTCTACACTGGCACAGACACACTCCTTCCCCTAACAGCAGCACAAGAGCCATTTTTTTCCACGAGGTTGGAATTAATTTGAATTTGAAAAGTCAGCTCTACTGATTCAAGTTCTCTTCATCTTCTGGGTTGTTGCAAAACATCTTACCTGCACCCAACACGATACAAACAACCCTGCCTCTTTTGATATTATTCCTTCCTAACTTCCTTCCTAAATTGGGATCTTAATTGCACAGCATTATATTTATTATCTGGTGGGGGAGGAGGAAATCCTTTAACATGTGAATTCCATGAACTTGTATTGAATGGTGTTTGCTTACATTGCTCGCAGTGATTTGGGCATGTTCCGGTCTGATGGTTGTTGACACTTGCATACAGTTCCATTATTAAGCTGTCAAGCCTGTTGTTTTATTAATATGCAACTTGTATATTCTCCATTCTTCAAAAAAAAATGATGAACAATGTAATAAGCCACAAGGTGTTTTTATTTTTATCATTTAGCGTTTTGTTCCTGTCGTGTTCATTGTTGTTGTTAAATCCATCTGTTTCACATGATAAAAGCTTTCATGTGAACTCATTCAAATAGTTCTTCACCAATGTGCTGGAGATGGAGTGAGAGGTCAGTCCACGAATACTAATACATCCCATCTACAACACAGCAAGACTGCTAATTAGCTTTTAACCAAACTTCAAAAGTGACTTGATGAACTGCAGAACATTTCAAAATGGAAAAATAACTCAGAGGCTTTACTGGAAAAGAGGACACAGGCCGAAAGATGAGGCTTGCCTTGTGTTCACATGCAATGATGCAAAATTGTTTTCTGCCGAGCTTTTCTCACCGTGAAATGTCTGGTGAAATGTCTTATTGCCTGGTGTCCTTTCACCTTCAACCTTTTCAAAATGGCTTCCATATTAATTATGTTTTTAACGATTCAAAAAAATTCCTCACAATAAGCAGTGGCAGGCGAAGGACAGAGCTAATTCAGGCATTGTAGCAATCAGTCTGGAAAATATTGTGCATCTTATTCTTCTCAATGGGTAATTACATCCAGTGTGATCGCGCTGAAATCAGGAATGCCCCAGGTTCAATCCCTGCACTGCACTGAGTAAGTTGTTTAGTAGTGAGAGGTGGAAAGGCGTGTCCTTGAAGAGGCAAAGGGAAAATTAGCCAGGGTTCCTGCGCTTGATTGCTATCTGTTGACATAGAGCGTGAAAATGTTCTTTCCTTTCATGCTCTGGAGGTCATTTTGACCTTCAGTGCCTGGGTGGTAACCTAGAGGAGCGGATGGCCTGCCCGTTGTAGAACACGCCCAGTTTACAATCAACTGCAATTAATGAGATGAAAAGCTCACAGGTTCTGCAGTGGACAAGTGCTCTGCTCCACCAGAGTGGTGAAGTTGAAAATGACCCTCATTATGTGCACTGTACCCAACCCATCCTTTGAGGAAAGGCTTTGCTGCTTTCACCTTCTTCCCGAACGATGAGCTGACAAGACTTCAGAGTATTACAATCCTATATCAGGCACCCAAAACTACCTGCCTTCTTCCATGCAGCATTTCCCCATCCCAGCAATTCAGAGACCATTACGTTCAATCAACAGCCTCTCTCAAGATACTACCTTCCCCTTCCCCCACCTACCTACCTCCCTCCCTCCCTCCTGGATGATATTCACTCAATGACGGGTAAGCCCGACCCACACTGTTAAAGGATGAGCACACAAAGAGGAGGATCACTGATTGCCAGCCAGCCGAATCTCATCAGGGGTCCTCCCAACCTGTCACATTACTGATTGGAAGATTTGTTCGCAACAGTGTGAGGTTATACAATAACCTTGCACCTGATTCTTTTTTAAAAAAAAGCTTGGGCTTATATTTCTGCTGTACGAGATGTGCGATTGTGCCAGATTTCAGATAGATTGTATTCCATTGTCCAACCTAATGTTTTTATGTTTGCACTGGAGGCAATATCCTTTTTTTGTTGAAATGCTGCTTCCTTTTCCCTCAATGATTCATTTCACTCGGTCTTTCTGAGCTCACCACGAGAACTAAAATGTCATTATTGAATTGTTGTGGAGTTAATGAAGTGGACGAATACTTGGGCAATATTTAGAGGCAGCAGATAATTTGCCTACAAACAGTTGGAATAAACTGCATGGTGTATCGATTTGTATTGTGGGTTCAATGACGAGACATTTATGAAAGAGAATGTCTTTTAATCTAAAGTTTGTTCAACTCAGTTAACAGCATTACAGGAGACATCATGTTAGAGATCCATCTAAAACGAAACTAAAACTCAACTCAACTGCCTCTCTCACATGCCCTCTGCTGGTCAGGCATAAATAATCAAACAGGCAAATATGCTGGTAAGGCGTGATAATCAAACAGGCAAATACCATCACTATTTGCTGATATCATTACATCTCCCTTTCTTAAAACAGAAGTATTTTACTTTTATCTAACAACATGTTTTCTTGTATTACTCTACATTTTAACTGTAACATTTAATGAACTTACATTATCATTATCATTATCAAGGTTTTTTAACCTTGTTTTGTGTGTTCACATGAAATACGTAAATACCTAGAACTTGAAGAAAGAATAAGATAACATTACTTCCTTCTATAACAAGAGTCCTTAAACTTGCTCAATGAGTCTCTCGGGAGGCTTCACGTGTCTTGAGGATTTTCTGATTGATTGTCCTTGAATCTGAGTTGTTGCCTCAGATGATGGTTTCTCAGCTGCGTGATCAGGTTGTTCAACAGTATCAGTCTTTTGACCTGCTGTGTGATCAGGTTGTTCAACAGTATCAGTCTTTTGACCTGCTGTGGCTGGTCCCATGAGAAGATCCCTACGATTTCTTCGCAGAACAGCACCCTCATCTGTCTGAATGGTGTATGATCTTGGTTGGACTTCACTCAGGACGGTTCCCTTCTGAGTCCATATGTTTGTTTTGTCTTTGAACCTTACTTGATCACCAGTGTGGAGTTC
Organism: Somniosus microcephalus; assembly: GCF_052327205.1. Taxonomy (NCBI): domain Eukaryota; kingdom Metazoa; phylum Chordata; class Chondrichthyes; order Squaliformes; family Somniosidae; genus Somniosus; species Somniosus microcephalus. Next base: position 50,753,542 of record NC_140995.1, read on the forward strand.
AGGTAGGTTTTGTGTTCCTCTGTCATAGTAGTACTTTTGCTTTTCTTTCTGTTGTTCTTTGAACTTCCTCACTTTCTCCCCCTCTTTTGTTTTCAGGAGGTTCTCCGGGATGGGTAGGTTTGACCTTAGCAGACGTCCCATAAGGAGTTGGGCTGGTGAAATACCACACTCGAGCGGCATTGTGCGGTATACAAGCATGCTCTGGTAGAAGTCAGTTCCACTGTCTTTTGCCTTGTACATCAGTCTTTTCACTGTCTGGACCGATTTTTCCACTAGTCCATTGGACTGTGGAAAGTGAGGACTTGACGTTGTGTGGACAAAGTCCCACTCTTTGGCAAAGTGTCGGAAACTTGCATTGTAAAACTGGGGTCCGTTGTCTGTGAAGACCTCGCTTGCCACGCCATGTCTGGAGAATATGGCTTTCATACATGTTATCACAGCATCTGCAGTGGTGGTGTACAGTCTACAAACCTCTGGATACAGGGAGTAATAGTCTGTGACTACAAGATAGTCCTTCCCTTGACATACGAATAGGTCAGCGCCTACCTTCTGGTAAGGTCTGTCTGGCGCTGGGTGTGGCTTTAGTGGTTCTACCGGATTGCTTGCTCGATATTTCAGGCATATTGTGCAGTTTGACACCTCATTTGTCACATCTTGGTTGATTCGTGGCCAGTACATCACCTCTCGTGCTCTTTTCTTACACTTTTCGATTCCCAGATGTCCTCCATGGATCCTTTTTAGCATCTCTCTTCTCAGACTCTTTGGGATAACTATTTTAATTCCTTTGTAGATGATGTCTTCGACCACTGATAGTTCCGCCCTGCAGTTCCAGTACTCTGCCATGTCAGGTGAGCAGTCTTGCTTCATGTTGGGCCATCCATCCAAGATGCTTTTCCTCAGTCGTCTCAGTGTTTCATCTCTGTTTGTCTCAGTCTTTATGAGCTCCATTTTCGCATCTGCTATGGGCAGTGCACTTGTGATCATGTCCACGTAGGCGTTCACTTTTTCATCCATTTTGGTGTTTGCGGGCTCTCTTGGGTCTACAGCTCTGGACAACGTGTCTGCTGTATACATCAGCTTACCCGGTGTGTACGCAACATTCAGTGTATAGCGTTGCAGCCTGATCATCATTCTTTGTATTCTAAGCGGACAGCTATTTAGTGGCTTTTGGAACAATGCAATCAAGGGCTTATGGTCAGTCGCTACACTGATTGCTTGTCCTGACACAAACTGGTGAAATCTTTCACAGGCGTATGTGATGCTGAGCAGCTCCTTTTCTATTTAAGCATATCGCGTCTCCGCGTCTGTCATTGAGCGCGATGCATATGCAATAGGTTGCCAGTAGTCATATTTTTGCAGAAGAACGGCACCGAGCCCACTCTGTGATGCATCTGATGACATCTTGATGGGTCTCGCTGGGTCATAAAACCTCAGTACTAGTTCCTCTGTGAGCAGTTTCTTTAGATCGCTCCATGACTTCTCATGCTCATGATTCCATTCCCATTCTATGTTCTTTTCAGTTAGTCGTCTCAGTGGCGCCATCTTTTCTGAGAGGTTGGATATGAATTTACCCATGTAGTTGATCATTCCATTAAACCTCTGCACGTCCTTTTTGCATTGTGGCTTTGGCATATTCTCAATGGCGGACACCTTTCTGGGATCTGGTCTGATGCCCTCACTGCTAAGGATATCTCCCACGAATATCAGTTCTGTCACCCCGAGCTGGCATTTCTCTCGATTCAGCTTCAGGTTTGTTTTCCTTGTTGCTTCCATCACTTTTTTCAGTCTCTCGTCATGCTCAGTTCTCGTGGTTCCCCATACTATGATGTCATCCATTGATGTATCAACTCCCTCCAGGTGCTCATAGATCATATGGATAGTTTTGTGATACACTTCAGGAGCTGAGGCAATGCCAAATGGTAACCTTAGGAATCTGTATCTGCCAAATGGACTGTTGAACGTGCACAGTCTTGAACTTGCCTCGTCCAATTTCATCTGCCAAAATCCTGATGATGCATCTAACTTGCTGAAATACTTTGCATTTGCAAACTGTGACATGATTCCCTCACATGTAGGAAGCTTGAAGTGCTCTCTCTTTATTGCTCTGTTTAGATCTCTTGGATCCAGGCAAATTCTGAGCTTTCCATTCTTTTTGTCCACAACGACGAGGGAACTCACCCACTCAGTTGGCTCATCTATCTTCTGAATCACGTTCAGGCTTTCCATCCTGTCCAACTCTGCCTTCAGTTGCTTTTGAAGAGCAAACGGAACTTTTCTGCATGGATGTATGACTGTTGGCATACTTTTATCTACTCTGATCGTGTGTTTTCCTGGAAGGCAGCCTAGACCCTGAAATAGGTCGTTGTACTCTTTCATGAGTTCATCATAGACTGTCTCTCCTTCGCTTTCCACAACGAGGACTCTCTTTACCAGGTTCAGTCTCTCACAGGCTTTTAAACCTAGCATGGCCTGCACATCCTTTGGCTCCACGATTAATGCTAGCGTGTGCTCTCTGTCCTTGTGTGTCACTTTGACAATGCATTTTCCTTTCACTGGTATATCAGTACCTGAGTATCCTGTCACTTTCACTTTGATTCCATGTATCTTTGGTCTGGGTCTAATTTTCTTAAAATCAGTCTCTGATATCACATTAACTTGTGCTCCAGTATCCAATTTAAATGGAATGTGTATGTCATTCACTTTTAGTGTCAACATCCAGTCTCTTTTTTCTTTTTTGTTTTCAGACACAACATCTACATAGAACTCCTCTATCCCGCTTTCATCTACTGCATGGACCTTGCTTTGTTGCGCTTGGTTCTTACAGCAACGGGCATAATGGTTGTTTTTGTTGCAACTATTGCATGTTTTACCATATGCTGGACACTTTTTTGGTGGATGCTGTGTACCGCATCGACTACATGACTTTCGATTGCCCCTTTCATTTTTGTTCGCTGGCCACACCTCTTTTTTCACATTGGCACTCTTTTTGTTAAACGGTTTGTGTCCGTTCTTTCTCACTGCATCCACGTTGCAGCTACTGTCACTGAACAGCTCCTTTGCCTGCGACTTCACAGTCTCTGTAGCCCTACACAGTGCTATGGCTTTTCCCAGGTCTAGATTTTGCTCTCTTAGCGGCCTTTCCCTTAGACCATTATCTGGGATACCACACACCAGTCTGTCTTTTATCAGCGAGTCTGTCAGTCCCCCAAATTCACATGTTTTGCTTCGGTTTCTCAGTTCAGTCACATACTGATCAATAGTCTCACCCATTTTCTGTACACATGTGAAAAATCTGTGCCTCTCAAACGTCACGTTATGTTTAGGTATGCAGTAGGCCTCAAACTGTTCCATTATTTTATCCAGCTTCATTTTGTCTCCATCAGCAGCAAATGTGAAGTTATTATACACCTCCAGCGCTTCATCACCCACGACATTTAAGAACACTGACGCTTTCATTTTATCACTTTTCTCGTCAGCTCCGATTGCCACTAAATACAACTCCAAACGTTGTTTGAACCTCCTCCAATTTTCAGCCACATTACCTGTCAACTGAAGCTTCGCCGGTGGGTGTAATCCTACCATTTTTCACTTCGTTAGCTATTCTCCAAAGGTAAGTAACGATGTTCTCTTTTGGCTTGCTAATATGTGGAGAGCTGATTTAACTTCAGATTTTTACTCTTCATCTCTTTCAATCACTTCTTCTGACACCATGTATTGATTTCTATGTGGGTTCAATGACGACACATTCATGAAAGAGAATGGCCTAGAAATTCAGTTGGTTGCGCCAGCAGTTAGCGCCTTAAGAGAAGTGAATTTCGGGCGCTATGCGTGTAGCGCCCGGGCGCAGCGCAGTTTGCGCCTCGCCCCAAATTAAGTTGACCCTTAGCGCCGGCGTAAAGTTTAGCGCCCGCCCGGCTGCACGCGCAGAAAGTGACGTCACATCCTAGTGCAACGCCCTTTGCGCGCCCCGATTCCAAACTTCAGTCGGACCGCCCCATTGTGCGGCTGGCGTCCAGAGCGTTTGTAAAATGGAACGCAACACAGCCGATGCGGGCCCCGGGGAGCGCAAATTAAAGGGCACTCCTCCTGCACTATAAAAGGCACTCTGCATGTGTTGTGTGGAAGGGTCCAGTGTGTTGTTGTGAACGGTGTATTTCTGTTTCCGACCACCACCACCACCACCACCACCACCACCTCCTCCTCCTTCTCCTCCTCCTCCTCCTCCTCCTCCTTTCCCCCCCAGACTTGGCCTTTGAAAAAAAACACATGCACCCTTCCCCTTTAAGAGCTCACTGGCACCAGAGTGTCTGCCGTCAATCACCAGCTCCCCGCACCGGCGCTGCGCCCGAGCTCGGGTGTTGCGCTCCGGCCTGACGGCTTAGCGCCTGAAGATAGTCATGCAACGCCTGTTTTAGCGCTCCAGCAACCTCTTAGGGCGAAGCGACTGAATTTCCGCAAAGGGGGCGCAACTTTGGGGCGGGCGCTAACGTTAGCGCCCCAAAACTGGCTATACTGAATTTCTAGGCCAATGTCTTTTAATCTAAAGTTTGTTCAACTAAGTTAACAGCATTACAGGAGACACCATCTTAGAGATCCATCTAAAACGAAACTAAAACTAAATTTAACTGCCTCTCTCACATGCCCTCTGCTGGTCAGGCATAAATAATCAAACAGGCAAATATGCTGGTAAGGCATGATAATCAAACAGGCAAATACCATCACTATTTGCTGATATCATTACACATGGTATAGTGCTGTTGTTTCAGTTCCACTCTAAAGCCACATGTGTAAGCAGGCTATCAATACAGTCAGGACTGTCTGTAACAGCACTCCAGCTGAGCGTCACAGACATTCACATCTTGTTCATCATTTTATGGTTGGGAGCAATTTTCCCACTAATCTTTTTTCTCGTGTACGTTCCCTTTAAGTTTGCTGCACGATCGCTGCGCAGCCGCCCATGCACGGTATCTTTTCCAGCACCAACAGCTGGTGAGCGACCTGCGTGGGACATCCCGATCAATGCGCGCCCGCGTACCTTGGCCGGGAGAGGCGGTGGGGTGCACGAGGTAGGTTGGCAGTAATATTAACCAGGTTCTCTAGGAAAGCAGCCTTTTTTAATTCAGTTTGGGGGGTGTGGGCGTCGCTGGCAAGGCCAGCAGTTATTGCCCATCCCTAGTTGCCCTTGAGAAGGTGGTGGTGAACCGCCTTCTTGAACCGCTGCAGTCTGTGTGGTGATGGTACTCCCACAGTGCTGTTAGGGAGGCAGTTCCAAGATTTTAACCCAGAGACGATGCAGGAACAGCGATATATGTTGAAGTCGGGATGGTGGACGGAAACTTGGAGGTGGTGGTGTTCCCACGCACCTGCTGCCCTTGCCCTTCTAGGTGGTGGAGGTTGCAGGTTTAGGAGTTGTTGCAGTGCATCCTGTAGATAGGACTGTTCGAGGGTCCGGTCACCTCAGAGCCTCCTTTCCTTTACAAACAGTAGTCCTTGAATAATCCAAGTTCCAAACACTTTGGGGAAGAATTCAGTTGGTTGCGCCACCCATTAGCGCCTTAAGAGGGCGCTAAGTGGGGCACAAACCAACTAGCGCCCGGGCGCGGCACTGCCCACGCCTCCCGCCAAATTCAGCGGGAGGTTAGTGGTGGTGCTAACCATTGGCGATGACATCATCGGTGTGCGCAGCGCCCCGCTCACGCCCCGGCCGCGACCTTCAGGAGCGCCCCCTGATTTACCGCCGGACGCTATGTCCGACAGGGGCAGGGTGGCGCTACTGGGGCGCTTTAAGGTGGAGGTGCGGCGGCCGCTTTTTCGGCGGCCGCCTGCCCGCACCTCCTTCCCCGGCCTCCTCCACGCCCCCCCCCCCGCGGCATTGCCGGCTGCTTTCCGCGAGCCATGCACTTCTCCGTGGTGCCGGGCTCATTTGCCGGCACAATCCAGCGGCGATCTCGCTGTTGCAGGCACCTCCCCCTTAAGAGAAGGAGGAGGCCTGCAGTACCGCAGCCTGCCACTCCGCAGCGGGTGGCGCAGCGGGGCCTACAGCGCAGAAATTCAGTTTCAGCGCCCCAAGCGGGGGCGGGCACATCCTGGAATAGCGCCCGGTTCCGACTTGGGGCGCAGAAGCCGAATATCTGACGGGCGCACCTGGCTCCGCGCGCAGCGCTAACTTTTGGGCATTAGCCTGCTGGCGGGCCTTAACTGAATTTCTAGGCCATTATCTCTGTGTCTACTCTATCAAAACCTTTCATAATTTTAAAGACCTCTATTAGGTCACCCCTTTTCTTTTCAAGAGAAAAGAGACCCAGCCTGTTCATCCTTTCCTGATATGTATAGCCTTGCATTTCTGGTATCATCCTTGTAAATCTTCTCTGCACCCTCTCCAATGCCTCTATATACTTTTTATAATAAAGCGACCAGAATTATACGCAGTACTCCAAGTGTGGTCTAACCAAGGTTCGATACAAGTTTAGCATAACTTCACTACTTTATTAGCTAATCTATTAACGAACGCATTAACGAAGGTGTAAATTAACATATTAATGTATTCATATGAAATTCCTCTGTCCACTATGTTAATGAAGGCAGTAACCATTGGTAACAATTTCCTAAGTCTACAATATGGCGGGTAAGAAGTGCGGCACCCGCCATATTGGTGCAGGCAAGATAATAGGTGACTAGTGCTCGTGCCTGAAACATGCCCTTTGCATTTGCAGGTATGTGGCCCACACTACAAGATTTGATTGCCCTCAACCCAGCCAGTGCCTGCCACCACCCTGTGTTCGCCACTGTTCCCCTCTCGATCCTCCCCTTAACAAATTGCCTGAGGAGCGCTGCAGTCATCGCAGCCACCCGATCTTCGAGAGCTCTTCTCCAGTGAGATGCCTGAGGACGCCCATTAGGTGTCTGGAGCTCACCTGTTTGACGATAATAAGGCCCCAAATCCCAATAATATGCCTCAGGCCTATCATTCAGGTGCTGGATTAACCCCTTTTTGGTCACGCTCGAATTTCTAGGCCACTATTTGGAAAATATTTCTAGTAACTTGTTACAATTTGAACTCTTGTGAGGTGATTCTTTAATTTTCCTGATGGCCTGATGGATAAGTACCTCGCCCAGCGTGATACTAATCCCAAGTGGGATGCCCAGGCTGTTGCTTAGTCAGCCAGTTTCAAGTGGCCCAAGAGCAGAAGCCTCATGACGAGGGAGGGGAAAATTCAGCCAGCATGCCCACGACCGTATGACTGATTGCTCTTCCGTGTATGAATGACAGATGAGGACAGTATCAGACAGGGAAGAAGTGTTTAGTCAAGATGCTTCAGCCATCATGGTGTGTGGGGTAGGCTTGGGCCTGTTGGTCTTTTCCTGCCCATATGCTGGTATGTAAACATTGCTGAGAGGTCTGACTGTTAGTAAACAAGTAGAACTGTCTTCCATTGTCTGTCTGCATCTAATTGAAGTGACTATACTGCAGCATCTCTAAGAGATGCAACATGCTGTTCAGAGCTGGCAAAAAATAACCCAGGGAGGTGCAGTAGCCCAGAGAATAGTAGGCCTGGTCTTCTGATTATAGAGTTAATCCAGACATAGGATTAATTGGTTTACAGCAGTGATATACGATTATCCCAAAGACTGGAGCTGGAAAAACACTGCTGATAAGATTTAACGGATTATTCAGTCATCGTGTCTTTTCTGAGTGACCTTGTGTGATGCAGCAAAGACACTTCCCTGCTTGGCCAGGGAGGTATGAAGAGAATAAGAAGCAGATCCCCCCAATGACAAGGAAAAGGTTGCTTCGGAGAGCAGATCTATGGGCTATCACACTCGAGCTGTAGCTGACCTGGGAAGAACAAGTTCATTTCATTCCTCTGGTTGGGAAAGCGGGTAAGTCTCTGTTAGAAATTACACCAAAAATTCTCAGGGCCCGATTCCCACGGTTGATCCAGGAAGTTCACCACCGCCCCCCCCCCACCCCATGCCCTCCAGCATTGACCCCCGTCGGAGTTTGCAGGGCCCATGGGAAGGCACCTAATTGGCAAGGGGGGCACATGTGCCACTATGGGGGCATCTCCGGTGCCCAACTGACCCATGCAGCAGATAGAATTCGGCACCTGCCCACCAGTTGGGGATTTTGTATTACTTTCGATATATAGTCCAAGAAAAAAACAAAATGCTAAATTTATTCTTGACCTTTCTTTAGTCAATCCTTCATATTTAAAGAATCATGTGGCAAGATTAATTAATATTATAACCAGATCCCAGAAATGTACTACTTTTCGCTTGTAAGGAATGTAAAATTTAAAAAGCTTTATGCTGGGATAGATTTTTTTCACAAACTACTAGTGTGATCCAACAGTCCAAGTTTAAGTTTAAAGAGGATTCCTTAAGTTGCTCCACTGGGCTTTAACTCTGCGAAGGATGATATTAAACAAAAAGAGACTTGGCCTCTCTGCGTAAATTAAAATAAATGAGTTAGTGCTCCTGGTAAAATGGTGGACAAGGGGATTTAATATGAGCACATAAAACATTCAGACAATAAATGTTGCACAACATAATTTCTAGGCACTAATATTTAAAAGAAACATAAATAATAACTATGCAAACATTGTCAAGTTATTGGCAATACATTTCCCATTTCAGACATTAGAAGAAACGTGAAGTTCCTTTGGCGAGTTTCTCTCCATTGAAACAAGATTTATAGATGATGAAGAGAATAGATTGTGTTCAAGTGGACAGTTTGTTCCGATTAAATAAATTAGGGAGGGCCGGGGGTCACAGTTTTAAGTTGTAAAAGGCTCACATCTAGTCTAGATGTCAGGAGGTGGTTCTTTTCCCAGAGAATAGTGAAGCTCTGGAACAGGCTGCCAGCTCGTGCGGTGGATGCCAATTCGCTGAATTCCTTCAAGCGAGAGCTGGACCTGTTTCTGGCTGGGGTGGAGACCACCTCTTACAAAAGGTAGGTACTACATAGAATTATCAGGGCCAGAGTGATCTTCAGAACTAGTCTCAATCACCTAGGGGGTTCAGAGGGGAATTTCCCAGATTTTCCCCCCATAAATCCCTGGGTTTTTATCGAACTTTTCACCTCTCCCAGGGGATCAGATGGTTTGGGGTGGGGTGGAGTGTATATATTGTGATACACAAGGTATCGCAATCGTGTGGGACAGACTGGATGGACCAGAGGGTCTTTTCCTGTCTGTCATTGTCCGTATGAAACATTGCACATATTAATGAAGCTGTGGCAGAGCCACCAGGGGGACTCTGATCTAATGTACATAATTATCTTTAACAAATTATTAGCTACAGAATGAATCTGTATCTTTGTTCATATCATTGCATGTACATAGCGCGGTCCCTTTAAGAATGAGACCAAACGCAATGACGTCATCACGTTGATCACGTGATCTTCCAGCGGCGGGAAAACGTCATGACATCATGACGTAAGGCTGGGGAGCCGCCCTAGCCAATCCTCGTGGAGCCAGCAAAGAGTACAGACCTGTAATGTAGTTCTCCTGTGTTTTCGTTTTAAACTCTGTTGATGAGTATTAAACATCGTTTGTTTGATAGACTGACTCAACCTCAGTCCTTTAGTTAGGAAGCTAGCCATTCCTACAGTAGTGACCCCGAATTTGTGTGAACAATTTTCGCGGAAGAAGCGAAGCGCGACGAAACATGGAAGCGAACTCCGTGGCTTTGAAGCTCCCACAGTTTTGGGAACAACAGGCGGCCTCCTGGTTCGTCCAAGCAGAAGCACAATTCGATCTCCGAAACATCGTTGCGGATCAGACCCGTTACCTTTACGTGGTCTCCGCACTCGTCAGCTCCACGGCCTCACAGATCATCAGCCTGCTCGAAAACCCCTCGGTTGACAGCAAGTATAATACTCTTAAAGCACGGTTAATACAGGTCTTCAGGCTCACGAAGGTGGAGCGTGCCCACCGGCTACTCGCTTTGCCCGGGCTTGGCGATTCCAAGCCATCTGAGTTAATGAGCCAGATGCTCACGCTCCTTGGCTCAGAACCACAATGTTTCCTCTTTCGGGAGTTATTCCTGAGTAAACTACCTGAGCAGGTTCAGGCGGCCCTCGCCAGATCGGAAGCCACAGATTGTGCAGCACTTGCTGCAGAAGCAGATACGATTTATGCGGTCATGCAGCAATCCTGCGCCGCCACGAGGCGCCCCTCCCCCGCGAACGCCGCCCCGACGCCTCCATCCCTCGGCTTGTGCTTTTACCACGCCCGTTTCGGCGCGAAAGCCAGAGGCTGCCGCCCTTCCTGCAGTTTCGCGCCTCAAAAAAAACCCGACATCAACACCAGCAGCAACTCCAGAAAAGGAGGACTGAGTCTGAGGGACGTTCCGCGGCCGCGATGGCGATTGGAAATTCCGGGAAGCTCCTCTACATTACAGATTCCCTCTCAGGCCGGCGCTTTTTATGCGACACCGGGGCGCAGTGTAGCATCCTTCCTGCCTCAGCACTCGATATTTAGTCTGGGAGGCACGGCCTCTCCCTCGAGGCAGCTAATGGCGGGGCCATTCGTACCTTTGGCAAACGGCGGGTCCAGGTGTGCTTCGGCGGGCAACGGTTTCAGTGGGAATTTATTACAGCCAAGGTTTCACAAGCCATCCTCGGCGCGGATTTCTTATGCACCAACAGCTTCTTGGTGGATGTAAGAAATCGTCGATTGGTCAACGCGGCCACCTTCCACTCCATCCCTTGCTTCCGCAGTTCCGCAACGTCGCACACTGTCTCCTGCGCGTTGTCCTCGCCGGACGAGTTCACTCGCCTATTAGGTGAATTCCCGGAGCTGACCAAGCCCACTTTCTCCTCCTCGGCCACTAAGCATGGTGTCGAACACTACATTACTACGACTGGCTCTCCGGTTCACGCGCGAGCTCGGCACCTGGAACCCGGCAAGCTCACGGCTGCGAAGGCAGAGTTTGCCACGATGGAATGGCTGGGGATTATTCGCCGGTCAAATAGTCCCTGGCCCTCGCCTCTCCACTTCGTCCCAAAGCCCGGTGGTGGATGGCGGCTATGTGGGGACTACCGACGCCTTAATGACGCCACTACTCCAGATCGGTACCCGATCCCGCATATACAGGATTTCTCCGCCCATTTGGCGGGAAACTCAATCTTCTCCAAGGTCGACCTCGTCCGTGGCTACCACCAAGTTCCCGTACACCCGCAGGACATCCAGAAAACGGCTGTCATCACTCCCTTTGGACTGTTCGAGTTTCTACGGATGCCATTTGGGCTCAAGAACGCCGCACAGGCTTTTCAACGACTAATGGACTCAGTCCTGCGGGATCTTCCCTTTTTATTTGTCTACCTTGACGACATCTTGATAGCCAGCTCTACCAAAGAGGAACACGTCTGCCATCTCTGCACCCTCTTTCGGCGCCTCAGCCAACATGGCCTCATAATCAGCCCGGCCAAGTGTCAGTTTGGCCTACAACAGATTGACTTCTTGGGCCACCGCATTACTTCGGAGGGCGCAATTCCGCTGCAGTCAAAGGTCGAAGCAATTACGGCATTCCCAAAGCTGCAGTCCACCAAGGCTCTTCAAGAATTCCTGGGCATGGTGAATTTCTACCACCGCTTTGTCCCCAAGGCAGCACGACTCATGCAGCCCCTCTACGAGGCCCTCAAAGGCAAGGCCGGAAAGGATACAATAGCCTGGACGGTCGAAATGGACAACGCTTTCGACAACACAAAAACCACTCTAGCCAATGCAACTATGTTGGCGCACCCTCTGCCAAGTGCCACCATCGCCCTTACCACTGACGCTTCCGACTATGCCATAGGCGCTGTGCAGGAACAGTGGGTCAACAGGACGTGGCAACCACTGGCATTTTTCAGCTGCCAACTCCGGCGCAACAAACGCAAATACAGCACTTTCGACCGGGAGTTGCTGGCGCTGTTCCTGGCTATCTGCCATTTCCGTTTTTTGTTAGAAGGACGTCCCTTCACTGCGTTTGTAGATCACAAACCACTGACCATCGCCATGGCCAAGACCGCCGAACCGTGGTCGGTTCGAAAGCAGCGACAGCTAACTTTCATTTCAGAATTCACGACAGACGTCCAACAGGTAGCTGGCAAGGACAACTTGGTAGCTGATTGCCTTTCTCGCGCGACCATAGGGGCGGTCCAGCTCGGCATCGATTATGCCCTCATGGCTACCGATCAGGCATCCAACCCTGAAACACAGGCGTATTGCACCGACACCTCCAGCCTCCAACCGACCGATGTGCAATTCCATGCTGCAGGCACCTCGTTACTCTGCGATGTCTCCATGGGAGATCCCCGCCCGATCGTTCCAGTCGCCTGGCGCCGCAAAGTTTTCGACGCCATACATGGGCTTTCGCATCCTGGCGTGAAGGCATCTCAAAAATTAATGTCGGCTAAGTTCGTCTGGAGAGGAATGCGTAAGGATATCCGCGACTGGGCTAACACCTGCGTCGTCTGTCAAACGTCTAAGGTGCAACGTCACGTTAAGGCCCCATTGGCCACGTTCGCAGTACCAGAACATCGATTCGACCATGTCAACGTGGACCTCGTCGGGCCACTTCCACCGTCGCAGGGGTTCACACACATCCTCACCATGGTCGATCGTACTACTAGATGGCCAGAGGCAGTTCCTCTGGCGTCTACTACATCCGCTGATGTCACCAGACCATTCCTCTCCTTGTGGGTCGCACGTTTCGGCGTTCCGGCGGACATTTCTTCAGACCGCAGTCCACAGTTCTCTTCCGAGCTCTGGAACGCTGTGGCCCAGGGTCTCGGCACCAAGCTTCACCGCACCACGGCCTATCACCCGCAAGCAAACGGTTTGTGCGAACGTTTCCACAGATTGTTAAAGGCATCGCTGAGGGCCAGCCTCCAAGGCGCCGGATGGGTGGATAACCTTCCGTGGGTCATGTTGGGTCTCCGCACGGCACCCAAAGAGGACCTGCAATCGTCCGCTGCGGAGCTCGTGTACGGCCAGCCACTCCGCGTACCGGGAGATTTCCTGCCGCTTCCAACTGAGCCGTGGTCCGCAGCCGACCAACTCAGCAGCCACCAGGAAACAGCCAGGGCTTTTGCGCCTATCCCAACTTCGCATCACGGCCTTCCATCTTCACACGTACCAGCAGAGCTAAAGAATGCTGAATTTGTATTCATTCGGCATGATGCCCATAGGGATCCGCTCAAGGCCCCTTACACAGGCCCTTTTCGTGTACTGGAGACAGGCAACAAGAGTTTCTCTGTAGACATCGGTGGTAAACCCGACCACATGTCCATTGACCGTCTCAAACTGGCACACCTGGACATCGACCGGCCAGTAGAGACCGCACAGCCACCACGACGTGGTCGACCTCCCGCTGCATCCACGCCAGACCGAAGGCTTCCATCCGCCAAACCGCCCGCTGTTCAACAACGTCCACTCCAAGAATACAGGAGTCACTCTGACAGGCTTGTCAGACCTCCTAGTCGATTGACTTTTACTGTTGAAGACAATTCTGTGGGGGCGCATGTGGCGGAGCCACCAGGGGGACTCTGATCTAATGTACATAATTATCTTTAACAAATTATTAGCTACAGAATGAATCTGTATCTTTGTTCATATCATTGCATGTACATAGCACGGTCCCTTTAAGAATGAGACCAAACGCGATGACGTCATCACGTTGATCACGTGATCCTCCAGCAGTGGGAAAACGTGATGATGTCATGACGTCAGGCTGGGGAGCCACCCTAGCCAGTCCTCGTGGAGCCAGCAAAGAGTACAGACCTGTAATGTAGTTCTCCTGTGTTTTCGTTTTAAACTCTGTTGATTAGTATTAAACATCGTTTTGTAGGAACGGAGGTTCCTAGCTGAATAAAGTATTCGACTCGATGAATCAAATCAACAGGTTTTAATGAACAACGAAGTTAGCAGGGAAACTACAGGAGAAACGGTATACAGGTCTATACAGCTTGCTGGGCACTCGACGACTACTGGAAGATTCTGGAAGCTGACGTCATGATGTCATCATGTTCTTCGCGCCACTGGTGGTCACGTGAGCAGCGTCATGACGTCATCACGTAGAGTTCAGGAAAACACCATACAGTACAGTTAACAGGCAGTTTAAAGGTGCAGTCCGCGGTTGCACTATACTGCAGTTAAAGGGATTATAAATAATTGTTCTGAGACCCTTGGTGGCTCTGCCACAGGCGCCCCCCCAGAATCCACTTTAACAGACATTGTCAACCGAGTAGGAGGCTTAATGATCCTGGTCAAACGGCGGCGAAACTCAGGCAGCGGAAACGGGGCGTTATTCGAAGGACCAGTGCCGGATTGCGACAGAAGCGGCGTCTTGGGCGAGGCAGAAACGGTGGTCAGAGGTGCAGACGCGTCGGAGGACGAATCGGGCTGTTCGACGGTGGGTTGATGCACAGCTGGTCTGGTGGCTAACGGCGGTCGGCCACGGCGAGGCGGTTGGGCAACCACGACAGGCTCAGTCCGATCCAGGTGGGCTGGTTCGAGCCGGTCGACCGAAACAGTATCAGACTTTCCACCGACTTCGACTGTGAAGAACTTTTCCCCTGATGAGATGACACGAAAGGGTCTGGTATACGGCGGCTTGAGTGGGTCTCTGTGACCGTCTTGCCGAATAAAGACATAGTCCAAACTCATTAGCTCTGTCGGAACGTGAGGCCTCTGCAGGTCGTGCTGCGAGGTTGGGATGGGCCGGAAATTCCTAGCCGCCTCCTGATGCAGTAGGAGCTGTTGAGTTGCAGACCATGGTTCGGTGTGTGGAGGTAGGAAGTCACCTGGCACTCTGAGTGTCTGGCGATAAACCAGCTCAGCCGATGAAGACTGAAGATCCTCCTTTGGTGCTGTCCGGAGGCCTAGCATCACCCATGGGAGCCTATCCACCCAGTTGGGTCCTCGCAGGCTGGCACGGAGGGACGCCTTGAGGGACCGATGAAACCTATCGCACAGGCCATTCGCCTGCGGATGGTACGCGGTGGTACGGTGCAGCTTGGTACCCAGGCCTTGTGCCACTGCGTTCCACAGCTCTGAGGTGAATTGCGGACCACTGTCTGAGGAGATGTCCGATGGCACCCCGAAATGAGCTACCCACGACGAAAGAAATGCCCTGGCTACGTCTGCTGCGGTGGTGGCGGCCAATGGAATCGCCTCTGGCCACCTGGTGGTCCGGTCTACGACTGTCAGGTGTGTGAATCCACGTGACCCGGGAAGGGGGCCTACTAAATCCACGTGAACGTGGTCGAAACGGCGCTCAGGCACCGGGAAGTTTGCCAGCGGGGCCTTGATGTGACGGTGAACTTTGGACTTTTGGCAATCGACGCAATTGTTTGTCCAGTCCCGGACGTCCAGATGCATGCCTTTCCAAACGAATTTGCGGGACATTAGCCATTGAGAAGCCTGCATTCCCGGGTGAGATAACCCGTGGATTGCCTGGAATACCTTCTTGCGCCATTCGACCGGCACGATGGGCCGGGGCACTCCCATGGATGTGTCGCACAGGAGTGTGGTTCCTGCCTCTTGAAACGGCACGTCTGCAACCTGCCAACTGGAAGGCGTGGTCCTAAATGCTTGTACTTCTGGGTCTGCCAGTTGATCCCCTGCCAGTCCGACGAAATCGATGCCCAGGTGGACTGCCTGGACTGGGACTCGGGAAAGGCAATCTGCCACGAGATTATCCTTGCCCGACACGTGCCGCAAATCTGTTGTGAATTCGGATATAAACGTGAGGTGGCGCTGCTGCCGAGCTGACCAAGGCTCCGCCGCTTTGGCCATGGCGAAGGTGAGCGGCTTGTGGTCCACGAAGGCAGTGAACGGGCGGCCTTCTAGGAGGAAACAGAAATGCCTGATGGCCAAAAACAGGGCTAGCAGCTCTCTGTCAAAAGTGCTATACTTTCGCTCGTTCTTGCGCAGTTGACGGCTGAAAAAGGCTAACGGCTGCCAACCCCCGTCGACCCATTGCTCTTGAACTGCTCCGATGATGTAGTCGGAGGCATCCGTAGTGAGGGCCACAGTCGCGCCCGGACGTGGGTGTGCCAGCATAGTTGCGTCTGCCAACGCCGCCTTGGTATCGCGGAACGCCTGGTCCATTTGCAGTGTCCAAGTGAGAACATCCTTGCCTGACTTTCCCTTTAGTGCTTCGTACAGCGGTTGCATCAACCGGGCCGCTTTGGGGACGAAACGATGATAAAAATTTACCATCCCCAAGAACTCTTGCAGGGATTTGACCGTGCGAGGCTGCGGGAATGCGGTAACTGCCTCTACCTTGGTGGCTAGTGGGACGGCGCCTTCTGGGGTAATCCTGTGTCCCAGGAAATCAATGCAGGATTCTCCGAACGTGCATTTGGCCGGATTGACAATAAGGCCGTGTTGGCTGAGTCGGGCGAAAAGTGTACGTAAATGGGCCATGTGAGCTGTCGAATCCTTACTGGCTATGAGGATGTCGTCCAAATATACCAAAATGAAGGGCAGGTCCCGTAAGACAGAGTCCATCAAACGCTGGAATGCTTGAGCTGCGTTTTTCAGACCGAATGGCATGCGGAGGAACTCAAAAAGGCCGAACGGAGTGATGACTGCCATTTTGGGGACGTCTGGAGGGTGCACCGGAACTTGGTGATATCCACGAACGAGATCCACTTTAGAAAATATAGCGTTTCCAGCCAGATGAACCGAAAAATCTTGGATGTGGGGAATCGGGTACCTGTCCGGTGTCGTGGCATCGTTTAAGCGTCTGTAATCCCCGCAAGGTCGCCATCCGCCGCCTGGTTTGGGGACTATGTGCAGTGGGGAAGACCAAGGGCTGTCCGAACGCCGGATGATCCCGAGGCGCTCCATGGTCTGGAACTCAGCCTTTGCGGCTGCCAGCTTGCCGGCTTCTAATCGCCGCGCCCGAGCGTAAACTGGTGCTCCGGTCGTGGAGATATGGTGCTCCACCCCATGCCGTGTGCTTGAAGCCGAAAAAGTGGGCTTGGTGAGCTCCGGGAATTCGCCGAGCAGGCGCGTAAAGCCGTCTTGTGACGGAACCGCGCAGGCCACCGACCAGGACACGGCGGTGCTGCGGTGGCAGGGCACTGCGTGGAAAGTGGACACATTAATGAGTCGGCAGTGTTGGACGTCGACCAGCAGACCGTTGGCGCAAAAAAAAAATCGGCCCCCAGGATGGCCTGTGAGACCTTGGCTGTAATAAAGTCGCAGACAAAACGTTGACCGGCGAAGGTTAAGTTTACCGTCCGTTTCCCGAACGTACGCATGGCCGCGCCATTTACTGCCACGAGGGAAGGCTCTTGGCTGCCGGATAGTAGGTCCAGCTTTGAAGCTGGGAGGATGCTGCACTGTGAGCCAGTGTCGCACAGGAACCGGCGGCCCGTAACGGAATCCATAACATAAATGAGTTTGCCCGCTGAGCCCGCCGCCATTGCTAACTTGCTGTGCTTTTTAGACCTTGTCATCCGTCTGGGAGGATGCGGGCTTGTTGGAGTTTTTTTGTTGTTGTTTTCTTGAGGGAAACTGCAAGGAGGCCGACAGCATCGAGCTTTGGCGCCAAAACGGGCGTGGTACGCGCACCATCCTGCTGGGGGCGGGCTGGTTTTCTCTCGCGTGGGGGAAAAGCGCCTCGCGGCTGCACAATATTGCTGAGTAACAGTAAATATCTTGTCTGCCTCTGCAGCGAGTTCAGCACCGTCTGTGATGGCTGTGTTGGCCAATGCCGCCTGAACCGGTTCGGGTAGCTGGCAGAGGAAAAGCTCACGGAATAAAAAGCATTGGGGTTCCGCACCCAACAGCGTGAGCATTTGACTCATCAGCTCTGACGGTTTTGAGTCCCCGAGGCCGGGCATGGAAATAAGCTTGCGTGCCCGCTCCGACTTAAGATCAAATACCTGTAGCAAACGGGCTTTAAGCGCTTTGTACTTGCCCTTCTCCGGTGGGCTTCCAAGGATGCTGACGACCCACGAGGCCATGGCACTGTCGAGAGCGGCAACCATGTAATAATAACGAGTCGCATCCGTTGTGACCTCCTGGAGAGCGAACTGTGCTTCTGCCTGGAAAAACCATGCTGCTGACTGCTGTTCCCAGAACTGCGGCAGTTTAAGGGCGACGGCGTTCGTGTTCATCCTCGACGAAAGTTGTCTGACGAGATCGGGGTCACCAATGTAGGAACGGAGGTTCCTAGCTGAATAAAGTATTCGACTCGAAGAATCAAATCAACAGGTTTTAATGAACAACGAAGTTAGCAGGGAAACTACAGGAGAAACGGTATACAGGTCTATACAGCTTGCTGGGCACTCGACGACTACTGGAAGATTCTGGAAGCTGACGTCATGACGTCATCACGTTCTTCGCGCCATTGGTGGTCACATGAGCAGCGTCATGACGTCATCACGTGGAGTGCAGGAAAACACCATACAGTACAGTTAACAGGCAGTTTAAAGGTGCAGTCCGCGGTTGCACTATACTGTAGTTAAAGGGATTATAAATAATTGTTCTGAGACCCTTGGTGGCTCTGCCACAGTTTGTTTGATAGACTGACTCGACCTCAGTCCTTTAGTTAGGAAGCTAGCCATTCCTACAAAGCAAAGAAAATAACAGCCGCACAGTGTGTGTCCGTGTCCTCCAGTTAACTAACATTAGGCCCATGGCACCAGTCCAAACACTTTGTGAATGCACTAGAACCCCCAGAGAAAACCGGCTAATTACTTTAGCCAAAGATAACTGGGGGTCAATGTATATTTGACAGCACACTGACAGTTTGTGACTAGAGATTGAAGTCTTCAGCCAACTGGACCAACGCCCCCGAAAATAAAATCAGTCAATCAACAGCACACCTTTTTTTGACCATTGTTGTAATTTGCTCAAGGATTTTAAAAGAACTGTCGACGGCTCGATAAATAAGGTTGTGGTGCTATTGCAATAAGGGCAGGTAATGTGGGGAGTCACTTTCACTTTCGTCGCTTGACCGCTAAACTGTTCAGAGTGACTCACCCGCCGTTATGGAACCCGACCGATTTACTTCCCATTCATGTCCTAACTAACACTTCTGGAATTTGTTTAACCTCAGAGTTACAGGATGGAACAAAAGGGAATTGGCTATATCATTGAAAAGGAGGAATTTGCAGGGCTATGGGGAGGGGGACTAATTGGATAGCTCTTTCAAAGTGTCAACATAGGCAAGTTGGGCCGAATGGGATCCTTCTGTGCTGCACAGTTCTTTGTTGAAACTAGTTCTCTATGTTGTGTTCTTGGGAAAAATGACAGCTTGGATTAAGTGTTGGCTATGGGCTCAGAAAGAACATTGAACAAAGGCTTGCACAGTTTTAGCTTGAAGTATCAGTGTATGTCAGAGACAAGTGAGGTGAAAAGATCCCTGCAGCTTTTTTCATTTGTTTTAGTTCTGCTCAAGGTGGAGGATGTCAGTGTTGGAGTGAGTGAAATAGGTTTTCTAATTTGGGTACCATTGTCAGCATCAATCACACCCAGATCAGGTAACTGACACCCAGTCCCAGAGAAAAGCTCGCTCTTCCCTGGTCCAACAATGCAGCTGTAATTCTGCTCATCGGAAATGTGGATCTTTGATGGCTGGGTGACCAACCAGATCCCTAGGGCCACACGTGACCCCGCCACCCCCCATCACAGGCGTGGCAATCCATCCCTCCAAGCTCAAGCAACTCCTGTGCACCCTTATATTTAGCATTGATTGATTGGCTTGTCCCGTGTGAATCTTCTGGTCTTGGTCGCTTGGAAAGGGCTGTTGTTCATGTCTCATTGGATCAATCCTACTTCAGAACAACAAGATCTGTTAATATCTACAACTTGATATATTTGCATATTAATGTCAACATGAATTTAAGCATCCCAGATGGCCTCCAAGGCCCCATGGTATACTAGGGTTGCCAGCCCTGCAGGATTGCCCTGGAGTCTGCTGGAATTGAAGATTAATGCCCAGGACAACCCAGGAGCAAAATCATAATGGCATTAAAATAAATAAAATGTTCTTTCTATACTTTTGTTCATTAGTTATAAAAATGTTGGAGTTGAGAAAGGAAAGGCTGTTTAACTGATCGTCAAGAATCATCCAATCAGGTAATGGCTGACGACTTTAATGGCAGGGCCTAATTTACATGGGAAGCATCTGTTTCCCACCCACAGCTGGCTCCGGGCGGGTAGGCCTGTGGCACTAGGTCGCACAGAGGAGTAAGGGAGCGATCATGTGGGAGCTGGGGTCGGCCAGAGCAGCAAGGTGGGGGGGGTCTCACCAGGATTGCGGGTCAGAAGGAGCACGGAGCGGGGTGGTCTGCCGAAGATCGTGGGCGATGGGCTGAGGGGAGGCCTGAAGAGCAGTGGTGGTAGGCCTTCTGGAGGCATCGGAGGTGTGGGGGGTGGGTGTGAATTAGTGGCCTGGTGGTGGGGGGGGGGGGGGGGGGCGGGGTGATCAGAGACCAATGGGGGGGGAGGCCTCGTGGGGGATCGGAAGCCTGGAGAGGTCTCCGATCACAGGGAGTCAGTTAGACACTGACCCTGGATCCAGGAGGTAGGTGTAAAGGCACTTACCTCCTGGATGCAGCAGTCCTCGCCTCGCAGTGAAGCAGTTGGAAGGAGGAGGTCGTCTGACAAAACCTCCAGGAATGCATCCAGCCAGAGTTGGCAACCCTGTGATGCACTCCTTTGCAGCCCACAATCCAAGTTCACTTGATTGATCCCTGGGATGAGAGGGTTGTCCTATGAGAAGAGATTGAGTAGATTGGGCCTATACTCTCTGGAGTTTAGAAGAATGAGAGATGATCTTATTGAAATATATAAGATTCTGAGGGGGATTGGCAGGGTAGATGCTGAGAGGTTGTTTCCCTTGTCTGGAGAGTCTAGAACTCGGGGTCATAGTCTCAGGATAAGGTGTCAGCCATTTAAGACTGAGATGAGGAGGAATTTCTTCACTCAGGGAGTTGTGAATCTTTGTAATTCTATACCCTAAAGGGCTGTGGATATTGAATCATTGAGTATATTCAAGGCTGAGATAGATAGATGTTTGGACCTTTTGGGGAATCAAGAGATATGGAGATCGGGCGGGAAAGTGGAGTTGAAGTCGAAGATCAGCCATGATCTTACTGAATGGCGGAGCAGGCTCGAAGTGCCGTGTGGCCTACTCCTGCTCCTAATTCTTATGTTCACAAGGATGAGCTTACATAGCTCTCTTTAACTAATGGAGTACTCTGTTGTACATACATATTTCTGAATCTGTTGGAAGCTTGGATTTGCTTAACTCAACGAGCAATATGAATTATATTAATCTCTAATAAATAAGATGTGAAAACATCTTTACTGCTATTGAAATGAATTATTCTTTTTTTGAAAATAGCAGAATATTCAAAGTGTCAGTAAGTTGAGTGCCCAGGTATAGCCAGGCAGAATGTGGTAGTGTAGCTGCTACAGGTGCGCTAAGCTTATTGTAATACGACTCGGCCTATTGCTTTCATGCAGAGACAAATGTTCAGCAGCAGTGAACTTAAGTCTTCAACTGAGTCAGTTATTAGAGGGAAGATCCATTTAGTTTAAGAAAGACTGTAAGTTCTGATTTTTTAAATAGACGTACAATGCTGTTGTCATAAGTTCTATGCGCACCAGGTTTTATATACTTGCCCATGGATTTAACCCAGTTACTTTCATATATTTTTTTACGCCTGGAAGAATTACAAATTTCCAATGACCTTGAGTTGAGGTCCAATGATGGCTGAGGCTGATTGTGGCAATAATGCTCGAGTGCCAATAAACGCCCTAGTTCAGTTTGATGTATTGTTTCTCAGGTCTAAATTTGTCAGCTTCATTACAATGTGATGCTTTTATTGGTATCTTCTACCCTTTGCTACTAGAAGCCCAACACATTATACTCATTTCTTCATCTCCCTCATTTACAGAGGACACATTCAGTTACACTTAGAATCACAGAATGATACAGCACAGAAGGAGACCATTCAGCCCATCTGGCCTGTGCTGGCTCTCTGAAATAACTAGCCAATTAGTCGCACTCCCCTCCTTTTTCCCCACAGCCCTGCAATTTTTTTTCTTTTTAAATATATGTAGCCTGGCGAAATGGAGCAGCACAGGACACGAACTTTCGTTTTTGTTTTTTTTTTATTCTGTATTAATAACTTGGGTCTAGGTTTAGGATGAAATTGTAAATACATAAAACACAGTCGATAAAATACGGCAGTGGCTTGCTGTAAAACAGAACATGAGGTAAACCACAGGTGCAGGTAGTTAATTAGCTAACAATCATTATACAAAACAAAACATATCATACCATACATTCGTATGTCCCGTTATCACTTGTTACCTCTTACAAGCAAACAGAAAGTATTAAACTCGTTCGAAACGTAGCCCCAAGGACTCAACAACAATTTTAACAAAGGTTAACCCCAGCACATGGTGGGACAATCTGCAAGCATCCCGGTGATATCGAGTGATTTGGGAAACAATATCACTTTAAAACTATGTCTGGCTGCACTAAATGCTGTTTTAGTTGTACTTTACGCAGACTAAGTTCATTTCAAAAGTCATATTCACCCCAACTCTCCTCAGAGCACATCCCTCACGCTGGATCTAGAAAATGGAGGCTGTGAAGAAAGGGGAGGTTCCTTTGGCATCACATGGCCCTTCCCATAACCCTTTTCTCCTTTTTTCAAATTCTAAAGGGGAAAATGAACCGCGCCATCTAGTGGACTTAAATATTCACTGCATTTTCCCACTTGGCTACATATATATCCAGTTCACTTTTGAAAGTTACGATTGAATCTGCTTCCACCAACCTTTCAGGCTGTGCACTCCAGATCATCGTACCCTTGCTGTCCAAAAAACTTCTCCTCATCTCCCGTCTGGCTTTTTGCCAATTATCTTAAATCTGTGTCCTGGAAACAGTTTCTCCCTATCTACTCAATCATAAATTAGAACACCTCTATTCAATCTCTACCTTAACCTGCTCTGCTCTAAGGAGAACAATCCCAGCTTCTCCAGTCTCTCCACATCATGCTCAGTTACACATCATATTCATTTCCGGAAATGAAAATCAGGAGAGATGTAAAAACAGCCTCGTGATTCACTATTGTTCGTTTTACGCTATCGCACAAAGTCAAAATGAGCCCCTTTGTGTCTTTCTCTCTGTCTATCTGTCTTTGTCACCTCCCTCTATATCATGGGTGTTAGAAATAAGAAACTCTGTTTCACAGGTGTATGTGATTAGCATCGATCTTTGCTACCTGTTAACATAATATCACTTGGTTTCAAAATTCAGCTTTTTTTTTTACTTGAACTTGTGGCGGAGCCACCAAGAGACACTGGGCAATTAGTAATCATCCCTTTAACTACCATGTAGTGCAGCTGTGGACTGCACCTTTAAACTGTATGTAGTTTCTTACATTTTCGCGTGATGACGTCATGACGCCGATCACGTGACCCCCAGTTGGCACGGAGAACGTGATGACATCATGACGTCAGCTTCCAGTACTTAGTAGCAGTCTTAGAGAGGCTGTGAGGCTACACAGACCTGTTTACATCTGCTCCTGTAGTTTTACCAGTTAAGTTTGTTTATTAAACTTTGTTATTTTGTTTCACTGCATCGAACTTCATTATTCGGATAGGAACTTCCGTTCCTACAAACTAACATTAATTTAAGAAGTACAATCTCTCTCTCCTTCTTTCCATACACTCCCTTCTCACTTTCTCTCTCACACTCTCTGGCCACAGACTTTTATATTCTCTCTCTCTCTCACACACTCAGTTCAATACACTTTCTAAAGTTTATACAACACAAAAGAACATCTACAACAGGTATGTAATGAGCACACTTTAATTTTATTCTCAATCGTACACAAACATAGAAAGAGACACAGTAGCTGCGAAATTCAGCTCCATAGCGCCCATTTTTTTTGGCACTACAGGTGCCATTCTGGATCCAAAATGGCATCCCGCCGCGCGCGCACACTTCTGGTGTAGGCCGCATTGGACTCCATTTTAGTTAGGTCGTTAGCATGGGTGCTGGGAGCGTGTGGCGGAAGTATGCAGAGTAGGCAGATCATGACATTAGTCAATGTGTAACGCTGATTTGACACCAGCACTGCCATTTTTAACCTTAATGCTCCAGCTAATGCCCTCTTTTAAACTCACATAACTGAACACGCATTCAACAGGTGGAAGGACCCCACCCCCCCATTGCTATTTAAATGGATCATCAGCTGCTTTCAGGTTAGTTTCTGATTGATTTCTACTGGCTCTTGGTGAGTCTGTGGAAGTGTTTGGTGTCTTATTTGAAGTTGCTGAAGTCTCCAGGGAATGGTGTGACAGGTTACTTCAAGACTTCTACTCAGACCAGTTGCTCCCAGACATGGGTGCAGTAGTTTGTATCCCCCTTGGCCTGCAGCATGGTAGGGAGAATGAGCAGAGGCGACACAGAGGAAGACAAGCTGCTCAAAGAGGGAGGAGGGGGAGAAGGGCTATCAGCAGGAGGCCATATCTACCCAGGGTCTTCAGGGAGCAATTCTCCTAGCTCAACCTCAGCGAAGAACAGTGTATGCGATGTCTCCGCTTCACTAAGGATGTGCTGACTGAAATCTGCCACCTGATGCAGGTAGAACTGCAGCCCAAGAGTCGGGCGAGGACGTCATTGTCAGTGGCTGTCAAGGTGACCGTGGCCATGAATTTTTATGTGTCGGGCTCCTTCCAAGCTAGAGCAGGTGATATACCCATCATCTCCCAGTTCGTTGTGCACTGTTGCGTAAGGGTGGTCACTGAGGCTCTGTATGCAAAGAGAGGCGAACGCATTTCATTCTCTCTTACCAGAGAGAAGCAGATGGAGTGAGCACGTGGCTTCGCCAGAATAACAGGTTTCCCCATGGTGCAGGGTGCCATTGACTGTACACACATCACTTTGCAGGTGCCACATGTGAACGCGGAGATGTATCACAACCAGAAGGGAATCCACTCCCTCAATGTTCAGCTGCTGTGCAACCATACTCAGTGCATCATGCAGGTCAATGCTCCTGGCAGCAGTCATGATGCTTTCATTCTGCGGCAGTCCGCTATACCATCCACACTTGAGCCACCACGACAAACCAGAGGGTGGCTACTGGGTGTCAAGGGCTATTCGCTGACCACCTGGCTCAAGAGTCTGGTGCGCAGCCCAAGCACGCGTAGGCAGCATGAATCTAACGAAAGTCATGCTGCCACATGAAATCTGATAGAGAAGATCACTGGCATGCTGAAACAACGCTTCCGCTACCTGGACCACTCTGGAGGAGCCCTGCAGTACTTGCCAGAGTGCATCGCAAGATTTGTTGTGGTCTGCTGCATGCTGCACAAACTTGCCAAATTGAGGACATAGCCCTTGCCATCAGGTATACAGTGGAGAGCTGAGGAGGCGAAGGAGCAGGAGGAAGAGGAGGAGGAGGAAGGGAGGAGGCAACCAACACAGCTCCTTTCTGGCTGGGCTGTCTGAGATCAACTCATCCGACTGCGGTACCAGTGAATGCAACCTCAATTCCGCATTCAACAATAGACCCACCTTACCTTCACTCTGTTATTGACCATCACCGCATCCTCTTGGCCATGATGCTGAAATAAAAGCCACCACAAAAGAAACATTCCAAACCAAATTTATAAAACAACCATCCAATATTACATACCAAAGTCGACTAATCACCCTTGTGCATTCCCTCAGTGACTGTCTTGCGTGTGCCTTTGCCTATCCCAGTCTCCTATGCAGTGCTACCCCAGTGTCTGCAGCATGGCTGGTGGAAGGCTGCTGATGTTCAGTCGGGGAGACTACAGATGGCCTTGCAGGATGACCTTGAGCAGCTCTGTGCCTAGAAGGCCTGGCTGCGGACTGCACCATCTCGGCAAGGCGGCAGGGGGCCAAGCTGCAGATGGTCTTGTTTTCCCCCCTCCCCTCAGGCATTGGCCTCGATAGTTATCTTCTCCCATTGCCTTCTCACAGTTTGTTTGGAAAGCCTCCTGTTCACTGTGGATAGAGGACCTCTTTCTTCCTGTCCACCTCCTGCACCAAGGCCTCCAGTGCTGCGTCGGAAAATCTTGGAGCCTGCTCTCTCCCCTGTTGTGCCATTAGTACGTCATCCTTCTGGTCAAAATGTCTTCCCCAGCCACTTCTAGCACCTGCTGCGGCCAGAATGCACCTCCCCTTTAAGTAGTGCAGGCTAGCTTTAAGTGGTGCTAGCCTCGCACGAACTTGGGCCCCCTGCTAAGGCGTGCAGCCACTCAGCAGCGTGTTCAGCACTGGCTGCATGTTGCTGTCATTTAAATTAGCAGGCAGCACAAAGTTTGCGCGATACCTGATCCCGTTTTCAGGGGCTATCAAATTTAGTCCCCACAGACATTCTGGGGGTAATTTTAACCCCCAAAAATGGGTGGCTTTGGGTCAGGTTGGGAGTTCAAATGTTAAAAATTGCAATCCGAACCCAAGCCGCCTCGAACCCACCCACTTCTGGTTTTAACGGAGGTGGGATGAGGGGGCAAGCGACCAATCTGCTCTCAGGAAGCGGGTCGGTCTCTGAAATCTTTTAAGAAAGCTGCATTCCTCCATTTTAACAAGGTTTTCATTGTTAGCCACAGTCGGCCTGATTTCCTGGGCCTGGGAAAACCCAACAGGTAAAACGAGGCGAGAAGGACCGGATCCTTCAGATAAATGTCTTCACAGCACTACTTGTGTGCCGTGAGGAGCAGGATTGTTTGCTTCAGACCCAGTAAATGGCACCGCACCACCGCCCCGCCCCCCCCGCCGCCCCCCCCCCACCCCGGCGATCTGTCCGACCCCCCACCTTCATGATCTCTACTTCCAACTCCCCCGTGATCAGAGAACCCCCCTGATCCCCCCACAATCAACGAACCCCGTGATCATTGACCCCCGATCCCCCCGTGATCATCGACCCCTGATCCCCCACGCAGTCATCGACACCCTGATCCCCCACGATCATTGACCCCCCGACGACCCCATTATCTTTGACCCCCATGATCGCCCCACAATCATCAACCCCCCCCCGATCCCCCCACGATCATTGGCCCCCCCCCGATCCCCCCACGATCATTGGCCCCCCATGATCATCAACCCCCCCCCCCGATCCCCCCACGATCATTGGCCCCCCTCCCCGATCCCCCCACGATCATTGGCCCCCCATGATCATCAACCCCCCCCCGATCCCCCCACGATCATTGGCCCCCCATGATCATCAACCCCCCCCCGATCCCCCCACGATCATTGGCCCCCCATGATCATCAACCCCCCCCCGATCCCCCCACGATCATTGGCCCCCCCATGATCATCAACCCCCCCCGATCCCCCCACGATCGTTGGCCCCCCATGATCATCAACCCCCCCCCGATCCCCCCACGATCATTGGCCCCCCGACGACCCCATTATCTTTGACCCCCATGATCGCCCCACAATCATCAACCCCCCCCCGATCCCCCCACGATCGTTGGCCCCCCATGATCATCAACCCCCCTCCCCGATCCCCCCACGATCATTGGCCCCCCCCCGATCCCCCCACGATCATTGGCCCCCCATGATCATCAACCCCCCCCCGATCCCCCCACGATCATTGGCCCCCCATGATCATCAACCCCCCCCCGATCCCCCCACGATCATTGGCCCCCCATGATCATCAACCCCCCCCCGATCCCCCCACGATCGTTGGCCCCCCCATGATCATCAACCCCCCCCGATCCCCCCACGATCATTGGCCCCCCATGATCATCAACCCTCCCCGATCCCCCCACGATCATTGGCCCCCCATGATCATCAACCCCCCCGATCCCTTCGATTAACTACCCCCCAATCCTCCTGCAATCATTGACCCCCAGATCCCCCCCTCCGCAATAATCGACCTCCCAAACAGGCTGGCAAAAATCTGGCAAAAAAAATCCTAAACGCCCTGGAGTTAAAACTTGGAACCTGCACTTCCGGGGTACCCGACTATAACTCCTCCCTCACCCCCCACTCCGAGATCACGTCTCGTTAACTATTGTGGCTTCTGTTTTAGTTCAAACAAAAACTAAATATAAATGTTACCTCAGTAAAGCTTTTCAAATGTTCTCCTCTTGTTCTTCAAAATGACTTGAATGAAACATACTGAGCGGAAAATTCTGGAAGCTGCAGAAAAATATTCCATCAGCTGACTGAATGGTTCTAATGCATCCTGGGAAATTGCACAATCCAAATTGAGCTCGCAGAGACACAGCTCTGGGCAAAATATTGGGGGTGAAATTGGCTTCATTGTTAGCATAGAAACATAGAAGATAGGTGCAGGAGTAGGCCATTCGGCCCCTCGAGCCCGCTCCGCCATTCAATGTGATCATGGCTGATCATCCAAATTCAGTACCCTGTCCATGCTTTCTCCCCATATCCCTTGATCCCCTTAGCCTTAAGAAATATATCTAACTCCTTCTTGAATATATTTAAATAATTGGCCTCAACTGCCTTCTGTGGTAGAGAATTCCACAAGTTCACCACTCTCTGGGTGAAGAAATTCCTCCTCATCTCAGTCCTAAATGGCTTACCCCTTATCCTTAGACTGTGACCCCTGGTTCTGGACTCCCCCGCCATCGGGAACAGCCTTCTTGCATCTAGTCTGTCTAGTCCTGTTAGAATTTTATAAGTTTCAATGAGATCCCCTCTCATTCTTCTAAACTCTAGCGAATGTAAGCCTAATCAGCCCAATCTCTCTTCATACGTCATTCCTGCCATCCCAGGTATCAGTCTGGTGAATCTTCGCTGCACTCCCTCCATGGCAAGAACATCCTTCCTTAGATAAGGCGACCAAAACTGCACACAATACTCAAGGTGTGGTCTCACCAAGGCCCTGTACAACTGCAGCAAGACATCCTTGCTCCTGCACTCGAATCCTCTCGCTATGAAGGCCAGCATTTGCCTTCTTAACCGCCTGCTATTGGTCTCAGAGTGAATCGGTACAGCATTTTTATACTGCACCCAATTTTCTTTTCCAATGTTCCCTGTACCAGAACGGGTAGGCGCGAGGCACACCGATACTGGGCCTTGGGCATGATTTGCATGAGGCCCTGTGAGCCGCAAATGCCTGCTGGGTGTCCCCAGGCAGCTTGCTGGTGGAGCGGCCCTCAGGTAGGTGCTGGGAGAGGGGGGTAACCGACCAGGAGGGAGGGAGGGGGCCGATCAGGGGCCGGCAACAGCAGTATTTCTGCTCTATCCCCATAGCCCTGTAAATTCACCTGCAGGGGCGATAGAAGCCAAGTTTGCAGTTGGAGGTTTGCAGTCGGAGGTGATAATTCGCGCCAGGCGCTAAACTTTGCGCCCAGCTGATAATTGCACCCCAAACGGGGCGATACCGAATTTCTCCCCGTTAACTTCTTGGTAGCGGTCCCTCTAAGGACGGCTGGTTAGGCCACATTTAGACACGTTTTCCTGAACATAGCCAGAATGGCACCCAATTTTGCGTAAGGGGGGCCTCAAACAGGCGTTAAGCCCCCTATTTGCATATGCAAATGGCCTAACGCCCATTTCAGCCATGGGCCCTGCATACCTCCTTTTCTGCCTTCACCAGTATAATGAGCGGCGCACGACCGGCCGTAATGAACGCGCGCCATATTGGATGCTTAGGTGACTAAATCCCTGGAGCATTTCCTAAGGCTGTGAAGGATCATGTTGCAGCTCATAACTTACTCCAACCCAGCTGCTGTTTAATTTTTAAAAAACAAAGCTTTATATATTATGGTACAAATAAATAAGGAGACAAAAAATAACTGTAAATGCTGGAAATCTGAAACATAAAGAGAAAATGCTGGAGAGCCACAGCAGGTCATTCATCATCTGTAAATAAAGAAGTCAGGTTAATGCTACAGGTGTAATCCTTATCAGAACGGAAAACTGAGAGGTAAACAAGTCTTTCATTGGTGTCGGAATAAAGGAGAAGGCAGCGTGTCAGATACTCCCATCACTGAGAGACAGTTAATAGGTTGAATGACCTACAAACTGCTCAACGGAAAACAGTTAGGTGTTATAAAAGGAAAGAGTACTGTGTTCAGTTCTGGGAACGTCACCTCAGGAAGGATATACTGGCCTTGGAGCGGGTGCAGCGCAGATTCACCAGAATGGTACTGGGGTTAAAAGGGTTAAATTATGAGGATAGGATGCATAGACGAAGCTTGTATTCTCTCAAGTATAGAAGATTAAGGGGTGACCTAATTGAGGTGTTTGAGATGGTTAAAGGATTTGATAGGGTAGATAGAAAGAAACTATTTCCTCTGGTGGGGGAGTCCAGAACAAGGGGCATAACCTTAAAATGAGAGCTAGGCCATTCAGGGGTGATGTCAGGAAGCACTTCTTCACTCAGAGGGTAGTGAAAATCTGGAACTCTCTCACAAAAAGCTGCTCAGGTTGGGGGTCAATTGAAAATGTCAAAACTAAGATCGATAGCTTTTTGTTAGGCAAGGTTATCAAGGTTCACAGAACCAAGGTGGGTGGATGGAGTTAATATACAGATCAGCCATGATCTAATTAAATGGCAGAACAGGCTTGAGAGGCTGAATGGCCTCCTCCTGTTCTTATGTTCCGATCTTACTGAGGCAATGGAAAGGCATTAAGGGAACGCTTTCCCCAGAGTTGGTGCCTTTGTCTTTGCCTGGACTCTTCACTGTGGGGCCAGTTTAACCCCGCCCGCTTAACAGAAACCGAGTGGGCGTGCAGTTAAAATTGCCCGTGGGATTTACCGATCAAGTCCCGCTCTCCTTACACTGGTTCCCATTTTAATCTGCTCTGTTGAGTAGGCGGGAAAGACACCAGCTGGAATCTTTCTTTAAATATGCAGATCGGGCTCTGATGACATCATTGGACCAGAGGTCTGCGCAGGAAAACCAGTGAGGCTTTCCCACCCGGCTAACCTAGCAGAGAGAGGAGCTTTAGACTGAAGATGGTAACCTGTCTTTTCTTTTTACAGATACTAACTGACCTGCTGTGCATTTGCAGCATTTTTGTGTTATTTTATATTTGTTACGCATGACTGGAACTGATGCAACAAAGTCACATTTTATGTGATATGTTACATGTATATATATATATATAGATATACACACACATATGCATGTGTGTCATGTGTGTGTAGTTTTTCCATGATTCTGTAACTATTACAGGGTATATGGGGAAATAACAGGAAAATGGGGTTAAAGTATAGAGCTCCAGGCACAGTGGGATGAAGACCTCCATCTGCGCTGTCATTATTATGATTGTGTACATACCAAATGTGGCAGGATGAACGGGAATAATCGACTTTCTGATGAAAATCTGATGAAAATCTTCCGGTATATAATGGACAGCAAAAGGGGTACACTAACCTCCACGCGCTATATTCTGAGTCGCGCCCCCAGCATGCAAAGCTCGGCACTGGAGGTAGTTGTGGTAGTGGCTCAAAATTACAAAATCGGCCCCAAAGTCATTTTGCATAAGTGAGATACAGACAATGAGAATCCACTCTTGAAAGGAGAGCATAAACAGAAAATGCTGAAAGCACTCAGCGCGTCGGGCACTTTCTGTGGAGCGAGAAACAGACTTAACGTTTCAGGTCGATGACCTTTCATTGGAACTGGAAGGATTTCGAGGTTTAACAGTTTATAAGCAAGTACAGAGGCAGGGAGGAAAGAATAAAGGTAAAGGTCTGTGATAGGATGGAGGGCAGGAGTGATTGATCTCTTTAATATTCTTTAATCACTCCTGCCCCTCCACCCTATCACAGAGCATTCCCTTTTGTTCTTTCCTCCCCATTTTCCCTGCCTCTGCACTTGCTTAAAAGCTGTTAAATCTCTAACTTCTTCCAGCTTTGACGAAAGGTCATCAACCTGAAACGTTAACTCTGTTTCTCTCTCCACAGATGCTGCCTGACCTGCTGAGAATCCAGCATCCTCTGTTTTTATTTCAGATTTCCAGCATCCGCAATATTTTGCTTTTGAGAACAGAAACTGATTTTTTTTTTAAATGCTAAATTAGGATTTATTTCGCCAACAGCAACATAATCCCCAATCAAGCCATTTTCACCACATCCTACTTACTATACTCTGACCATCTGCTCACGCCTGCTAACTGGGGAGTGGGCAGGTACAAATGCAATTATACAGAGCGCTGGATTGGAGAAAGGTGCGTGTTCTAATAGATAATCAGGCTGCAAATTTCACCAGCAGTTAGAAATATAATAGCGTACTGCATGAGCCTTTTTCCATTAAGAAGTCTGCCCAGCGTTGTGTTAAAGATGAATTGCGGAGGCCGAAACTCTGGAGACACTCCTGTCATAAGTGTGGTGGGTGTGTGATGGAAAGGCCACAAGTTAGGCCAGGGCCCAGCTGAGCCAAGTCCCGGCCTACCCCGACAGTTTTTGGTGAGCCTCGTTGGCAGCGAAGCCTCCGCCACCACTCCCCCCTCCTCAAGCAACTATTTTAGCATAAGCAGGGGTGTGGCCAGGGGCATGGAATCTTAGCCAGGAAGTTTCCACGCCCCCAGCCGCTTGAGCAGGGGTTGCCAGCCCTCCAGGATTGGCCTGGAGTCTCCAGGAATTAAAGATAAATCTCCTGGCCACTGCTGCGAGCAACCCAGGAGAAAAATCATAGGGGCAGTAAAAAAAAGTGCGTGTTTCTTCATTTTCTTTGCACACTTTTATATATTAGTTATAAAAATATTGGAGATGGGGAAAAGAAGACTGTTTGACCAAGAGTCAAGAATTATCCAATCGGGTAACAGAGAGTGCATTTGTTTTCCAATTGGTGCGGGAAGGCAGCGCACCACGGGGATGGATATGTCGGGCAACCAATGGTGTGAGAGTGGGGCGGGGTAGTTGGAGGCGGGAGGTCATGTGATGAAGCCTCCAGGAATATCTCCAGCCAGAGTTGGCAAATCTACTAGGGAACCATCGGTGAGCCATTTCACCAGGCGAGAGTAGGCATGCTGACCCACTGAGAGGCAAATGCAGGCCCACCTAGGGGTCCAAGCCTGGTTTACGGCCTGGACGACTGAAGATTTAACAAACTTTTCTCAGCATTTCACGGCCTGCTTATAAAGGGGGCTTGTGGGTGCAAGTTAATCATCTTTCTGGGAGGGATGGGAGAGGGGGGCCCAGCAACCTTCCCGGATCCTTCTCTCTAGGCCACAGTTTCTGGACTCTTCTGGCTGACGGGTGCTTGTGATGTGCCCATAGTGGCGCGGGTGCGCGATGCCATTATGTAAATTAGGTGGACCCCCCCCCCCGCCATATTTGATGGGGTCAGCATCTGAGGTCATCAGTGGATGAATCCCAGTACTCATGCCAGGGATTCATGGCCTATGGATCTTCAGGGCCAGAATCCTTAATGACGTACAAGGGATTCAATTAACTTATTAAAATTAATAATAAATGAATTCGCATATATATGAATTGAAAACTAATAATTAATATGGTACTCAAGTGTATATTAAATACTCCACCTTTATTATAAGCCTCATAACAATATCTGCTATAGTGCTGGAATACGCATTCATAATGCCCCCCCTGTTGAGTCATTCCCTATTGTCTGTGCCTTATAAGAAAAATGGCTGACTGACTGGCGAGAATTGTATTACAATGATGGTTGACGTTCATAGAATCATAGAAGCTTACAGCACAGAAGGAGGCTATTCGGCCCATCGTGCCTGTGCTGGCTCTTTGAAAGGTCCGTCGTGTTTAGTCCCACATCCCCGCTTTAGTCCGTAACCCTGTAAGTTCCTCATCCTCAGGTACCTGTCCAACTCTCTTAAAATTATTTATGGAATCAGCTTCCACCGCTTTTTCAGGTAGAGCATTCCAGATCCTGACAATTCTCTGAATGAAAAAATCTCTCCTCATCTCCCCTCTAGATCGTTTGCCAATGATTTTAAATCTATGACCTCTAGTTATTGACCCACTCGCCAGAGGGAATGGTTTTTCTCTATCTATTCTATCGAAACCTCTCATCATCTTGAAAACCTCTTAACCTTCTCTGTTTCAAAGAGATCAGTCCCAACTTTTCCAACCTTTCCTCATTACCTCATCCCTGGTAACAGCCTGGTAAACCTCCTCTGTTCCCTTTCTAAGGCCTTTACATCTTTCCTGAAGTGTGGTGCCCGGAATTGTCCACAATACTCCAGCTGAGGCCTAACCAGTGATTTATAAAGTTCTAGAATGATCTCTTTGCTTTCATATTCTATTCCTCTATTTATAAACCCAAGTAACCAATATGCTTTTTTAACCACCTTACCAACTTACCCTGTCACCTTTAAGGATTTGTGTATATGGACACCAATGTCTCTCTGCCCAACCACACTTTTCAAAATTGTACCATTTATAGTTTACAGTCTTTCCATATTAGTCCTCCCACAGTGCATTACTTCACACTTCTCCGCCTTGAACTCTATCTGCCATGCTTCTGCCCATTTCACCATCCTGAAGTCTACAACTACCCTCATCATTATCTGTTACATTGCCAAGTTTCGTACCATCTGCAAACTTGATAATGCTGCTCCCTACACCCAAGTCTAGGTCATTTATAAAAATTAAAAAGAGTAATGGATCCAAAACTGACCTTTTGGGAACACCACTGCAAACCATCTCCCAGTCTGAAAAACATCCATCCACCATCACCCTCTGCTTCCTGTCGCTGAGCCAATTTCATATCCAAACCACCACTTTCCTCTTAATTACATGGGCTTCCATCTTCTTAACAAGCCTCCTGTGTTGCACTTTGTCAAATGTCTTCCAAAAGTCTGTATACACAACATCTACTGCACTACCTTGATCAACCTTCTCTGTTACCTCATCAAAGAATTCAATCAACTTAGTCAGACACGATTTGCCTTTCTCAAATCTACACTGGCTCTCCTTGATTAACCCATGCCTTTCCAAATGAAAGTTTATTTTGTCCCTGATAATGGTTTCCAAAAACTTCCTTAACACCAATGTTAGGCTGACTGGCCTGTAGTTTTCTGGTTTATCCCTCTCCCCTTTCTTGAAGAGTGGTATAACATTGGCAACCCTCCAGTCCTGCGGCACTGCTTCCGTATCCAGTGAGGATTGAAAGATTGTGACCAATGCCTCTGCTATTTCTATCTTTGCTTCTTTCAGCAACCGAGGATACATTCCATCCGGGCCAGGTGGTTTATCAACTTTCAGTAATGCTAATCTTTTTAGTACGTCTTTTCTATCTATTATTATCCTGTCCATAAATTGAACAAGCTGCGTAAAAATGAATTGTTGGACATTTAAAAGCCAATGCGCTTAAGCTGACTATACACTTAGCAGGCATAGGCACAAGGAAACATTTTTCTGAGACCCAACTATAACTGAACTTAGACAAAGGAATGAAAGGAATCATTTAATGAATTGCTGGGGCATTTTAGGCATGTAGTAGAAACCTGAAGAAGTCCTTCCAGCTGAGGCTGCAAAACCGATTTTGTGTCCTGAATTTATCACCAGGAAGTGTCAGCCTTGGCTAAGTGGCTACCACCCTCGCCTCTGAGTCAGAATGGTGTGGGTTCGAAGCCCCATTCCAGAGACTTGAGCTCAAAATCTAGGCTGACACTCCAGTAGAAGACTGAGGGATTATGATTGTAATTTTAAAAGGCATCTCTGGACCCAGAGGGAAAGATTCAATGTTTGTTGAATGGATGACCATGTTCAAAAAAGTAGGAGCGTTGTATTACTGTTCAGTTTCATACACCTCTCATTCGATTTTACTACGGATGTGATGAAACATTTTTGTCTAAGAATTAGCATGATATTGCTTCTATAATTCTGTTATGGCACGTAAAGGGTTAAAAACTTGCTTCTCTCACAGAAATCATATCCCAGCTTAACCTGGTGCAATTATAACACAATGTAGTTGGTTTCCCTGCGCCTGATGTCCGAGGGAGTGGCCAGTCTTTCAATTCAATTACAAACATCATGTAGGACATGATCAGGTACATGTTTTTATTGGCAGCTTTTTCTGACTGAAGAGACGGTTATTTAAATCTGCCTGGTCCTGGTCAGTTACTGGAAAGTATATAAAATTTAAAATTCTCATCTTTGTTTAAATCCCTACATGTAAGCGCCTCTAACACTACTGCCTCCCCCCACCCCTAAATCTTTGTTCCTCTTACTCTTCCTCTTGTGCTACTTTCCCCCTCCCCCTTTACCCCACCATAGGCAGCTATGTCTTCAACAATCCCTTCATAAATTCCATTGCCTCTCCATCTCTTTCTCCTCTTTCAAGACACTCCCTAAAACCTATCTTTGGAATTCTCTTCCCCAGAGGGCTGTGTAAGACATTTAAATTCACCCTTGTCCTTTAACCCGTCCAACAGTTTCCAAAGCTCAGACCCGTGGAACGGACAACACAAAACACAAGGATTCAAGAATAACTTTCTTTTTACTTAAGATCTGCAAGCGGTTACAAGTAAGCTCACACAAAACTGTTGCATATAATACTCCTGATTATATCTAAGCATACACAGGTTTATTCCCTTACTTTAAGACCAAGCGATAATAAGCCAACACTACATACGTACTAACACCAGCGAGTGGTCAATTCGGCAGTGACTAGGCGTATGATTTCTGGCAACTAACCAGGTCGTATCCGACTGCAGCAGCCCCAAGTGTTTTGAAACAGCATCTCTTATACCCTAAAAACCTGGGCAGGCTCCTCAATGTGTTTATGTCCCAAACTGTGTGACAAATGGTCGGCAGTTGTTTTCTTATCAGTGGGCCCCAGGCCCTTCACACCATTTGCCTGAAGATGTTCCTGTCTTTGAAACGCCCAACCGTTTGTTCCTGTTCAGGGTCTGACATTTCCATATCTGATTAACAGGATCCAACCTCTCAACCTCCCGAAGCATGCTGGGATATTAAATTTGGTCAACTTTTTAAGTTTGGTCAAGTTATAGCAAATTCTTACAGCAAACGGCAGATTCTTACAGTCCGCCCTCAAGTGGCTGTGCACCCGAATCTTCGGTCACAGGCACGTACACTTTGTCGGCATTGTCTTCTTCCCTTGGCGTCATCAGCAACAATTTTATCCACTCTCATTGCTTGCGTCGCCTGTTAACACGGCAGGTTAGTGTCAATAGATATAACACAATCACCGATTGAATAATGACCAAAACGTGGGAAATAATCCTTGTCCAATGCTGAATCTCGATATTCGTACCAATATCCCACCAGGACAAATCGTCCCCTATTTTAGGTATTTTCTCACGCAGTTCACAGTTTTTCTGGGCCAGGGTATAATAGTGCTTTTGGGACTGACTAACGCGCCTCATCAACTCTACCAAGTGTTTCGGCAGAGGTGGAATGTGATAGCCGAACCGAGTCACATACTGGTGTAGTTCATCCCTTAACTCATCTTTTACATCAATATCTACTTGCCTATGCAAATAACTACTTAACAAAACCCACACCCCAAGTCTCTCAGGTTGAACTGTGGTAAAACAAAAAGTTCCCGCCGCAATAGGACAATTCAGGTTGTTACCGTACTGGTACATTGTCGTGATACAATATTTACCCTTCCCTCAATACGCAGATCGTACCGGGAAAAGCTGTCCTGCCATCACTTTCATGGTGCAGTTCCATGCTATCCCATCCCAATCAAACCCTCACGCAGGAGCTGCATGTTCTACCACGTCGTAAGGGCAGATGAATGTATCCCGAGCTTGAGCATACCCGGTAAGATCTGGGGCCACCCATGTGGTTCCATCCGCCATGTGGTCACGTACTTCGGGGGTTCATCATAGCTTATCAGGTGATCTCCTTGACGTACTCCTATGTTCTCCACATGAAACAGAGGATTTGGGATCGCTTTTTTGGGCAAAATGGGATAGTATACAGTAATACCATCCCTAACAGGGTGATGTTGTTCTGTTCCTGCAAATGACTTTCATGTTTCACCGGGTACACCTGTACCAACCCCCTGACTTTACACATATTCATGGTAAATTGGTAAGTGGACATTGCCTTCAGGTGTTGATCAGTCACCCACGAGGGAAGCTTCCCTTCAGCAATGCTCTGCAGGTTTTCACGGGCTTGTTCCACGAACCAAGAACCATAAACTACACACATATCATTCCGCATGGCCTCGTTAGAGGCATTCTGATCCTCCTTCAAAATTTGGTTTCTCTTTTTAGCATGGGATTCTAAATGTTTGACCACATCCTGCAGATGAATCGTCATAATTTGGCTCTCTTCCAATTCCTCCTGTTCTAGACCATTAAGCGATTTCTGACCGCTTTTACAGACTGATCTAAGCCAGCCAAATCAAGGCTATTAACCAGGGAGGTTCCAGTGTTAAAAACAGTGGCTGTGTAGTGGTTTGTGTAGATCGCCACTAAATAAGAGAGCTTGACTTTGACAAACTATAAATAAGTTGTTTATTTACAGGAACAAACTAATTACATCAGGTAAGATGGCAGGTAAGATGGCTGACAGTAGGAGCACCGTGGTATAGGTCTTGTCCCAGTGGGGACTCCACGAGGACTGAGTTCGCAGTCCTGTGGGGAGCGTGATGACGTCATCGCGTTTGTGTTGTGACGTCATCACGTTGTTCGCTTTTCCCGCGCTTAGGGCGTCACGTGATGCGCGTCGTCACGTTTGCCCATGCTTGGGGCAGTCACGTGACCGCGTCGTTGCATCGCTGGCCGTTGAGGCCGAGGTCGCGAGGCCGAGCTGTGCCGGTGCTTGCCGCGGGAGCGGAAGATCGCGTCGCTCCCGTCGGCTGGCCGTTGAGGCCGAAGACGCTAGGCCGGGCTGTGCCGGCAGCCATCCTAGAAGGCTGAGTCGGGCCGGCGGCCGCCGCACGCACGTCACGTCATACGTGACGTGACGTCATCACGTTAGGGTGAACCTTAAAGGGGCAACGGCCCCAACAGGTAAGTTAAAAGGGCAACGGCCCCAACAGGTAAGCTAACATATATAAGTAAGTTAAGTACATGCAGTTAGGTAAGTTAAAGGGAATTATGTATATATCTATATGTAAGGGACAACCGGTGGTACCGCCACATAGGCCCCCCTAGAATTCACTTTAACGAAAGTCCAAGGATGAGATGGTCTGACGAGCTGGTGGTCACGGCGGTCGTGCTGTCTCGACTTGGTAGGCGAGGTATGAAGCTGCTGCTCGTGAGCGGATCCTTACGCGCGTCGTGGCGAACAAAACGTATCCGTCAGGCGAAGGACCGTGGAGACGTGCGAAACAGCAGGCCTTGTCAGAGTGACGGGCAGGTTGGGCGGACGCGGGCGATGTCTCCGTTGATGTTGAAACAAGTCCTTGTTCCGACGAACTTTGCAGGAACGCCAAACGAGCGATCCAGAAGGACTTGACAGGCGAGGTCGGTGAACTCGCCGACAGGTGAGCGAAGCCTTCGGGAGGCTGGAACGCACGGAACGGTGCGTGCCATAGTGCTACGACGATAACACAACGGAGGGTGAAGAGTTGCTGCGTTGATCAGTGATCGGTGAGGCCAGCAACTTTCACGTGGCTGATCGCGGCCGCAGGATGCCCGTTGGACCCGTCCTCGATGTGTGCAGCTTCAGTAGATGTTTGCATTTGTTAAAGGGAAAACTGGAGAAAGGGCGGCCACGGTCCAGGTTGTTGTTGCTTTCAGGAGGGGTTAACTCTGCCTGGAGGGCGGCAACACTTGTAACAGTTGTAGATTTAGGAGAAAACAGCCGGGAGGGCGGCACGCCTTTTGTTCACGCCGAATCGTGCAGTAGGTAACACAACCAGCAGGCTGAAGGGCTGGTGCGTCGTCGGCGGGGAAGGTGTCGTCGGTGTTCACGAGGGATGGGCTCTCGTGGTTCGCGAGGGATGGGTCCTCGTGCGCGAGGAGTGCGTCCTCGTGTTTTGCGGGGGTGAGTCCTCGTGGTATCCCCGCAGGGCGCGCTCTGATCTTGTGGGCCCGAACATGCTGTACCCCGCGCTTGGAGAGATTTATACTTGCTGTTGCTTTGGACGTAGAGGCGGACGATCCGTGTGGCGGTAGAAGAGTCGAATACGGAGACCGTGAGCACGTGCGTGGTCTGTGCCGCATCGATGTTCTCGGCGAACAGGGCTTCTACCTTCATAAAGCACGAGGGAGACCGTGGCTCCCTGGATTGCGGTAGCGACAGCAGAACGGCTGATGCTTCCATAGCGTGCTTCGTTTGTGAAAGACGTTCACAAACCCACCAATTGTAGCGCTGGTTGACAACGGTTGCCGTTTGTCGTGCTCTACCACTGTGAGATCGTTCGTGAAAAATGGGCTCACCTCCAAGCTGCGCTTCCGTTGCGAATACGTACGCAAAGACGGGGTCACTTTTGGTGGAATCGATGTTAGGCGGTTGCTGTTCCGTGGTTGTTCGTCGGTTGTGCGCTGGTCGTCTTGAGGGAAGACGAGGTTCAGGCGCGTGTTGCTACCGTGAAAATCGTTCACGGATATGGGTTCACCAATTGTAGCGTTGGAATTGATGAGCTCCCGTACTCACGTCGTTGGGTCACCAATGTAGCGGTTCGTGTAGATCGCCACTAAATAAGAGAGCTTGACTTTGACGAACTATAAATAAGTTGTTTATTTACAGGAACAAACTAATTACATCAGGTAAGATGGCAGGTAAGATGGCTGACTGTAGGAGCACTCCACGAGGACTGAGTTCGCAGTCCTGTGGGGAGCGTGATGACGTCATCGCGTTTGTGTTGTGACGTCATCACATTGTTCGCGTTTCCCGCGCTACGCGCATCACGTGATGATCTAAAATTGACCCAATTCTTCAGTGGGCCTGGTGGGGGTTTACGCAACCATATATGCCCTCATGCTCTTGCCACCATCGTGGCCAACTTCGCATAGTTTCCCCATTGCTTCCTAATTGAGTTGGACTCCCGGAGTTCCCCCTGAGGGTCCCCTATCTGATGGTACCTCGTAATGTTGCCAGCTTCTGTTCGGAGAAGCCATACAAGTGCTTGACTCACGGTTCCACTCTTACACCTTATACATACCCCTTTTCCCTCTTGAATTTCGTGAGTGGTCACCCATATCCTTCCCGAACAAGAGTACTGCCGGGCTGAGTGATCGCGGCTAGCACCCCGAATAAAAAAGGGGAAGGGGGCAGGTGCTGGCAGGCGGCCAAAAAAAAATGACCGCCCGACACCTGCCCTTTAAATTACGCCACCATGGCTGCAAAAACGCCACCCTGACCCTGTTGGACATATCGTCCGGTAATAGGTCAGGGGGAGCTACTGAAATTTGCGGCCAAGGCACGAGCTGGATGTTGCGCACAGTGATGATGTCATCGCCGGAGGTGCAGCACCGCGGGGTGCTACTGGCTACCGCTGCCATTAACATCCCGCTGAATTTCACGGGAGGCGTTAGTGGCGCCACGCCTGGGTGCTAGGGGCTTTCCCCCAGGGGCGCTAACAGGAGGCGCAAAGCAATCCAATTTACCCACCATAGTCCGTAAAACTTCCACACTTTCACACAAATGGAAATTCCAGCATCCCTTAAGGTTTCTTTCACTCAACAAATCTTGGCCTAGAAATTCGGTTGGTTGCACCAGCAATTAGCACCTAATGAGCCCGAGATTTGGGGCGTTACCCAATTTTCAGCCGGGCGCAGTGATCCCAGCGCTTCCTGCCATATTGAGTAGCCTTTTAGCGCCGGCGCTAACTCTTTGCGCCCGCTCGCGGGCGCAGCCAGATCATGACATCATTTCATTATGCAACGCCTTTTTGGCGCCCCGGGCTGGAAATTCAGTGGCGCCCCCCTCCGTTCCGCCTGGCGCTGTTAGTGACAGTTGGATGGAACGTTACCAGGTCCTTCTCGGACTTGGGGGGCGCTCTTTAAAGGGGACAGCACTAGTATAAAAGCGGCAGCCATTTGGCCTGGCCATCCTGCTCACTGCTGGAGAGAGTTGCAGACCTTCAGTTGCAGAGAGTTCTTCTCATTGGGCCAGAGGAGCCTTGGGACCTTCAGCCCTGTCCAGAACAGTTTGATCCTGAGAGATTACTGCGTCTTACTCGTCTGACAGAATAATGGGAGCTGCTTTGGAGGGGAACGTCATCCTGGCGGAACAACTGGCAAGGGCACAGAGACGGAGGGAGAGAGGGCCGGGATTGGCCAGAAGGAGGAGGGCCAATGGACGTCGCCAAATCCGACCATACGCTGCCAGGGTTTTTAGGCAGCAGGTCTCATACCTTACCATGTCGGAGGAGCAGTGTCTGCGAAGGCTCAGATTCGGTAAGGATGTTGTGACTGAGCTGTGCCACCTGCTTGCTGAGTGATGTGCCTCAATGATTCCGAGACTCGATGTTAGCGAAACAAAACAAGGCTTTTATTAACTTAGAAGGTAACACGCAGTGGAGAGAGGTATCTTCCATCTGGAGGTCTGCAGTACTGGATATGAGGCCAGACTGAGCTTGCTTACATAGGGGCCAGGTATGGGCGGAGCCCTACACACAATACATTACAATATACAATACAATGGTGAGGAGACGGAACTGAGGTAAGGGAACTGAAACCTGAAACCAACCACAGTCACAGGCAGTGATGAATGGAATATTTCATCACATTCACCCCTTCTATAGATTTAGTCTGCTCGGGGGTTTGATAGTCCTCTGCGACCGACGTGGCTGTTGTGGTGTCGCGGGTGTCGGCTGGGTGTCCCCGG
This sequence comes from Somniosus microcephalus, assembly GCF_052327205.1. Taxonomy (NCBI): domain Eukaryota; kingdom Metazoa; phylum Chordata; class Chondrichthyes; order Squaliformes; family Somniosidae; genus Somniosus; species Somniosus microcephalus. The sequence continues at coordinate 50,796,212 of NC_140995.1, forward strand.
TGGCCTCCTGGGTCTCTGCCGGGGGTGCCGCCAGGGTTGTTGAAGGGGTAGTTGGTGGGGGTGCCGTTGGTCGATGTTCTTCCGGGGGTGCTGAAAGAGTAGTGGGTGGGTAAGAGTTGCTGTGATCGTTGTTGTTGCTATTGCCGTGGTTGTTGTCGTTACCGGCTGGGGCGACGTCTTTTATGGACACGGTGTCCTCCCTTCCGTCGGCGTGCCGGACATACGCGTATTGGGGGTTGGCGTGGAGTAGGTGCACTGGCTCCACGAGAGGGTCCGTCTTGTGGCCCCTCACATGCCTTCGCACGAATACCGGACCTGGGGTGGAGAGCCATGACGGCATGGATACGCCTGAGGTGGATTTCCGGGGAAAGACAAACATTCGTTCATGAGGCGTGGCATTAGTGGCAGTACACAATAGCGACCGTATCGAATGGAGCACATCTGAGAGGACTTCCTGCCAGCGGGAGATAGGGAGGCCCTTGGTCCTTAGAGCTAGAGTGACTGCTTTCCATACTGTCCCGTTCTCTCGCTCCACTTGACCGTTACCCCGGGGGTTGTAGCTGGTGGTACGGCTCGTGGCGATCCCCCTGGACAGCATGTACTGGCGTAGCTCTTCACTCATGAAGGACGCCCCCCTATCCGTATGGATGTAGCTCGGCATACCGAACAGGCAGAACAGGCTGTTGAGGCATTTAATGACCTTGGCGCTGGTCATGTCTGGGCAGGGGAAGGCGAATGGGAAACGGGAGTATTCGTCCACAATGTTCAGGAAGTAAACATTGCGGTCGACTGACGGGAGGGGGCCCTTGAAATCTAAGCTGAGCCGCTCAAAGGGCCGTGTAGCTTTGATTAAGTGGGCTCTATCTGGACGGTAGAACCGAGGCTTGCACTCAGCGCAAGTGCGGCAGTTCCTGGTCAGAGACCGAACTTCCTCAATCGAGTAGTGTAAGTTACGGGACTTTATGAAGTGGAACAGCCGCGTGACCCCTGGGTGGCAGAGGTCGTTGTGGAGGGTCTGTAGCCAATCCCCGGTGGCGCTGGCACACATCCCTCGTGAGAGGGCGTCAGGGGATTCGTTAAGGGCCCCTGGCCGGTAAATGATGTCATACTCAAAGGTGGAGAGCTCGATCCGCCACCTAAGAATCTTATCATTTTTAATCTTCCCCCTCTGTTTATTATTGAACATAAACGCAACCGACCGCTGGTCGGTAAGTAGGGTGAAGCATTTGCCGGCTAGGTAGTGGCGCCAGTGGCGCACTGCCTCCACGATGGCTTGGGCCTCCTTTTCTACGGAGGAGTGTCTGATCTCGGGCCCTTGGAGGGTCCTCGAGAAGAAAGCTACGGGCCGCCCCGCCTGGTTGAGGGTGGCCGCCAAGGCAAAGTCAGACGCATCACTTTCCACTTGAAAGGGAGTGTTCTCGTCCACTGCCTGTAGCGTGGCCCGCTCAATATCCTGCTTAATGCTTTTGAAGGCGGCGTGGGCCTCAGCAGAGAGCGGAAAAGAGGATGCTTTCAAGAGGGGGCGGGCTTTGTCGGAGTAGTTGGGGACCCATTGGGAATAATAAGAAAATAACTCCAGGCACCTTTTCAGTGCTTTGGGAGTGTTGGGCAGGGGCAGCTCCCGTAGGGGGCGCAATCGGTCGGGGTCTGGTCCGATTTCCCCATTCTCCACCACGCTGCCTAGTATGCAGAGACGCGTGGTGTTGAAAACGCACTTGTCCTCGTTGTAGGTGAGGTTGAGTTTTTGTGCGGTTTTCAGGAACCTCTCGAGGTTCGAGTCGTGATCCTGCTGGTTGTGACCGCAGATGGTGACGTTGTCGAGGTAGGGGAAGGTTGCCTGCAAGTGGTGGTCATCGACCATGCAGTCCATCTCCCTCTGGAAGACCGAGACCCCATTCGTCACCCCAAAGGGGACTCTGAGGAATTGGTAGAGGCGTCCGTTTGCCTCGAAGGCGGTGTACGGGCGGTCCTCTGGTCTGATAGGGAGCTGGTGGTACGCTGACTTGAGGTCGATGGTGGAGAACACCCAGTATTGGGCGATTTGGTTCACCATTTCTGATATGCGGGGTAGCGGGTAGGCGTCTAGTTGGGTGTACCTGTTGATCATTTGGCTATAGTCGATCACCATCCGTTTCTTCTCGCTACCCCTTACCACTACCACTTGGGCGCGCCACGGGCTGTTGCTGCGTTCAATAATGCGCTCTTTCAGGAGCCTGTCTACCTCGGTCGCGATAAACCGCCTGTCCTCCCAGCTGTACCTCCTGCTTTTGGTCGCTATTGGCCGGCAGTTAGGGGTAAGGTTCGCGAATAGCGAAGGCGGCTTTACCTTCAGGGTAGCCAGACCGCACACTGTGAGGGGCGGCTGGGACCCACCGTACTCGAGCGTGATGCTTTGGTGGTTGCACTGGAAATCCAGGCCCAAGATCATGCTCGCACATAGATTCTTCATGATTAATACTTTAAAATTATCGTATACAGTTCCGTTAACGGACAATTGTACCGTGCAGTAACCCAGAATGGTCGATGTCTGGGTTTTATCAGCCATAGAGATGGTACCCTGAGTAGGGACCACCTTTAGGGAGAGTTGTTGTGCCAGTTCAGGGTGGATAAAACTCTCTGTGCTTCCACTGTCAATTAAACATTTAACCCGGCACCCGTTTACCTCGATGTCCACCATTGATTTGGATAGCGGGTGCGGCCTGGTCTGGTCCACTGTGACCGATGCCACTGTAGGGCCCTGATCGAGACAAGATGGCGTCCACGCTGTCTGCTCATGAGATGGCGGACCCCACGAGGTCGGGCAAGATGGCGTCCAAGATGGCCGCTCCCACGGCGCACACGCGGCGGTGGCGGGTTTTCCGGCGGGGTTCCCTCTGCACACCTTCCCGAAGTGCCCCTTCTTACCGCACTTAAAGCAGGTGGTGCCTTTCGCCGGGCACAGGTTTCTGGTGTGCTTTGGCTGCCCGCAGAAGCAGCAGTTGGGTCCCCGACGCGTCGCGGATGTCGCAGGGCTTCTGGGGGGAGAGCGGGGCCCCGACGGTGTCGGGCTGCCGGGCGGGGAAGATGCCTTCCAAGATGGCGGCACCCTTGGTGCACACGTGGCGGCGTGGACGGCGCGGGCTGAAGAGTAGGCGTCCGAGTTTCTCTGGGCCACATCCAGGGATCGCGCGGTGTCCGCAGCCTGTTTCAGGTCCAATCCCGTTTTTTCCAGCAGTCTCTGCTGGATGTAAGTGGAGCTGAGGCCTGTGATAAAGGCATCGCGAACAAGCTCGTCAGTGTACACTGCGGCTTTTACATCTTGGCACTTGCAGTCTTTGCCAAGCATTTTCAGGGTGCCTAGGAACTCCTCCACCGATTCCCCAGGTCGCTGTGCGCGAGTAGCGAGCAGATGCCTAGCATACACCTCATTCGTAGGCTGCTGGTAATGCGCCTTTAAGATGTCGCAGGCGGCCAGGTACGTGTCGGCGTCTTGGATGAGGGGGTAAACCCGGTGGCTTACCCAATTCCGCAGAATTCCGAGTTTCATACTCGCAGCGTCCATAGCGTCTTTGACGGCTGCGGAATTGTCCACGAAGAATTCCATACACATAAACCAGTGTCCGAAGCGTGCCGATGCGTCCGAAGCATGCTGGTCCAAATCCAAACGTTCGGGTTTTAGGAGTTGATCCATTGTGTTGAAAAATAAGTTAATAAAATTGATGTGCCTCAATAATTCCGAGACTCGATGTTAGCGAAACAAAACAAGGCTTTTATTAACTTAGAAGGTAACACGCAGTGGAGAGAGGTATCTTCCATCTGGAGGTCTGCAGTACTGGATATGAGGCCAGACTGAGCTTGCTTACATAGGGGCCAGGTATGGGCGGAGCCCTACACACAATACATTACAATATACAATACAATGGTGAGGAGACGGAACTGAGGTAAGGGAACTGAAACCTGAAACCAACCACAGTCACAGGCAGTGATGAATGGAATATTTCATCACACTGAGGGTCTGCAGCCGCGGCTACGGTGCAGGACCTCTCTGTCGGTGGCCGTGAAAGTCACTGTTGCCCTCAACTTTTACGCCAGCGGCTCGTTTCAGGCAGCAACTGGGGACATCTCAAATATCTCACAATTTGCGGTGCATTGCTGCATCCGGCAAGTGACAGCTGCCCTCTATAGAAGGAGGCGCGAATTAATCACCTTCCCTGTGACCCTGGAGAAGCAGGGGGAGCGTGCGCAGGGCTTCGCGGCTATTGCGGACTTCCCCATGGTGCAGGGGGCCATTGATTGCACACATGTGGCTTTGCGGGCGCCATTACAGAATCCTGAGGAGTTCCGCAACCGCAAGGGTTCCACCCCCTTAATGTCCAGCTGGTCTGTGATCACCGGCAGATGATCATGGCGGTCAACGCACAATTCCCTGGCAGCAGCCATGACGCGTTCATCCTGCGGCAGACCTCAGCGGCTGACCTTTTTGAGGCCCCGGCTCACCCACGAGGCTGGCTTCTTGGCGACAAGGGCTATCCTCTCTGCCCATGGCTCATGACCCCGCTCCGTTTGCCCAGCACCCCGGCAGAAGAGCATTACAACAACAGCCATCAGGCGACCAGGAACATTGTGGAGCACACAATTGGTGTGCTGAAGCAGCGTTTCCGTTGTCTAGACCATTCGGGGGGCGCCTTACAGTACTCGCCGGAGCATGTGGTGCGCATCGTCGTTGTCTGCTGCATGCTCCACAACCTGGCCATCCGACGCACCCAGCCAATGCCAGCCGACCCTCAAGGTCCAGCAGAGCAGGCGGACGAGGCGGAGGAGGAGGAGGAGGAGCATGTGGACGAGGAGGATCAGGAGGAGGAGGAGGAGGAGGAAGATGGGAGGGCTCCAGAAACTGGTAGGGCCGTTCGTCAGAGGCTCATAAGGACTCGGTTCTAGGCCCCTCGGACGGAATGGTGGCTGTGATTGGAACAGCGCCCTTCGGTTCGCAGTAAGCCTATGAAGGCCACCATGATTGTAAATAGTCCACAGCTCCATTGTAAATAAAACATTTTCTTTATTTTCAAACAAGTGCTTCCTTCCAGCATGACAACGTATTGGTAACAGAAATCATAACTAACAAACTAACAGATAACTGTCTGACAACCCGGCGAGACTAACCAAACCATAACAAACAAACACAGCAGGTGTGGACGGCCTTGAATTCGAAAAAAGACACGTCTTAGCACCTCCCTCTACTGTTGACCCCTTGATGGAGACTGACTCCTCTTACGAGGTCGGCCCCTTCCCTCCCTGCAGCTCCTCAGTAATTGGACCCCAGTGGCTGCGTCAAGGCTGGGGGACGCCTGCTGAGTGTCTGGAAGCGCTGAAGCCCCTGAGGGACGGCCTGGACGACCTCTGGGCTTGGAGGGCCCGCAAGCTGGCTGCTCCAACTGGGCATGTCTGGAAGCAGTCTGCCGTGCAGGTGGTGGCAGCTGCACTGCTGACGTGCCAGCGGTGGCATCAGGACTGCTCACATGCAGAGAGAGGACACCAGCACCGTGGTCGGCCGACACACTGGCACTCTGACGGGGCCGCACCGGATCATCCGCCACAATCGACTGCTCCACAGATTCATGGCCTGCTGTGGTGCTGCAAGGGCCTGGGGTGATCCTGCCTGATGCAGCTAGGGTGGCAGCAGTGAGTGTTCGCGTGGCCTCAATTTGCGTGTGGACGAGGCCAGCAAGTGACTGCGTGGCAGCAGTGAGGACCTGCGTGGCAGGTGCCAGTGCTTCGGAGAAGCCATGGACAGTCCTTTCCACTGCTTCGGACAAGGCCGGAACAGTCCTTTCCACTGGTTCGGACAAGGCCGGGACAGTCCTTTCCACTGCTTCGGACAAGGCCGAAACAGTCCTTTCCACTGCTTCGGACAAGGCCGGAACAGTCCTTTCCACCGCCTCGGACAAGCCCTGGACAGACCTTTCCATTGCTGCCCCGAAGCCCTGGACAGACCTTTCCATTGCTGCCCCGAAGCCCTGGGCAGTCCCTTCCATTGCTGCCCCAAAGTCCAGCACACTCTTTGCCAGTGTGTCGATCGACTCAGGCATCCTCCCCACTGCAGCCATAAGCTCAGTGTGCCTGAGCCGGGCCTGGGCGCTCATTTCGGCAAGGCTACGCACCTCCTCTGCACTCTGTGCAGCAGTCATGGTGGCCTGCCTCGCTCTCCGGGGAGACGGCCCCCGAGCATCCCTACCCCCCTCGCGTTGCTGCAGGCCGCTGGTTCCTGCACCTGGCTCCTCATCAGAGCCCCCTCCTCCCCTCCAGGGAACTACTATCCCCAGTCTCCAGATGCGGTGGCTCCCCTGAGGCTGGCACGGATGGTTCGGCTTCCTCCTGCTCGTCGCCTCCGGAGGCACTGGCACTGGCAGCTTGAGGGGCCGGCTCCCGAGCTGGTGATGCTGCATCTGAAAGCAGGGAGGTTGAAGAGTGGCTTTAGCAAAAGGACAGTTTGGCAGCAAGGGATGCAAGAGTGCGGCAATGCTATGACATGGGTCCACAGTGAGAAAGCATGCTGGCAGGGGAAACAAGTGGAAGGAGACAGCTGTAATAGTTGAGAACCTCACCATCGCTGTGGACAACGGGGTCGGCAGCTGCAGTGGTGACAGGACCACACAGACGTCCTCCCACAATCTGGTGGACTCTCTCCTCGAGGTCTGTCAGAGGCTGCAGTTGAGGACGACCTCCTCCGGTGTGAAGCTGGTCCTTGCGGTTTCTCGCCAGCTTGGCCTGCAGGGAAAGGACGGGAAGTGATGTTACATGATGCCCTGAGTTATGATCTCATGCCCCCCATGGTGGAACAGCCCTCACATGATGCCCTGAGTTATCATCTCATGCCCCCCATGGTGGAACAGCCCTCACATGATGCCCTGAGTTATCATCTCATGCCCCCCATGGTGGAACAGCCCTCACATGATGCCCTGAGTTATCATCTCATGCCCCCCATGGTGGAACAGCCCTCACATGATGCCCTGAGTTACCATCTCATGCCCCCCATGGTGGAACAGCCCTCACATGATGCCCTGAGTCAAATGTGCATATGTGTGACCAGAAAGGGCCATGGGTGCTTGCTGACAGATGGCCATTGGGGCATCGCGCACTCTGTAGCCATAAAGTCAGGTGCTAATGGAGGGATGCATAAGTTTACATAAACACCACTCACCCTCACGACCCGAGTGAGGTCGTTGAATTTCTTCCTGCACTGCACAGGGCTCCTGGTCGCCATGCTGCTGGAGTTGACCCTCTGAGAAACATCCCTCCAAGCTCGTCGGTAGTCCTTATGATTAGGCCTCCTGCCATTGTCAGGGTAGAGGACATCTCGGCGGCGCTCCACTGCGGCCACCAATTCCTCCAGAGACTCATTGGTGAAGCGCTCTGCTCTCTGCCTCACCCTCTCCATCTGCTCCAAGTTTGTTGCGCCAGAGAAGGGCCTGCGCCGATTTGCAGGCCTACAAGGCGCAGAGTGTGGATGCTGGAGCTGCCTGACCCACCCCTTTAAGAGCTGCCCGGCGCCTGGAAGTCTCGTGGTCATCGGTAATTGAGAGCACCTGCGCTGCGCCCGCCCGCCCCGATATTGGGTTGCGCCGGCATGTTAGCACCTTAGGAGCCCCGTGTAACGCCTGAACTCGCGCCTCAATCACCTTTGGGGCGCTGCAACCCAATATCGCGCGAGGTGGCGATAAGTTGCGTCTGGCTATAAAATTTGCGCTGTGCCAATTCTAACGCCCCAAGTGGGGCTATACCCAATTTCTAGGCCCTTGTGTTTTATTTGTCTCAGCACAGAAGCTGATAGCTTCCATGTCAGTAAAACTTTATGGGCTAGATTTTCAGTTGCTTGCGCCAGCAGTTAGCGCCTTAAGAGAAGTGATTTTCGGGCGCTATTCGTGTAGCGCCCGGGCGCAGCGCAGTTTGCGCCCCGCCCCAAATTAAGTTGCCCGTTAGCGCCGGCGCAAAGTTTAGCGGCCGCCCGGATGCGCGCGCAGAAAATGACGTCACATCCTCGTGCAACGCCCTTTGGCCGCCCCGAATCCAAACTTCAGTCGGACCGCCCCATTCTGCGGCTGGCGTCCAGAGCGTTTGTAAAATGGAACGCAACACACCCTGGGGAGCACAAATTAAAGGGCACTCCTCCTGCACTATAAACGGCAGTCTGCATGTGTTGTGTGGAAGGATCCAGTGTGTTGTTGTGAACGGTGTATTTACCTCCTCCTCCTCCTCCTCCTCCTCCTCCTAAAAAAACACATGCACCCTTCCCCTTTAAGAGCTCACTGGCACCAGAGTGTCTGCCGTGCGCTGCGCCCGAGCTCGGGCGCTGCGCTCTGCACCGCCGGCTTAGCGCCTAAAGATAGTAGTGGAACGCCTCTTTTAGCGCTCCACCAACCTCTTAGGGCGAAGCCACTGAATTTCCGGCAACGGGGCGCTACTTTGGGGCGGGCGCTAACTGTCTATACTGAAAATCTAGCCCTAAGTTTCTCTTTTTTTTTCTTTTAAATTGTCATCTCAGCAGCTTTTCCTGACCCCCTCCCCTTTCTGGCGCGGTCCCTTCCTGTTGCCATTTTCGAGGGGTCCCACCTCTCATTTCACATACCTTGCCTTTCGGGTTATTCATTACTCCGGTATTCTTTTTATCTGCCTGATGCGCCTGGAAGCGCAGGGTCATTTTCCTCACTGCCCTAGCTTCGGTATTTCCGTCACCCGCATCCTCTGGATCAAACTCAGACATCGCAGCTTGTAGATAGGGCAGACTGTGAGAAATCAAAGTGCACAACCAGTAGTTACGCAGGGCTCCCACTAGTTGTCCTCTACCTCCCAACGCCCCTCCCATGGCCGCTAGATATGTGGGCCACAGCCTGTCGGCAAATGCCGTCGGGGTTTCATTTGGGCCCTGCTCCACGTCTGCTATAGCTTTGAAAGGATCCCCTTTTCCTTGTCCCATCACTTGGGCAATTTTAACCTTTAACCCTGCATAATCGCCACCTGCTCTTTTGCTTTCTGGAGGGAGGCCAGCAAGAACTCTGGGGCTCAGGGTGACTAGCAGTAAGCGCTTCCTCTCCTCCTCATCAAGGCCGTTTAAGGCGGCCATTTGTTACACCTCTAAATAGTGCCCTTGGGGGTCCCCTCCCTGCTCCAATTTTTTCATATCACTGGACATTTTCCTTAATTCCTCAGTATTATATGGGACCACAAATTCCTAATCTAGCAGCTCCAGGGCTCCTGCCTCCACACCCTCGCCCGGCGCCTGGTATCGTTTTTGGCTCATCGGGGCCATAGGTGGGGGCCGAACTCCCTCCGGTGCACCATATCCTGGTCCCTGCTCTAACTCCGCTTCACCTTCCTCACCTTTACTATCCCTTTCTCCATCGTCCAGCCCTTCTCCTCCCGATGAAGGGATCATGGTGCACACAATACCCCTCTGAACCCGTAACTTATCCTTCAACTCCTTGATGCTTCTTTTGCACACGGTGTGGTCGCCTCGGGCACCTTGTTCTTTGGAAATCTGTTTCTGAGCAACCCTATATGCAGCTTTCAGGTCCTCATTAGCTTTCTCTGCCTGTTCTGCCCGATGTTTCTGATTGAATAGTTCTTTTGACAAAGCATCACACTGATCCTGATTATTATATCACTGACTCTCGAGGTATTGCTCTTTATTACACCACCTTTCCTTTTCCTTCTCAAATTTTTCCTCGAGCTTTCTCTTACTTTTCCTCACTTCCTCGACCTTCTTTCTACTCTCCCTTTCTTCCTCTAATTCCTTCAGAAGTCGGTTTACTACCGCTTCTCTGTCACTGGCTATTTCTGCCATATCCTCTATTTCCCTTTGTAACTTAATCTTTTCACACTCATTGTTCTTAACCTGCCTTTGATAGGCTAACAACCAGACGGCTTTCATTATCTGCTGCCGATGTGTAGACCCTCGTGTCTATTATTCGGCCTCATATACCAGATCATCACCGTCAAAATGACCCGTACCCACCTCTCCCAGAAAGGTCACTTTCCTGTCACATACTTTGTGACTAACTCATCCATTGTCTTTGCCATTGTCTGCTCTGAACGGATCCCTGTTCGGGCGCCAAAATTTGTAAGACGTTTAAATTCACCCTTGTCATTTAACCCGTCCAATAGTTTCCAAAGTTCAGAACCGTGGAATAGACAACACAAAACACAAGGATACGAGAATAACTTTCTTTTTACTTAAAATCAGCAAGAGGTTACAAGTAAGCTCACACAAAACTGTTGCATATAATACTCCTGATTATATCTAAGCATACACAGGTTTATTCCCTTACTTTAAGACCAAGCGATAATAAGCCAACACTACATACGTACTAATACCAGCGAGTGGGCAATTCGGCAGTGACTAGGCGTATGATTTCTGGCAACTAACCAGGTCACCTCCGGCTGCAGCAACCCGAGTGTCTTAAAACAGCATCTCTTATACCCTAAAAACCTGGGCAGGCTCCTCAATATGTATATGTCCCAAACCGTGTGACAAATGGTCAGTAGTTGTTTTCCTCTTCTTATCAGTGGGCCCCCAGGCCCTTCATACCATTTGCCTGAAGATGTTCCTGTCTTTGTAACGCCCAACCGTTTGTTCCTGCTCAGGGTCTGACGTTTCCATATCTGATTAACAGCTTTCGTACAAAGTTCCCACAGGAATCAACCTCTCAACTTCCTGAATCATGCTGGGATATTAAATTTGGTCAACTTTTTAAGTTTAGTCAAGTTATAGCAAATTCTTACAGCAATTGACTTATTCTTACAGCTGTGGATGCTCAGTCACTGAGTATATTCAAGACTGAGATCGATAGCTTTTTGGGTACTGAGGAAATCAAGGGATATGGGGATCGGGCGGGAAAGCGGAGTTGAGGTAGAAGATCAGCCATGATCTTATTGAATGGCGGAGCAAGCTCGAAGGACCATGTGGCCTACTCCAGCTCCTATTTCTTATATTCTTATCCCTTTGATCAAGCTTATGATTACCCTCCTAATATTCCCTTATTTGGCTCAGCTTCCAATTATTTTTTTATTTATGGCTCTGTGAGGCACTTTGGGCTGTTTTTCTACACTAAACGCACAACATAAATGCTGTTCTTATTGTTGTACTTATCAACCTGTTGTTTAAATCAGTGAGGCTGTCTTTGAAGAGTGAAAGTCAGACAGACAGCTTCTGTCGCTTGTGAGAAAAGAAGGCGGACCACGATGTAAGAATATTATGTATATCATAGCTTAGCACAGCAGCTGTGAACTATTTATTAGTTTCTACTGCAGGAAGAGCCGGCTAAGCTTAATGATAAATATAATATTATACTCCGGTTCATTTCTAGAGGTACAGAATTGAAAAGTAGGGAAGTTATACTAAACCTGTGTCGAATCTTGGTTAAACCACACTTAGAATACTGTGCACAGGTCTGGTCACCATATTATAAAAAGGATATAGAGGCACTGGAGAGGGTGCAGAGAAGATTTACAAGACTGATACCAGAAATGCGAGGGTATACATATCAGGAAAGGATGAACAGGCTGAGTCTCTTTTCTCTTGGAAAAAAGACGGCTGAGGGGTGACCTAATAGAGGTCTTTAAAATTATGAGTGGTTTTGATAGAGTGGATACAGAGAGAATGTTTCCACTTGTGGGGAAGAGCATAACTAGAGGCCATCAATATAAGATAGTCACCAAGAAATCCAATAGGGAATTCAGAAGAAACTTCTTTACCCAAAGAGTGGTGAGAATGTGGAACTCGCTACCACAGGGACTAGTTGAGGCAAATAGTATAGATGCATTTAAGGGGAGGCTAGACAAGCATATGAGTGAGAAGGGAATCGAGGGTTATGCTGATAGAGTTAGATGAGGAAAGATGGGAGGAGGCTCGAGTGGAGCATAAACGCCGGCATGGACTGGTTGGGCCGAATGGCCTGTTTCTGTGCCGTATACCCTATGTAATCCTATATATTGTGTTATAGCTACTATTTCCTTGCCCTTTTACTGTTTAATAAGTTATTTCAGTTGTCAAAGTCTAGTATAGTGTCATTCTGCCACCTCTGAAAAACAAGGAGGATCATACGAAAACATAAGGTGAAACCAATAACTGGAAATAGCTCTCTGTTTGTTTCCAGCGCATGCTACAAATTTACACGGGGAAGTGAAAATACTCTCTGGGACATCGGGAGCAAGGGGGCATCAAAAAGACTCCCCAAAAAGCTGTTGAGGCTTGGGGGTCAATTGAAAATTTCAAAACTGAGATTGATAGATTTATGTTAGGCAAGTGTATTAAGGGTTATGGAACCAAGGCGGGTAGATGGAGCTAAGATACAGATCAGTCATGATCTAACTGTATGGCGGAACAGGCTCGAGGGGCTGAATGGCCTCCTCCTGTTCCTATGTTCCTATCTGCAGACAAAGTCTGAAACACAGAAGCCAAAACTCTCTATGGTTAAAAAAAAACACCAGAAACATAAGATGCAATTTTGAACTGTGAAAGGCACTTCCCTGGTGAGGCACAAGGTTGTTCCCAGGAGAAGGGGGAGCCCAAATGTTAGGAAATGGCTTCTGGATCAATTGCACATTGCAGCAGGCATGCATGATGCTGCAAGATTTCATTTGTAATTAATGCCAATGTAAATTTATTGCAGTAGTGATTTTTTTTCTGTCTTTTGCTGAGACTCTGGCCGCGATTTCATCATCGGTGTCGGGATGGGTGCAGGACAGTTGGTTTCCAGCTTCCAGTCCCGCCCCCAGCAGCCCCCGCTCCTCAGACGTGATTTTGCCTTGATTTACCTTGTTAAGCCCGCCCTGCCGTCTTGCCAGCCAATTAACAGGAAGCGGGTCTGATGACATCATTTGATGACGCGTCATCTGCTGGTTTCCTTAAAGAGACCACGCACAATTTTATTTTGACAGTTGATTTCTCAGTGTTTGACAGCATTGAGGTGCTGAAAACACTGACAATCACTGCACAAAGATGACCTCTTGCACCCATGCTCTCCAATGACTCCCTCCATATGCTGGAATAGATGGCAGCTGCAGGTGAGGTGACAGAAGCGATCAGTCACTGGTGAGAGAGGTTCTCCCAGTGAGGTGGCACTGGACATATAGTTAGATTTAAAAACTTGTAAGCTAAAGAAATCTGTAACTGTTTTAAAAATGCAGTAACCAACATTTTCTTGCTCTGAAACTCACCATGTGCAACATTGGATCCTTCACATCACTTCTGCAGCTGTTATCATTCCACAAACATTACAGCAGACTCACAACGCGCCACACTTACCTGGCGTGGTGTCCGGATGTTGGGAAACCCAACCCAGAAGCGGGAAAATCCAAAAACAGGCTGAAAACTACTGACAAGTACCTGTTAATAGGTCCATTCGCAAATCGGGGACCCGACACTTGGGAAAGCTGTTTGGAGGTGGGTGACGGCGGGTTCGGGACGCACCATCAATCAAATCGAATTTAACCTCTGACCCGCCTCCAAACCCGCCCTCTGAGCACTGGCAAAATTGCGGCCTCTTTATTTTCTAACCCAAAAAATTGCATTTCATTCCCCACCTCTTTCCCCCCACTCCCATTTCTTCCTGCAACTTAGAAAACAGTCAGTGTGGTGTTTGCAACTTCAGCTCACGATCTCTTTATGGCAATGCCTCTCACCAGAAAGAAATCAATCCACTCCAGCGCCTTCAGCTCAGTGATGTAGGGAGATGACATGATATTTCCATACACTGACAGATTATTTTAGATATTTAAGTTATCATGATTCACTCAGTATTCCACAGAGTTTGATCACCTTGTAATCAAACTGCGATGCATTTTTAGTTTTAAAGTTGGGTTGTGTTGAATGATTTCATTTGTTTTAGTAATACTTAGGAACAGGAGTAGGCCATTCAGCCCCTCGAGCCTGTTCTGCCTTTCAGTTAGATTATGTCTGATCTGTATCTTAACTCCATCTACCCGCTTTGGTTCCGTAACCCTTAATACCCTTGCCTAACAAAAATCTATTAATCTCAGTTTTGACATTTTTATATGACCCTCAGCCTCAACAGCTTTTTGGAGGAGAGAGTTCCAGATTTCCACCACCCTTTGTGTGAAGAAGTGCTTCCTGACATCACCCCTGAACGGCCTAGCTCTAATTTTAAGGTTATGCCTCCTTGTTCTGGACTCTCCCACCAGAGGGAATAGTTTCTCCCTATCTACCCTACCAAATCCTTTAATCATCCTACATTATTTAGCTCTTTGGGTTTTGTGTACGTATACGTTTTAATGGGCACAAAAAATACCTTGAACTGGGCCTTGGTCAAGGACAAATAATATGAGATGAACCTCATGGTTTTCTTTTCAATGGGCAGAGGTGCATCTTAAAACAATCATCGGTAATCAATCCATTTATAAGAACATAATAATTAGGAGCAGGAGTAGGCCACACGGCCTCTCAAGCCTGCTCCGTCATTCAATAAGATCATGGCTGATCTTTTACCTCAACTCCACTCTCCCGCCCCCGATACCCATATCCCTTGATTCCCTTAATATCCAAAAATCTATCGACTCAGTCTTGAATATATTTAATGATTCAGCATCCACAGCCCTTTAGGGTAGAGAATTCAAAAGATTCACAACTCTCTGAGTGAAGAAATTTCTCCTCATCTCAGTCCTAAAAGGCCGGCCCCTTATCCTGAGACTATGAACCCTAGTTCTGGACTCTCCAGCCAGGGGAAACAGCCTCTGTCAAGCCCACTAAGAATTTTATATGCTTCAATGAGATAATATCTTATTTAGAATAATACTGTAGCCACACTGAGAACACCACAGACTTTTTGCTGGATGGGTGTCCTGTTGGCCTTAGAGCAATGCCAATAGGTAAGACCCAAAATAGAACTGCCTGTCATAGTAACTGTCTGCTCTCCCATATAGAATAACAATATAAAGAAAGAAAGCCTTACATTTATATAGCGCCTTTCAAGACCACTGGACATCCCAAAGCGCTTTACAGCTAATTGATAACATTTTGAAATGTAGTCACTATTGTAATGTAGGAAACGCGGCAGCTAATTTGTACACAGCAAGCTCCCACAACCAGCAATGTGATAATAACCAGATAATCTGGGGATGTTGATTGAGGAATAAATATTAGCCAGAACACCAGGGATAACTCCGCTGCTCTTCTTCGAAATAGGGATCTTTTACATCCACCTGAGAGAGCAGATGGGACCTCAGCTTAACCTTACACCTGAAAGACTGCACCTCCGACAGTGCAGTACTCCCTCAGTACTGCACTGGAGTGTCAGCCTAGATTTTTGTGCTCAAGTCCCTGGAGTGGAACTTGAACCCACAACCTTCTGACTCAGAGGCGAGAGTGCTACCAACTGAGCCACAGCTGACAAACATTTAAGCTCAGGGGCTCTAATTATCGTGGAATTCTTTAATGGCTATGGTATATAACCTAGGATCAAATGGGGTACAATGCTAACTAAAGAAGCCTCTCAGTTGGTGAGGGCATCAAGGGGGCCCTGAAACCAATGGGGATTTAATTTATATTTAAGGATATGCTGGTGGGAATTGAGTGAGCACTGAAGTCAAGCATAGCTGGATGCCAGATATTGGAGGAATTAGAAGAGTCACAATGCTGAGCTGCATTTTAGGCAGAGATGGGGGAAACTGTACATTTAATGAGGTAGGCAGATAGACAACAAGATACGCTGACTGTGTATTCATAGTCAAAATGAAGCCAAAACTACAAATGGACGCAGCTTGGTGCACGTCAATGGCAGAGTGTCGTTGGACATTAAGTGGGGTCAGCTCCATTATGGGATAATATTGAGTGCACCCAGAAAACAGCATAAAAGAAAATCATGTCAATAGCATTAGAGAGAGTTAGGAAGGATGTGAAGAATAAAGTGCATAGAAATAAACCACATTGAGTCTGGAGATCACATTATTAGTTAATTATCAAACCCAGACTGTGCAATTTGAGATACATGAGTTAATATGGAAAATGTACCTGTTTTGCTTTTGGATAAAAGGAAATCACGAGGAGATTTTAGCAGTTGTTAACTGTTTCGATATTGTGCTCCCTTTGCCCAAGACCAAATCATTATGTATACCAAGAAAAAAAGTGGATTTCGCACTGACCCCTGGTGTACGTCCAACCCTTGCTCAATCCAAGAAACATCTATTTACTCTTTGCTTCCTATCCATCAACCAACTTTCTATCTATGCTGCTACATTTTCTCTTTTACCACATGTCTGAATTTTGGTGACAAGTCTCCTGTCAGCTAATTGATCTGAAGCATTCTGAAAATTCACATACATCACATTTACTACTACAATGACAACTTGCATTTATATAGCCCCTTTATCATAGTAAAACATCCCAAGGCACTTCACAGGAGCGTTATCAAACAAAATTTGACACCAAGCCACATAAGGAGATATTAGAAAAGCAAAATACTGCAGATGCTGGAAATCTGAAATAAAAACAGAAAATGCTGGAAATACACAGCATCTGTGGGGAGAGAAACAGAGTTAACATTTCAGGTCGATGACCGTCCCGACGAAAGGTCATCGACTTGAAATGTTAACTCTGTTTCTCTCTCCACAGATGCTCCTGACCTGCTGAATATTTCCAGCTTTTTCTGTAAGGAGATATTAGGGCAAAAGCTTGGTCAAAGAGGTAGGTTTTAAGGAGCGTCTTAAAACAGGGGAGAGAGATAGAGAGGTGGAAAGGTTTAGGGAGGGAATTTCAGAGCTGAAGGCACGGCTGGCAATAGTGGGGCGAAGGAAATCAGGGATGCGCAAGAGGCCAGAATTGGAGGAACACAGAGATCTCAGAGGGTTGTAGGGCTGGAGGAGGTTACACAGATAGGGTGGGGGCGAGGCCATGGAGCGATTTAAATACGACAATGAGAATTTTTAATTCGAGGCATTGCTGGACCGATAGCCGATGTACGTCAGCGAGCACAGGGGTGATGGGTAAATGGGACGTTATCTGTCCCTCTTCAAAAAATTCTATTAAATTTGTCAAAGACGATTTTCCTGTAACAAATCAGTGTTAGATGTCCTTGGTTAACCTATGCAATTCTAAATTCCTACTAATTTTAGCTTATATTATGGGTTATTAAAGAACCGTGAACTCCCGAAACAGAGGAAAATCCCCTTCATAATTTGAAAAACCTCTATTTAATCTTCTTCCAGTCGACTCTGTTCTAGGGCAAATAGTCCCAGTATCGCAAGAGTCTCCTCATAATTATAGTTTCCAATCCCTGGCATCATTTTGGTGAAATTACCCGTACGCCTTTCATGTCTGTCCTATAATGGAGTTGCCAGAACTGCACACAGTACTATAACTGTGACCTAACCAATGTTTTATGCAAATTTATCATTGCCTTCGATACTCTTGTACTCTATGCTCCTATTTATTAAGCCTATAATTCTAGTGGCCTTTTCATGCCTGAGCTACCTATATTTGCGCTTTCAAAGAATGATGGGGAAAGTTTTCAATTGCCGCCTACCCCACTGACACTGGAAAAAGGGGCGTCCGGCATTTGGTCATTAAAACATAAGTGGCCCGCCGTTGGCCGTCCAAAGCCCGTCCGATGCAATTTTCAGGCGAGCCTGTAAATGGGCGGTCAGCACTTCCACCCAAAGCAGGCGGGAGCCTACTTGTATATGCAAATCGTGGTCCTGCACCAATTGTAGGACCCAATTTAGCAATTTCAATCATCAGTGGAGGAGCGTATGCCGCGCATGCTCCGCTCATTAGTACTAGGTGTTGAATGGCCTAGCCAGCGATCCTTAAAGAGACAGCTGGAGGCCGTTCACAAAACAGGCAGTAGAAATTGTTCTGTGTATTTTTGTGGGGCCAGGAGGAGCAGGAATGCTCCTGATTCCACAGAAGTACTGTGACCCACTGCCAGCCACTCAGTTGCCCATCCCACATCCCCCCCCCCCCACCACCCCAATAATGCCAACCATCTCTTTGAACAGCTTACTTGTGCTCAGCTACACTATGGAGCCACTGGATTTCACACCCTCAAACTGCTTGTCAGTGCTCATTGTTGGTTTAAGGATACATGTTGCCTAGGATATCAGGAGAACTCAATCAGCTCTTCTCCAAATGGTACCATGGGATCATTTATGTCTACCCAAGGAGACAGACAGGGCCTCAGATTAACATCTCATCTGTAAGCCAGCACCTCCAACAACGCAGCACTCCCTCAGTTCTCCCTGGTGCCCTGGCCAATATTTATCCCTCAACCAACATCACTAAAACAAATTATCTGGTCATTAACACGTTGCTGTTTGTGGGAGCTTGCTGTGCGCTAATTGGCTGCTGTGTTTTTTACATTACAACAGTGACTACACTGCAAAAAGTATTTAATTAGCTGTGAAGTGCTTTGGGATGTCCTGAAAGATGCTATTTAAATGCAAATCTTTCTTACTTTCATCTTTCTTTTGTCTCCTGCTAATATCACTTATGCCATTTAACCATCTCCTGTTCTCCACCCAAGCACCTCACGGGTCATTCTATTTCTTTTCCCGTGTGTATGCTCTTTCCTTCCCCCTTTCCCTTGCTCTGCTCTGTTTTAAATGCTGGTCATCTGTAACATCTTCCAGTCCAAAGGAAGGGAGTAAGACCCCAGACGTTGACCTGTGTATCTCCACAGATGCTGCCTGACCTGCTGAGTATTTCCAGCTTTTTCTGTTCTTTGTACTGTCACAGTTAGTGCAGTAGGGGGCTGCTCTTCTGAGCTTGGGGCTGAGGCACATGGTTAAGACAGAGTAGAGGAAGCTTTATTCGTAACTCATAGCTGGTGAGAGGTACGTAATGCTGACACTGGGTGCCCTGAAATGGAGAACTGTTGCATTGGCCCAACAATAATATCCTTCATCTTGATGAGCACAACATACAGTGTAGAAAAAAATACGCCACTGACAGAGAAACTGGTGGTAATTTATCCCGCCTTATGGCAATCTTTTGCTTGGCAGTCATTAGTTAAAAATATCATACAGTTTTTATTTTCAGGAGAAAATTTGTGTGACATCTTGCTACTTAGTACTGATTCACTGATCATTCACAGCAGTGGCATTATAATGCAGCCATATTTACCAGACAGTTGACTTAGAGTTTATTTTTACAGCAGTTTGTCCATGAGTCACACTTAGTTCATTTAAATACCAATTCTGAAGACAGTGATTAAAAATAAATAGCTCATGTACTTAAGAGAAAGGGGACAAAATGGCAATTATATCATCACCGCGCCAAGTAGATGTGGCACTTGTATAGCGACTATGCTGCTGGCTGCAATCTTAGCTTTAATGGTGTACTGTATTAACATTCTGTCTGTGATCCAGAATCATGTTTATAGTCAAAAAGTGCTAACACAGTTCACTTCTGCTGTACGCCCTATGGGGGAAAAATTTGTTTGCGACCATTTTGTGTCACTAACATCGCCTGGACGCTAAATTTAGTGCCCGGCGAAAAATAGCGCTGGTGATTGCTAACTTCAGTTTTAGCGCCCCAAGAGGGAGGTGGAGCGTTAATTCAAGCGCTCCACTTCTTTCTTAGAGCACTAACCCCGAATATCGGGGCGGCGCATTTTGCAGCGCTGCCGCATGGAAGGGCTCCTCCCCTCATTAAAGGGTCAAGTGCAGGTTTTATTCGATTTGTTTTATAGTGCTAAAAAGATAAGTTTTAGTTTTGTGTTAAATTACATGTGTGAGGAAAGGCCCAAGCCCACAGCTCTGCAGGGCCCTACCTGGACCACCCGGGCTGCCACTCAAGAGGAGTGCCGGGCTGTCAGATAGCAGCGCAGACCCCAATCTCGCCCCTGAATGGATCGCTGTCATCGCCTGCCGCACATTCAGGCAGTGCTAGCCAATTTTGCAGGTGGGGCAAAAACGGGGTGCTGCGCGTGGTGATGACGTTGTCATTGCCTGCGCAGCAGAGCGCAGCGCTACGAGTTACCACCACCGCTAAATTCCCCCGGAGGCGCTAATGGGAGGTGCAAATGCGCCGAATTTCTAGCTCTATATGTTTTTCCTGATGTTCCTTTCAATTAGACAAATATCACACAGAATATATTTGCCAAGCAGCTCCATTTTTCTCAGCTGTGTAATATCTTTCTACAATTTGTACACACACACATACAGAAGTTACTCTCCAAAGGCTGGCGAGGGTAGTGCGGTTGATGTTGTGTATATGGACTTTCAAAAGGCGTCTGACAATCACCACATAATAAACTTGTTAGCAAAATTAAAGCCCATAGATTAAAGGGACAGTGACGGCGTGGATACAGAAATGGCTAAGGGACAGAAAGCAGAGAGTAGTGATGAACAGTGGTTTTTTAGACTGGAGGGAGGTATACAGTGGTGCTCCCCAGGGGTCAGTGTTAGGACCACTGCTCTTTTTAATATATGTTAATGACCTGGACTTGGGTATACAGGGCACAATTTCAACCTTTGCAGATGATATGAAACTTGGAAATGTAGTAAACAATGAGGTTAGTAACAGATTTCAGGAGGACATAGACAGACTGGTAAAATGGGCAGACACATGGCAGATGAAATTTAAGCAGAGAAGTGTGAAGTGATACATTTTGATAGGAAGAATGAGGAGAGGCAATATGAACTAAATGATACAATTTTAAAGAGGGTGCAGGAACAGAGAGACCTGGGAATATATGTAGACCAATCTTTGAAGATGGCAGGACAAGTTGGCTGTTAAAAAAGCATAGGGGATTCTTAGCTTTATTAATCAAGGCATAGACTACAAAAGCAAGGAAGTTATGTTAAACCTTTATAAAACACTGGTTAGGCCTCAGCTGGAGTATTGTGCTCAGGCAGTGCATTCCAGATCACAACTTATTCTGTGAAAAATATTTCCTCATGTCGCCTCTGGCTCTTTTGCCAATCACCTTGAATCTGTGGCCTTTGGTTACCGACCCTTCTATCACTGGAAACAGTTTTGCCTTATTTACTCTATCTAAACCCTTAATGATTTTAAACACCTCTATCAAATCTCCTCTTGGCCTTCCCTGCTCTAAGGAGAACAATCCCAACTTCTCCAGTCTATCCACGTAACTGAAGTCCCTCATCCCTGGAACCATTCTAGTAAATCTCTTCTGTACCCTCTCTAAGGCCTTCACATCCTTCCTAAAGTGTGGTGCCCAGAATTGAACACAATCCAGCTGGGGCCAATCCAGTGTTCTATATAACTTCCCGCTTTCATACGCTATGCCTCTATTTATTTATAAAGCCCAGGATCCAGCGGGGAAAAAATTTGGTTGGTTAGTGCCTCCCGTTAGTGCCTCCAGGGGGCATTAACGGGGCACTAGGAATTTAGCACCCGAGTGCGGCGATTTTAGTGCCGCTCATGAAATTGACCAGTCGTTTTGTGGCGGCGCTAGACACTACCGCCATGATCTCCTGCGCCTGCAGATCATGGTGTCAGTCGAGCGTGCAACTCCCTGCTAGCGCCCCAGGCCGGATATTGAGTCGTGCCCCCTGCCTTAGCGCCTGCCGCTAGGAACGACAGGTAGAGGGGAACGTTTTCAAGTTGGGAAGGGGCTGGGGGTGCGCTATTTAAAGGCGGGTGCTTCCTGCCTTTTCTTGTCGGCAAAATTTTTGGTACACGCAGGTTGAGAGGGAGAGAGACGTCTGGAGAGATTTAATGCTGTCCCAAGGAGTTTTGGCCCTCAGCACCATTTATGAGGTTCCTAAGCGCCGAGCTCTTTCCCTGGGCCTATCCATTAGTGCTTCCAACACAATTGCTTTAGAGGTCTCTCCAGGCTGAGATTCAAGGCTGCAATGAGCAGGGTGTGGCTGGCCAGCAAGATGGCCCCTTCCCTTTAAGAACTAGATGGCGCCAGTCTGTCTGGCTTCCATGGTAACTGACATCGCCTGAGCTTTGGTAGCGTTCTGAGGTAGCGCCTCACTCCCCAATGTTTGCGCCTTAAGAGAGGTGTGGAGCGCCTGATTTAGCGCTCAAATCACCTCCAGGGGTGATAGAGGCAATAATTAGCGCCAGGCACTAAACTTTGCACACGGCTGATATTAGCGCCCCAAAATGGGCAATAGCCAATTTTTCCCCCTTAATGTTTTGTTGTCTACATAACTTGTTTCAAGTAAAAAGGAAGAAAGAACATTTATATAGCACCTTTCACAACCTCAGAAGAACCCAAAGTGCTTTGAAAAACTTTCGAAGTGTTGTCGCTATGCAGCAGCCAATTTGTACACAATAAGGTTCCACAAACAGCAATAAATTAAATGACATGATAATCATTTTAGTGATGTTGGCTGAGGGATAAATATTTATAGAATCATAGAGTAATACAGCACGGAAGGAGGTCATTCGGCCCATTGAGTCTGTGCCGGCTCTTTTGAAGAGCAATCCAGTTAGTCTCAGGACATCGGGGAGAAATCTTCTTCAAAATAGTGCCACGCGATCTTTTACATCCACCTGAGAGGGCTGAAGGCGCCTTGGTTTAACATCTCACCCAAAAGACGGCACCTCCGACAGTGCAGCACTCCCTCAGTACTGCAGTGGAGTGTCAGCCTGTATTTTGTGCTCAAGTCTCTGAGTGGGAGTTCAACCCACAACCTTCTAACTCAGAGGCGAGAGCACTACCACTCAGCCATGACTGACACCAAAGACCAGAACTGACCAAGAAATTCAATTAGTAGTCACCTTTTTTTTTAATTATGATTTTCAATAGAAACGACACAAACAGATGACGCACACAAGTTTTTGAACCTTGAGTTCGGGGAGCCTCCCCCACCTGCTGCTCATCTTAGGACGCTGCTGGGCAGCGCACCTGAGATTGGCCAAGATTCACAGCCAGCAATTGGGCAGCTCCCACCGGCCCCTTTCTCTCCGATTTCAAAACTCGGAACTGAAGAAAAAGAAAGACTTGTATTTATATAACGCCTTTCACGACCTCAGGACGTCTCAAAGCACTTTACAGCCAATTAAGTACTTTTTGAAGTGTAGTCCCTGTTGTAATGTAGGAAAGGCGACAGGCAATTTGTGCACAGCAAGCTCCCACAAACAGCAATGAGATAATGACCAAATAATCTGTTTTTTAGTGGTGTTGGTTGCGGGATAAATATTGGCCAGGTCTCCCCTGCTCTTTTTCAAATAGTGGAATCTTTTACATCCACCTGAGAGAGCAGATGGGACCTCGATTTAACATCTCATCTGAAAGACAAATACACACATAAGAGTAAATACCTTGATGTCAATAGCACTATAATCTATAGTCTATAGTCAATAATCTATAAATCAGTCTTGCGAAATCCAGGAACGGATCCTGTCAGTGACTAATCTGCTGCATTCCCTCCGGTTTCATGCTGATGGTTACCATGGAATTTGCAAAGACTGAGAAACACCTCTCTCCTGCATAATCTGTAATCCTGGAACCTTTAAATCAGTGAGTGAAGCTCATAATTAAAATTAATTAATAGATTCAAACAAAATCTATTATAGTTGATTTATTAAATATAATCCCACAATAGAAAGGGGGATTGAACTGAATGGCTCTGAATTTCTGTTAGTGTCATTTCATAAAGGTTTACGGTAACAGATCGAAGAAATTCAAGGCCAATATGGGTGAATTTCCATCTGGGTTCTCCCGCTTTTCCGGGGTTTCCCACGGCTCTTCTGTCAAAGTTGCAGCGGAAGATCTGGAGAACCCCTAAATAATTTCACCTCCAATGTGTCTCTGGGGCACTGAGCTTCAGATTAGAACTGGTCCTGAACACACTACATGGAGGGGTGGAGGGGTGGGGTGTTATTGGGGGCTGGGGGGAATGCAGAGATGTTCAAAACGTCTAGTAAACCCCAGGAGATGGGCTGTGCGTGGGGGTTGCAAAAAAAATACTCCTGAGGCTTTTACAGGGCTTGAACAGAACTCACACCACCTCTTGTCATGCCAGGTGCCAGAAGTGGCTCAGTGGGTAGCACTCTCACCTTCAAGTTGGAAGGTTGTGGGTTCAAGTCCCACTCCAGAAACTTGAGCATAAATAAATCCAGGCTGACACTCCAGTGCAGTAATGAGGGAATGCTGCACTGTCAGAGGTGCTGTCTTTCGGGTGGACGTAAAAGATCCCATGACACTATTTTGAAGAAGAGTTGAGGCGTTCTCCCCTGCGTCCTGGCCAATATTTATCCCTCAACCAACATCACTAAACCAGATTAACACATCATTATCACTTTACTGTGTGCAAATTGGCTGCTGTTTCCTACATTACAACAGTGACTACACTTCAAAAAGTTACTTCATTGGCTGTAAAGCAAAAAGGGATGTACTTACATCATGAATGCAATTTTTTTTCTCTTAACAGGTGGGAGTAATGTTGAGCCCTTATCAGGGCAAACTTTTTCAGGGGGCTGGGAACCTAAGTGTGGGCCCAGAATGGAGAGAAACAAAGCTGGAAGTGCAAGTTAGAAAAGTAGTCAGCAAAACTAGCAGGGAGCAGAAACAAAGGCTAACAGTAAAGAGGGTCAAAGTGCAGAGAAATATTAAACAAGCAAAGTTGAAGGCACTTTATCTAAATGCGCGTAGCATTTGCAACAAGGTGGATGAATTAATGGCACAAATAGAAATGGGTATGATGTAATTGCCATTACATAGACATGGTTGCAGGGTAACCAAAGCTGAGAACTGAATGTTCCAGGTTACTCAACATTTAGGAAGGACAGACAAAAAGGAAAAATTCGAGAATTATTATTAGTAAAAAAACAGTACTAGCAAAATTAATGGGACTAAAAGTCAATAAATTCCAAGGACCGGATGACCTACATCCTAGGGTTTTGAAAGAGGTGGCCATTGGGATAGTGGACGCATTGGTTGTCATCTTCCAAAATTCTATAGATTCTGGAATGGTTCCTGCAGATTGGAGGATAGCAAATGTAACCCCGCTATTTCAGAAAGGAGGGAGAGAGAAAATGGGGAACTGCAGACCCGTTAGCCTCACATCAGTAGTTGGGAAAATGCTGGAATCTATTATAAAGGATGCAATAACTGGGCACTTAGGAACTAATAGTAAGATTGGGCAGAGTCAACATGGATTTATGAAAGGGAAATCCTGTTTAACAAACCTATTGGAGTTCTTTAAGGATGTAACTAGTGGAGTAGACAAAGGGGAACTGGTAGATGTGGTGTATTTGGATTTTCAGAAGGCCTTCGATAAGGTCCCACACAAGAGGTTGGTGAACAAAATTAGGGCACATGGAATTGGGGGTAATATACTAGCATGGATTGAGAATTGGTTAACAGATAGAAAACAAAGAGTAGGGATAAACAGGTCTTTTTCAGGATGGCAGGCTGTGACTAGTGGGGTACCGCAAGGATCGGTGCTTGGGCCCCAGCTATTCACAATCTATATCAATGATTTGGATGAGGGGACTAAGTGTAACATTTCCAAATTTGCTGATGACACAAAGCTAGGTGGCAGTGTCAGTTGTGAAGAGGATGTGAAGAGGCTTCAAGGGGGTCTCGATAGGCTCAGTGAGTGGGCGAGAACATGGCAGATGGAAAATTATGTGGATAAATGTGAACTTATCCACTTTGGTAGAAAAAACAGAAAGGCAGAGTAACTAGTGGTGTTCCGCAGGGGTCAGTGCTGGGTCCCCAACTCTTTACAATCTATATTAACGATTTGGAGGAGGGGACCGAGTGTAACATATCAAAGTTTGCAGATGATACAAAGATGGGACGGAAAGTAGTGAGTGAGGAGGACATAAAAAACCTGCAAAGGGACATAGACAGGCTAAGTAAGTGGGCAGAGATTTGGCAGATGGAATACAATACTGGAAAGTGTGAGGTTATGCACTTTGGCAGGAAAAATCATAGAGCAAGTTATTATCTTAATGGCAAGAAACTGGAAAGTACTGTAGTACAAAGGGATCTGGGGGTCCTGGTGCACAAAACTCAAAAAGTTAGTATGCAGGTGCAGCAAGTGATTAAGAAGGCCAATGGAATGTTGGCTTTTATTGCTAGGGGGATGGAATATAAAAACAGGGAGGTATTGCTGCAGTTGTACAAGGTATTGGTGAGACCGCACCTGGAATACTGCATACAGTTTTGGTGTCCATACTTAAGAAAAGACATACTTGCTCTCGAGTCTGTACAAAGAAGGTTCACTCGGTTAATCCCGGGGATGAGGGGGTGGTCATATGAGGAAAGGTTGAGTAGATTGGGACTCTACTCATTGGAGTTCAGAAGAATGAGAGGCGATCTTATTGAAACATATAAGATTGTGAAGGGGCTTGATCGGGTGGATGCGGTGAGGATGTTCCCAATGATGGGTGAAACTAGAACTAGGGGGCATAATCTTAAAATAAGGGGCTGCTCATTCAAAACTGAGATGAGGAGAAACTTCTTCACTCAGAGGGTGGTAGGTTTGTGGAATTTGCTGCCCCAGAAAGCTGTGGAAGCTACATCGTTAAATAAATTTAAAACAGAAATAGATAGTTTCCTAGAAGTAAAGGGAATTAAGGGTTACGGGGAGCGGGCAGGAAATTGGACATGAGTCTAGGTTCGGAATGGTCATGGCCCTGTGGGTAGTGGAGTGGGCCCAGGGGCCGTGTAGCCTTGTTGTGCTCCTACTGTGTTCTAATTCTGTGTTAGATTTCAGGAGATGGTTTTATTCCTGTTCCTGGCTGGGGTGGAGATCGCCTTTACAGAAGGTAAGTACTGTAGAAAATATAGGGACAGAGTGATCTCCTGGAAGAATTTCGATCGCCTAGATGGGTCGGAGAGGAATTTCCCAGATTTTTTTCTCCCAAATTGGCCATTGGGTCTTTATCTGGTTTTTCGCCTCTCCCGGGAGATCACATGGGTTCGGGTGGATGCAGAGTGATAGAAGATTTGAGGTTAGGATCAGATCAGCCATGATCTTATTGAATGGCGGAGCAGGCTCGAGGGGCCGATTGGCCTACTCCTGCTCCTATTTCTTATGTTCTTATGTTCTTATGTTCCTAAATGGTGAAAGATTGGGGAATGCAGATGCTCAAAGGGACCTGGGTGTCCTTGTACATGAGTCACTGAAAGTGAATGTGCAGGTGCAGCAAGCCATTAGGAAGGCAAATGGTATGCTGGCCTTCATTACAAGAGGATTTGAGTACAGGAGTAAAGAAGTCTTACTCCAATTATATAGGGCCTTGGTAAGACCACACCTGGAGTACTGTGTACAATTTTGGTCTCCTTACCTAAGGAAGGATATACTTGCCATAGAGGGAGTGCAACGAAGGTTCACGAGATTGATTCCTGGGATGGCAGGACTGTTGTATGAGAAGAGATTGAGTAAACTAGGCCTGTATTCTCTTGAATTCAGAAGAATGAGAGGGAATCTCATTGAAGCATACAAAATTATTACAGGGCTTGATAGGGTGGATGCTGGGAGAATGTTTCCCTTGGCTGGGGAGTCTAGAACCAGGGGCCACAGCCTCAGGATAAAGGTAGGCCATTCAGGACTGAGATGAGAAGAAATTTCTTCATACAGAGGGTGGTGAATCTTTGGAATTCTCTACCCCAGATCTGGGCTGTGGAGGCTCAGTCATTGGGTATATTCAAAACAGAAGTCGACAGATTTCTGACTATTAAGGGCATCAAGGGATATGGCGATAAGGCCGATGAATGGAGTTGAGGCAGAAGATCAGCCATGATCTCATTGAATGACGGAGCAGGCTCAAAGGGCCGAATGGCCTACTCCTGCTTCTATTTCTTATGTTCTTATGTTCTTAGTTCCGGTGATAGCCCAGGAACTGGCCCAGACACACCCTCATAACGTAGCAGGGGCAGGCAGAAGACCTACCCTCCCTCTCCCTCACTGGAAGTTCCTCTGTAATGTACACAGGCCAGAATCCTGGTGGGCCATAGGCTTTGTCCTAAGTTCTGACCTCAACTGTGTGATCCTTCCACTCTCCGCCCTAGCACCCAATCGGAATTTCATGCCCAGAGTTTATAATGTACCAACTGCAAAAAAATTCTAGAAATGCAGATGTCAACCATCAGCATTTCATGCTGAGATTCAATAGTTTTAGGGCCCAGTGAGTGTGTCAGTGTTTGCTGACAAATATCAGTGTGATTCACGGCCCTTTCCCCTCAGTCCCCATCCTCCCAATTCCAACGGTTATGGGGTCTCTCCTCTCAATATGTAATGGAGGTATCTCTGGCCCCTGGATACAGTAGATGGGAACTCTTATGACAACAGAAATTCCCATAAAGGTAAGCCAAGGTCAGAATAATTTCTATAATTGGGAGCAATGTTGAGGGGAGAGAGGCCTTTTCTGGTCCATTAGCAGCTGGACTCGAGTGAGAGGGGGAAGGGGGAGAATGAAGTGGAGAAAATGGTTGGCAGAAAGGAGCGTGGCAAGGTGGCAAATAGATGACAATGGAGGGGAAATGGAAGGGGAGAATGGATGACAATGGAGGAGGAAAGGTGAACTCAAATGCAGTGGAAAGAAGGGGTGAGGATAAAGGGAAGGGGAAATGAATAGTGGATTGAAGAATAATTGGAAAAAGGATGACACTGAAGGGAAGAGGGAATGAATGGCAATGGAGAAGAGGGGAAGGACGCTGAAGCTTGGAGTAGTGTTATGGGGAGCAGGGGAATAAGCTAGAAGTGACACTTTGGGATGGGCACGGAAGGAGAGTGCCAGCATTGATTGACTGGTAGAGTGCCAGTATGAACTGAAGATGAGGGGGCGAAGAGTGTCAGCACAGACGGGGAGGGAACAAACACTGTCAGAATGAATGGGAGGGGTGTGGGTGGAAGAAGAGTATCAGTGTGAATTGGGTTAGAGAACAATGAAGAATGCCAGGGTAAACTGAGGTAGGAGAGCAAGAGGAGTGTCAGCTTGAATGGGGAGGGTGGAAAAACAGTGTCAGATTAAATTGAGAGTGAGAAGAGTGACAGCTTGAAGAGTGAAGGGGCGAGTTGAAGAAATGTAACAGGTTTAAATTGAGGAGGAAGGAGCATATGACTGGGTTGAATTGAGGTGGGGGGTAGGAGGAAAGTGCCATTTGGAACAGGGAGGATTGAAGGAAGAGTTATAAGGGTAGAAACTGCATGATTTCCAGGAACATAATTTTGGTGGGGATGGGACCATATATTTGGGGTGGAATCCGAATCCACCGGGAGTTCCCCCCCCGCACCTCCGCCCGCTCCCCCACCCCCCGCCCACCACCCTGCCTTCCACTTATTCCTCCTCGAACTGCTCTGCAGAATTTTTGAGCTACAGTATCGACGAAAGGCGTGAAAAATTCTATTTTTTCCTCCAATACAGGTGCAGGAATGTTGAAAATGCTCTCCTGGTCGGCCTCCCACTTTGCACCGTCTGTAAACTTGAGCTCATCCAAAGCTCTGCTGCCAGTCTTCTAACTTGCACCAAGTCCCATTCACCCATCACCCCTGTGCTCGCTGACCTACATTGACTCCCGGTCCGGCAACGGCTCGATTTTAAAATTCTCATCTTTGTTTACAAATCCCTCGCCCCTCCCTATCTCTGTAACTCCTCCAGCCCTACAGTCCTCCGAGATCTCTGCGCTCCTCCAATTCTGGCCTCTTGCGCATCCCCGATTTTAATCGCTCCACTATTGGCGGCCGTGCCTTCAGTTGCCTTTGGCTCTAAGCTCTGGAATTCCCTTCCTAAATCTCTCAACCGCTCTCTTCTCCTTAAAACCTACATCCATGACCAAGCTTTTAGTCACCTGTCTTAATATCTCCTTACGTGGCTCGGTGTCAAATTTTGTCTGGTATCGCTCCTAAGTGTCCTAAGTGTCTTGGGATGTTTTACTACGTTAAAGGTGCTATATAAATGCAAGTTGTTGTTGGTTTTTGAAATACTGCTTTAGTTACCCTTGTGGCCAGTTGTCTAGACTTATCATCAGGGCATAGCATGGGGACAGTGCCAGATTTTCAGAAGCTGATGGTCAGCTTTTGCTGATCTCCGTGGTTAGTGCAGCACAAACCCTGCTCCGCCTCAATGTCCTGTTGCTGGAGCCTCCTTAAACCAGTGGTCATGGCTTCTTCAGTGGAAAGGCACAGACAAGTGTCCCATTTTTCCTGTCAGTACAGTTCACAGGAGTAAGCAGCTTAAGTATACAGGCAGCAGATGCTTCAGTCAATTGACTGGCTCCAGCATAGTCATAATCAGCAACAAAAAACACAAAAGGGAAGGAAGGAGCAGGAAGCAAAATTGTTGGTCATGGCAGTGAAATGTCTGACTCATCCATCACAGTGATACTGCGTGCTTGTAATGAATAAGAAGATAGCTGAGGTTTTTTTCAGCTTGAAACATTTCCTGAAGTTAATTGTAATCTTTGGACTATTGCTGCCGTGGAAGCAATCCCACAGCACCACTGTAAAGAAAGAAAGGCTTGCATTTATATAGCGCCTTTCATGAGCTCAGGAGTCCCAAAGCGCCTTACAGCCAAAGAAGTTTTTTTGAAGTGTAGTCATTGTTGTAATGTAGGAAATGCGGCAGGTGATTTGTGCACAGCAAGCTCCCACAAACAGCAATGGGATCATGGCCAGATGTTGGTTCAATTGCTGCTCCGTGCTGAGTTAATCGATCTTAGCTGAGGCAGTAGTTGAGCTGCTACAGTTGGGCTCAGCACCCCTGTGCTAAGGGTGGGTGCGGGGTAGGACCAGCAATGCAGTGATTTTTGCTAGAAAGTATCTTGGGTGAGGAGAGAACTGTGATGTTCCTCATGGTGGAAAAGCCCACCGACACACTTTGGCCAGGCCAACACACGACGAACGGCCACTTGATCATTCTTAGATCCAAACTGGATGACCTCACACTTGCCCACATTGAACTCCATCTGGCACAGTTTTGCCCACTCACTTAATCTGTCGATGTCCCATTGTGACCTCCTGCTGCCATCCACACTCCTTATGCTGCCTCCTAAGAGTTGTAGTTTCTCCAGAAATGACATCAGGTGTATAATTCATATGCCCAAATTTGGACACGGTATATGAGGGCTAACATAGTGGGATGATGTCATGTGGGGTTATCTAATTGAGGTGTTTAAGATGATTAAGGAATTGATAGTGTAGATAGAGAGAAATTATTTCTTCTGGCGGTGGAGTTCAGAACAAGGGGGCATAGCCTTAAAATTAGAGCTAGGTCATTCAGGAGTGATGTCAGCAAGCACTTCTTCACACAAAGGGTGGTGGAAATCTGGAACTCACTCCCCAAAAAAGTTGTTGAGGCTGGGGGTCTTCTGAAAATGTCAAAATTGAGATTGCTAGATTTTTGTTAGGCGTGGGTATTAAGGGTTAACAAACCAAGGCGGGTAGATGGAGTTAAGATACAGACCAGCCATGATCTAATTGAATGGCAGAACAGGCTCGAGGGGCTGAATGGCCTACTCTTTTTCCTATGTTCCTGTCCTTTGCACCTTAGCGACACTACATCCCGGGTAGCAGGATCCATGTGGTGGGGTGGGGTGCGGGGTGGTGGGGGGGTGCGCGAGGGCAGGGTGGTGGGAGGTCTGAGGCAATCAGTAGGCTCGACACCCATGGTCGGTGCCAGGCCCAGCTGTTTCTCAGTTCTGGGGCTTATTATCATATGCATGGCGGGCTGGTCAGCCTCTCACATTGGCAGCAGGCAGTTTGCCTGCCCACCTGACACATGTAGTTTCCAGTGGAAGCTGCGACCCTTTATGCTTGAAGGATGAATGCACCTCTCAACTGGATGAACAACAGACAATGCTGGAAGTACTCAGCAGGTCAAGCAGCATCTGTGGTGAGAGAAGCAGTGTTAACATTTCAGGTCGATGACCTATCGTCAGAACTCTCAGCGTGAGGTTGCATTCACTTACTTTCAAGACTTTGACAACTTCAAATTGCGAATCTGCTGGCTTCAAGGAGGGGAAAGGTAGCCCCCAGAATTCCTGCTGCCTCCCTGGAGGTGTTAGCGTCCAAGGTGAGGGCTAGGATTGACATGCTTTTCCCACAACATGGGAAAGAGGTGGCCAACAGCCTGGTGAAGAAAGCATGGCCAGAGGTGGCAGATCAGGTCAACAGCAGAAACATCAGCCTAAGGACCTGGATACTGTGCCGCAAGAGATTCAACGACCTCACAAGGACAGCAAAGGTGAGTACAGCCACTCCTTCTAGCATCTCTTGCATTGCACCTGGTCCAGTCCATCTCTTCCCTTCTCTCTAGTATTCAGAGCAATCACCATCCTTGTATCACTGCACCACCTCTCATTGTCACTCCTAACATACACTCACCTGCTGCTTACTGCCTTCATTCCTTCCACTAACTCGTCTCACCTGGTGTCAATTGTACAACCTGCACCTCCTCTCATGACTCCTTCCTCAATTCACATTCAAGCCACGTACTTGCCACTCCAAACCTCCCCATTCTCCCAGCTTCTTGCTTTATCTCCCTCTCAGCCTGTGTGCGACATGCAGAATCCCAACACGTGCACTTGCCTCCTCAGTAGCCACTCATATGTCTCTCCTCTCTCTTTCTCCTTCAGTGCACAGTAGAAGGGAAAGAGATAAGACCAGTGGAGGAACACCAGTCATCGTGGCCTTCAATCAGATGGAGCAGGAGACAATGGAAATCTGTGGCACAGCAAGAGCTGACAGCTTTTGAAATGCCAAAGCTGGTGAATCCTCTGAGCAAGGTGGCTGCTTATTACTCGACTCCCTTCATGAACCATAAGCAATTGCATCTTCCAATAACTTTAAAACATGAGCAATAGTGGTCAAGCCTTGCATGTGCAAATCTCCAATTTCTCCATGCCATCATAACTCTTGTCCCTCTCTTCTTTCCTCTAGATCTCTCTCAGCAGCAAGAACTTGATCAGCAACCTTCTGGAAAAGACACATTGGAGGACAGCATCCCTCCTGAGGAACCACCATCACATACTACATCTCTCCTGAGGAACCAGCCCAGAGATTGGCACCCTGGGTGGGATAGATAGTGAGTTAGAGGAGCCTGCACCTGGTGAAATGCACAGCACAAGTGACCAGGGTGATAGGGACATCGCAGGAGACAAGTCTCTGGAGGGTGACGTCCTCTCCCAGCGCTACTGAGTGGAACAGACACCGAGGCCCAGCCATGGTGCTTGAGGCACACCAGCGATCTTATGAGGTGTTGGAAGCCCTGCCAAATACTTTGAGCACCATGTCTGACCATATGGAGGAGTCCACTTCCTGCATGTGTGGAGTTCAGTCGCATGAATTTTCCACTCTGCAATCTACCCTGGAGCATGTGGCCACCTTCAGGGACACTACAGCCGTACTCTCAGAGTGGAATCTGTGTCACCAGCCTTTGCAGATTTGATGGAAGCTCAGGCAGCTGTCAACTAGCTGCAACATCCGCTCCACCTAGGAGAGACTGGTGTACCAGATGGATAGACTGGTGGACCACAAAGACAGGGGCATTCAAGGCATCACTCATCTGCTGCAGTCCGCTCTCCCTCAGATCAATGGGAGTGATGAGGCACAGTCCCATGGGAGTGATGGTGGCGCTCTGAGACAGGCAACTGTTGCCCTCTCTCAACATGGCTGCTCCTTCGTCACCCCCTCAGCCAATATCCACCATGGTGTCAGAATGCTGGCTGGGCCAGACAGCCCCAGCAGCAGCCCAGGAGCTGCAGTCTACAGCCGGGCTCTCACAGCTTCAAGCTCCCAGAGGTCACCGGCCTAGAGCACCTCAAGAGTCCCAACATAATCCACAGCAACCTACCACCAGCTCTGCTGAAATCCCATGGTGGCTTGGGGGAAGAGGGATGGGTGCGGCGGGGGGGAGACACGTCATAGAGGTGGTCGAGTGAGTAAATCTACTTTTAAAAAGGTCACTATGGGTTGAAATATGGGTGATTAATTACCTGAAACAACTAGTTGTGTTTGGATGCTCATTAACATCTTCATTACTTTTGGCACCTTAGTCTGCAGTGCGTTAGTAGAGCAGCTTATGGGTCTGTCTTGTCATAAAGTCATGGATGTGAAAGTTGGCAGAATGATTTTAATGCTAGACAATGCAGGGTTAAGGGACATGGTGACTGAGGCTTCCAGGACTATTACTGCAGAGGGGCTTGGTTTCAGTGTTCAGGACTGAGCAATTCAGCTGAACCATTGTGCAATTCATTTCTCTCCCATTGCGAGGTGGTGCTGCCTTTCCCTCGGCCAGCTGCTCCTCGCTAGATGAGGATTTGTCCTGTTCCTCTGTCTTCTCCGGCTGCAATCCTCTCTGGGCAGTTACATTGAGTAGGACGCGGCTGCAATCCTCTCTGGGCAGTTACATTGAGTAGGACGCGGCTGCAATCCTCTCTGGGCAGTTACATTGAGTAGGACGCGGCTGCAATCCTCTCTGGGCAGTTACATTGAGTAGGACTCGGCTGCAATCCTCTCTGGGCAGTTACATTGAGTAGGACGCGGCTGCAATCCTCTCTGGGCAGTTACATTGAGTAGGACGCGGCTGCAATCCTCTCTGGGCAGTTACATTGAGTAGGACGCGGCTGCAATCCTCTCTGGGCAGTTACATTGAGTAGGACGCGGCTGCAATCCTCTCTGGGCAGTTACATTGAGTAGGACGCGGCTGCAATCCTCTCTGGGCAGTTACATTGAGTAGGACGCAACAGGCCACAATTATGCGGGAGACTCTCTCAAGTGTATAATGGAGGGAGCCTCCATTACCTACCTTAGCTTTAGGAGCACTATAGTGAATTTGATGATCCTCCTCCTGGTGGCTCTGCTTATATCTCAACTTGCCCAGGCCTGATGGGATTCTGAAAGGAATGTCATGTGCCAAGTTAGAAGGCGGTAGCCCTTTAACCCCAAGCAGCCATCTTCTGAAATTCCTGCCATGGTCAAAAACTAGGGGGATGTTGGAGTAATGCAGGATGAATGCCGGGTACGGTAGCATAGCGGTTATGTTACGGGACTAATAATCAAGAGGCCTGGATGAATGATCCGGAGACATGAGTTCATAATCCTACCACGGCAGCTGGGGAATTTAAATTCAGTTAATTAAATAAACCTGGAATAAAAATCTATTATCAGTAATGGTCATCATGAAACTACTGGATTGTCGTAAAACCCATCTGGTTCACTAATATCCTTTAGGGTAGGAAATCTGCCATCCTTACTCAGTCTGGTCTATATGTGACTCCAGACCCACAGCAATGACTCTTAACTGCCGAAAATGCTGGAAATACTCAGCAGGCCAGGCAGCATCCGTGGAGAGAGAAACAGAGTTAACGTTTCAGGTCTGGGACCCGTCATCAGAACTGGAAAAAGCTGGAGATGTAACAGATATTAAGCAGGTGCAGAGACGGGGGGGGGGTTGGGGGGGTTAGGAGGGGAGGAAGGAGTAGAAAGAACATCCTGTACTTTTGTAAGAGGCAGGAAATATAAAATGTTGCAAATGGGAATGGCAAGAATCATACTGCATGAAAAATGGGGGCAGG
The DNA here is from genome assembly GCF_052327205.1 of Somniosus microcephalus. Taxonomy (NCBI): domain Eukaryota; kingdom Metazoa; phylum Chordata; class Chondrichthyes; order Squaliformes; family Somniosidae; genus Somniosus; species Somniosus microcephalus. The sequence goes on from NC_140995.1 coordinate 50,831,650, forward strand.
GATAATTATCTGAAATTGTTGAACTCAGTGTTGAGTCCGGCAGGCTGCAAAGTACCCAATCGAAAGATGAGGTGCTGTTCCTCGAGCTTACGTTGAGCTTCATTGGAACAATGCAATAGCCCGAGGACAGAGAGATCAGAGTGGGAGTGAAGCGGTGAATTAAAGTGACAGGCGACCGGAAGCTCAGGGTCACCCGTACGGACTGAACGGAGGTGTTCCGCAAAGCGGTCGCCCAATCTGCGTTTGGTCTCCCCAATGTAGAGGAGACCGCATCGTGAGCCGCGAATACAGTATATTAAATTGCAGGAAGTACAAGTGATTTAATATACTGTATTCGCGGCTCACGATGCGGTCTCCTCTACATTGGGGAGACCAAACGCAGATTAGGCGACCGCTTTGCGGAACACCTCCGTTCAGTCCGTACGGGTGACCCTGAGCTTCCGGTCGCCTGTCACTTTAATTCACCGCTTCACTCCCACTCTGATCTCTCTGTCCTCGGGCTATTGCATTGTTCCAATGAAGCTCAACGTAAGCTCGAGGAACAGCACCTCATCTTTCGATTGGGCACTTTGCAGCCTGCCGGACTCAACATTGAGTTCAACAATTTCAGATAATTATCCCTGCCCCCATTTTTCATGCAGTATGATTTTTGCCATTCCCATTTGCAACATTTTACCTTTCCTGCCTCTTACAAAAGTACAGGATGTTCTTTCTACTCCTTCCTCCCCTCCCCCCCCCCCCCCCCCCATCCCCTGTCTCTGCACCTGCTTAATATCTGTTATATCTCCAGCTTTTTCCAGTTCTGATGAAGGGTCCCAGACCTGAAACGTTAATTCTGTTTCTCTCTCCACGGATGCTGCCTGGCCTGCTGAGTATTTCCAGCATTTTCTGTTGTTATTTCAGATTTCCAGCATCTGCAGTATTGTGCAATTATACTCTTAACTGCCCTCTGAAATGGCCGAGCAAGCAACTCAGTTGCAACAAACCACTACAAAAAACAATAAGTAGAATAAAACTGGATGGAAACTAGGCACCGGCTTTGGTCACGACAAAGGCACACCCAGCCCAGTTGACCCTGCAAAGACCTCCTCACTAACATCTGGAGACTTGTGCCAAAATTGGGAGAGCTGTCCCACAGACTAGTTAAGCAACAGCCTGACATAGTCATACTCACAGATTCATAGCTTTCAGCCAACATCCCAGACTCTTCCACCACCATCACTGGGTCTGTCCTATCTCACCGGCAGGACAGAGGTGGTGACACAGTGGTACACAGTCGGGAGGGAGTGGCCCTGGGAGTCCTCAACATTGACTCCAGACCCCATGAAGTCTCATAGCATCAGGTCAAACATGGGCAAGGAAACCTGCTGATTACCACCTCCCGCCCTCCCTCAGCTGATGAATCAGTATTCCTCCATGTTGAATACCATTTGGAAGAAGCACTGAGAGTAGCAAGGGCACAGAATGTACCCTGGGTGGGGGATTTCAATGTCCATCACCAAGAGTGGCTCAGTAGAACCCCTACTGACCAAGCTGGCCGAGTTCTGACGGACATAGCTGCCAGACTGCAGCAGGTGGTGAGAGAACCAACACGAGAGAAAAACCTACTTGACCTCGTCCTCACCAATTTACCTGTAGCAGATGCATCTGTCCATGACAGTATTGGTAGGAGTGACCACTGCACAGTCCTTGTGGAGATGAAGTCCCATCTTCACACTGAGGACATCCTCCATCGTGTTGTGTGGCACTACCACCGTGCTAAATGTGATAGATTCAGAAAAGATATATCAGCTCAAAACTGGGCATCCATGAGGCGCTGTGGGCCATCAGCAGTAAAATTGTATTCCACCACAATCTGTAACCTCATGGCCTGGCATATTCCTCACTCTACCATTACAATCAAGCCAGTGAACCAACCCTGGTTCAATGAGGAGTGCAGAAGAGCATGCCAGGAGCAGCACCAGGTGTACCTAAAATGAGGTGCCAACCTGGTGAAGATACAACACAGGACTACATGCATGCTAAACAGCGGAAGCAGCATCCTATACACAGAGCTAAGTGATCCTACAACCAACGGATCAGATCAAAGCTCTGCAGTCCTGCCACATCCAGTCGTGAATACTGGTGGACAATTAGCCAACTAGCAGGAGGAGGAGGCTCCATGAAAATTCCCATCCTCAATGATGGTGGAGCCCAGCACGTGTGTAAAAGACAAGGCTGAAGCGTTCGCAAGCATCTTTAGCCAGAAGTGTCGAGTGGATGATCCATCTCGGCCTCCTCCTGAGGTCCCCACCATCACGGAAGCCAGTCTTCAGCCAATTCGATTCACTCCACATGATATTAAGAAACGGCTGAGCGCACTGGATACAGCAAAGGCTGTGGACCCTGACAACATCCCAGCTGTCGTGCTGAAGACTTGCTTCAGAACTAGCAGTGCCTATAGCCAAGCTGTTCAAGTACAGCTACAACACTTGCACAGTAGAAAATTTCTCAGGTATGTCCTGTCCACAAAAAGTAGGACAAATCCAATCCGGCCAATTACCGCCCCATCAGTCTACTCTCAATCATCAGCAAAGTGATGGAAGGTGTTGATAGTGCTATCAAGCAGCACTTACTCACCAACAACCTGTTCACCGATGCTCAGTTTGGGTTCCACCAAGACCACTCGGCTCCAGACCTCATAAAGCCTTGGTCGAAACATGGACAACAGGGCTGAATTCCAGAGGTGAGGTGAGAGTGACTGCCCTTGACATCAAGGCAGCATTTGACTGAGCGTGGCATCAAGGAGCTCTAGTAAAACTGAAGTCAATGGGAATCAGGGGGAAAACTCTCCACTGGCTGGAGTCATACCTAACACAAAGGAAGATGGTTGTGGTTGTTGGAAGCCAATCATTTCATCCCCAGGACATCGCTGCAGGAGTTCCGCAGGGCAGTGTCCTCGGCCCAACCATCTTCAGCTGCTTCATCAATGACCTTCCCTCCATCATAGGGTCAATAGTGGGGATGTTCGCTGATGATTGCACAGTGTTCATTTCCATTCGCAACTCCTCAGATAATCAAGCAGACTGTGCTTGCATGCAGCAAGACCTGGACAATCTTCAGATTTGGGCTGATAAGTGGCAAGTAACATTTGCGCCACACAAGTGCCAGGCAATGACCATCTCCAACAAGAGAAAGTGTAACCACCTCCCCATGACATTCAAGGCCATTAACATTGGTGAATCCCCCACCATCCTGGGGGTCACCATTGACCAAAAACTTAACTGGACCAGCCACATAAATACTGTGGCTACACCTCTTGACTCCCCATAGCCTTTCCACCATCTACAAGGCACAAGTCAGGAATGTGATGGAATGCTCTCCACTTGCCTCTGAGTACAGCTCCAACAACATTCAAGAAGCTCGAAACCATCCAGGACAAAGCAGCCCGCTTGATTAGCACCCCATCCACCACCTTAAACATTCACTCCCTGCACCACCAGCGTACCGTGGTTGCAGTGTGTACCATCTACAAGATACACTGCAGCAACTCGCCAAGGCTTCTTCGACAACACCTCCCAAGCCTGTGCCCTCTACCACCTAGAAGGAGAAGGGCAGCAGGCACATGGGAACATCATCACTTCCAGATCCCCTCCAAGTCACACACCATCCTGACTTGGAAATATATCGGTGTTCCTTATTCATGTTGGGTCAAAATCCTGGAACTCCCTCCCTGACTGCACTGTGGGTGTACCTTCACCACACCAACTGCAGCGGTTCAAAAGGCGGCACACCACCACCTTTTTGAGGGCAATTTGGGATAGGCAATAAATGCTAGTCTTGCCAGCAATGCCCGTATCCCGAAAATGAATTTTAAAAGTTATGGGAGCTGCCTGGGTATCTGGCGCAGACCTGTATGTTTCTCTTGGTGCTGTCACTTACTAGCTGGACACTGATCGATTGGAACCCCTTGTGATTAACAAAAGCTCCTTGCTGGTCCTGAGGTGCCCTGATGGCAGTCACTAGTTGCCAGCACTCTAGAGAAACCAACCCTTGCTACGAACCCCTGGGCCTTCTCAATCTGGCTCTCCCAGGTGGGCAGAGGAAACGCTTCAAGGACACCCTCAAAGCCTCCTTGAAAAAGTGCAACATTCCCACTGACACCTGGGAATCCCTGGCCCAAGACCGCACAAAGTGGAGGAGAAGCATCCGGGAGGGCGCCGAACACCTCGAGTCTCTTTGCCGGGAGCAAGCAGAAGCCAAGCGCAAACAGCGGAAGGAGTACACGTCAGCCCAAGCACCCCACCCACCCACCCCTTCAACCATCGTCTGCCCCACCTGTGACAGAGACTGTAGGTCCCGTATTGGACTCATCAGTCACCTGAGAACTCATTTTTAGTGTGGAAGCAAGTCATCCTCGGTTCAGAGGGACTGCCTAAGAAGAAGTTTTCATCAATTGGGAATGAGATGTAGTGGTTTGATCTGGCAAATAGTATGTTTGTCACCTGCTTGATGCACTTACAGATCTACTGTAACAGGCTGGCAAAAAAATTCAGGGTCGGTGGTCACTTTCACAGCCACTGGCATGGTATGATCCTTTGGCACTGCAAGCTGCAGGCCTTATTGCACAAGGCCGCAAAGGTCAGCAACCATCTGCCTTGATAAATGCAGCCTCCTCATACACTGTTCCTCACACATGTCAAGAAAAGTGACCCTTGGCCTCTATACGCCTTGTTGGGAGGGTAGCGCTTCTGCGAGCAGGCCCCCTTCACTTGCTGTACCCTCAGAGGCCTCTCTGCCATTCCTGTTGGATGTTGAGACTTCTGTGCAGCTGTGGTTGCTGCTGCTCTTCTTCCTCCACTTCCTGCTCCCAGTACAAAGCAGAGCATCACCCGTGATAAATCTTTACAGCTTCTTCAAGTCAGGAAACCAAAGAGACCCTCAGAAATATGCAATATTCTGACTCACACTCTAAGCTCAAAAAATCCTCACCAGCACACAGATGCCAATGATCTGAATGCCTGGAGACTCTTACTTGTTTAAATCTTGCAGCCTGATGAATCTGCCACCAATCCCGTTAGGTTTTGCCGAGTGGCCTCACTGATGGGCAAGACTGCCACGTGCCAGTGGCAAAGTGATGTTGGGGTCCTAATTGTGTAATAAGACCCCGATTTGCATTACATTCGAGGCTCCCGCCTGCCTGTAGCGGGAGCTTTGGCTGACTGCGAAGTACATCCCAACAAAATGGCGGCGGGTGCGAAGAAAATGGGAATGGGACAATCACTTGATTGTTACCGCTCCCCACATCCTATCCCCGGCCTCCTTGGGGGATGGGTGGTGGTTTAAAATTCTCCTCATAGAATTAATATCCTCATTGTGGGATCAGTGCAGTGGTGAGAAGTGATATTGGCTCAGAAGATCAAGATGTAGAATCGGTTTGGGTGGAGATAAAAAATAATAAGGGGAAAACGTCCCTGGTGGGCGTAGTCTACAGGCCCCTGTACTGTAGCAATACTGTTGGACAGAGTATAAATCAACAAATAATGGAGGCCTGTAAAAAAGGTACAGTAATAATCATGGCTGATTTTAATCTACATATTGATTGGACAAATCAAATTGGCCATGGTAGCCTTGGAGAGGAGTTCATACAGTGTGTCTGGGATGGTTTCCTAGAACAGTATGTAATGGAACCAGGGAGCAGGCTATCTTGGATCTGGTACTGTGTAATGAGACAGAATTAATAAATGATCTCATAGTAAAGGATCCTCTGGGAAAGAGTGATCATAACATGGTTGAATTGAGGGTGAGAAAGTTGTATCTCAAACCAATGTCTTGATCTTAAACAGGCAATTACAATGGCATGAGGGCAGAACTGGCTAAAGTGGACTGGAAAAATAAATTAAAAGATAATACAGTTGAAATGCAGTGGTGGACATTTAAGGAGATATTTTATAACTCTCAACAAAAATATAATCCAGTGAGAAAGAAAGATTTTAAGAGAAGGGGGCACTATCCGTAGCTAATTAAGGAAGTAAAGGATGGTATCAAATTGAAAATGAAGGCATACAATGTTGCCAAGATTGGTAGGCAGCCAGAGGATTGGGAAAATTTTAAAAACCAGCAAAGGATGACATAAAAAAATAAAGAGAGAGAAGATGAATTATGAGAATAAACTGGCAAGAAATATTAAAACAGAAAGTAAGAGCTTCTACAGGTATATAAAAAGGAAGAGAGTAGCTAAAGTAAACATTGGTCCCTTAGAGAATGAGACTGGGGAATTAATAATGGGGAACGGGGAAATGGCAGAGACTCTGAACAAATATTTTGTATCTGTCTTCACGGTAGAAGGCACTAACAACATCCTAATAATGGACAATCAAGGGGCCACAGGGAGGGGGAACTAAAGACAATCACTATCACTAAGGAAATAGTACTTGGTAAAATAATGGGACAAAAAGACGACAAGTCCCCTGGACCAGATGGCCTGCATCCCAGGGCCTTAAAAGAAGTGGCTGCAGAGATAGTGGATGCATTGGTTGCAATATACCAAAATTCCCTGGACTCTGGAGAGGTCCCAGTAAGAAAGGAGGGAGACAGAAAGCAGGAAACTATAGACCAGTTAGCCCAACATCTGTTGTTGGGAAAATGCTGGAGTCCTTCATTAAGGAAGCAGTAGCAGGGCATTTGGAAAATCATAATGCAGTCAAGCAGAGTAAGCATGGTTTCATGAAAGGGAAATCATGTTTAACAAATTTGCTGGAGTTCTTTGAGGATGTAATGAGCAGGGTGGATAAGGGTGAGCCAGTGGATGTGGTGTATTTGGATTTCCAGAAGGCATTCGATAAGGTGCCACATAAAAGGTTACTGCATAAGATAAGAGCTCACAGTGTTGGGGATAATATATTAGCATGGATAGAGAATTGGCTAACTAACAGAAAGCAGAGCGTCGGGATAAATGGGTCATTTTCTGGCTGGCAAACGATAACTTGTGGGGTGCCACAGGGATCGGTGCTGGGGCCTTAACTATTTACAATCTACATTAATGACTTGGATGAAGGGACCGAGTATAATGTAGCCAAGTTTGTGGATGATACAAAGATGGGTGGGAAAGCAAGTTGTGCAGAGGACTCAATGAATCTGCAAAGGGATATAGACAGGCTAAGTGAGTGGGCAAACATTTGGCAGATGGAGTATAATGTGGGAAAGTGCGAGGTTATCCACTTTAGCAGGAAAAATAAAAAAGCAAATTATTATTTAAATGGAGAGAGATTACAAAATGCTACAGTTCAGAGGGACCTGGGTGTCCTTGTGCATGAAACACAAATAGTTAGCATGCAGGTGCAGCAAGTAATCAAAAAGGCAAATGGAATGTTCGCCTTTATTTCAAGGGGGTTGGAGTATAAAAGCAGGGAAGTCCTGCTACAACTGTACAGGGTATTGGTGAGACCACACCTTGAGCACTGCGTACAGTTTTGGTCTCCTTATTTAAGGAAGGATATATTTGCATTGGAGGCAGTTCAGAGACGATTCACACGGTTGATTCGAGAGATGAGAGTGTTGACTTTTGTAGAAAGGTTGAGCAGGCTGGGCCTATACTCATTGGAATTTAGAAGAACGAGAGGTGATCTTATTGAAACATGTAAGATACTGAGGGAGCTCCACAAGGTAGATGCAGAGAGGATGTTTCCCCTCGTGGGGAAATCTAGAATTCGGGGGCATAGTTTCAGAATAAAGGGTCGCCCTTTTAAAACAGAGATGAGGAAGAATTTCTTCTCTCAGAGGGTCATAAATCTGTGGAATTCTCTGCCCCAGAGAGCCGTGGAGGCTGGCTCATTAAATACATTTAAGGTGGAGATCGACAGATTTTTACAAGGTAAGGGAGTGAAGGGTTATGGGGAGTGGGCAGGAAAGTGGCTTTGAGCCCAAGATCAGCCATGATCTTATTGAATGGCAGAGCAGGCTCGAGTTGCCAAATGGCCTACTCCTGCTCCTATTTCTTATGTTCTTATTGTAACTTCAATCTAATCAAGTCAACTCTACAGAAGGACAGTAATTGCATTTAAATATGGATTGTTTATAAACTAATTACTGTATGGAAGGTTGGAATACTGCTATATCTCCTATACACCCAGCTCACTCTCCTGAATAAATACAAGAAAAAAATAATAGGTCAGGGCTGTCCGATCTATGACCCTAGGGTCACGTGCGGCCCCGAACCCTAGCAATCCACCCTCCCCCAAGGCCCAGGTAACTCAGTCCTATTTGTGCTTGTATTTCCTATCATTGGCCACACATGCAGAGTATGTGTCAGACTCGCACCTAATTGACATTCATAAAGCAACAACAAATTGCAACTGAACAGGAAGGGATCCAACATTGAACAAGCAGCATGCCAGTATGAAAACCAGCAATCAAGAATCAAAAGTCAGCAAACAACTATCAATAAAACAATTAGCAAGAAAGTAAAAATCCTTTCAGCTGCCGACTAGTTTTGCCAGTAATCTGAAAATATAATATTAATAAACACATTAAAAAAAATACATAGTTGACAACAAAATCATTAAACATACTTATAGAATTCTCTTTTTGGGTATTTAAAATCTCTGCACCAACACTTCTCTCTGTGAGGCCCACCATCTTATCGATGCCTGAAACGTCAATTCAGAAGCTTCTCAGAATGAATAGGCTCAACCAGCTAGAGGCTAAAACACCAAGGCCTAGAAATTCAGTGTAGCCACGTTCGGGGCACTACAGTCGGGCGGCCGCTAAAGTTTGCGCCCGGCGCAAGTTCGCGCCACCTTCGCCGATATTCAGTCGCATCGCCCCAAGAGGTTGCTGCTGCGCTAAAACAGGCGATGCACGACTATCATTAGGCGCTAAGCCGGCGGTCCGGGGCGATACCCCCGAGGGCGGGCGCAGTGCAGGTGCGGCGAGTTGATGATTGACGGCAGACACTCTGGCGCCGGTCAGCTCTTAAAGGGGGAGGGTGGACTTGTCTGGCTGCCATGCCCTGCGCACTGCAGCCCTGAAGCAAGGCCTAACCAATGCTGGTTCATCAGTTCTACGCCCTGGACCACGGTGAAGCCCGCTATTCTTCCAAATCCCATTGTACGCTCTTGCTGCTTGTCCAGGGTCATGGGGAAGGAGATGTACTGACGTCTCCTTCTGAAAAGGGCATTGTTCACCTGTCGGATGCAGCAATGTACCGCGAACTGGGAGATGTTGGCAATGTCCCCAGTAGCGGATTGGAAGGAGCTGGTGGCATAGAAGTTGAGAGCCACCGTCACCTTCACTGCCACCGACAGAGATGTCCTGCTCCTCAGCTGTGGCTGCAGATCTCTGCGAAGCAGGTGGCAGATCTCAGTGACCACCTCCCTTCTGAATCGCAGCCTCCGAACACACTGCTCCTCAGACATGTTCAGATATGAGAACTGCTGGCGGTATACCCTGGGTGGGTAAGGCCTCCTGTGCCGACACCTGTTGGCCCTTCTCCGTCTGGCCATGACTGGCACTCTCTCACGGCGTCTCTGATCCCTTTGAATGCAATGCTGAAAGCCATTGTAGCCCCCATTACAGTATATGTGGCGACTCAAGGCTATGGCACTGAAAGTGAAATCCAAGTGCAAAGCTCTGGCCTGAAGCCAGAAGTACCTGTGCGAGCGCTGAGTCAAAGCAGAAAGCTCTCTGCCTTTGTCTCTCACACAGAAGGATTGGCACAAAATGGCTGTCACTTATAATGCAGGAGGAGTCCCCTTTAAATAGCGCCCCCCGCACCCTGCAGCGACTGGGAACCGTTCCCCTCTACCAGTCGCTGGGGGCGCCAGGCGCAAAGAAGGGCGGCGCCACTGAAGTTCTGGTTTGGGGCGCACAAAGGGCGTTGCACGATGAAATGACGTCAGGATCTGTGCGCGCAGCTGAGCGCGTGCAAAGACTTTGCGCCGACGCTAAATCTCTAGTGAAGTTGGGGAGAGGCGCAGATCGCGCTGCGCCCGGCCGCTAGCCGCCTAGCGCCCAATATCTCCTCCTCCTAAGGTGCTACCGGCTGGCGCAAGCAACTGAATTTCTAGGCCCAAGAATAGAGCAGCATCGTTTTGTGCCAGCACTCCATTGACTGTACCTCCCAGAATGCAATGAAGTTTATTGTACACAAATGCATTTGTGTACAATAAACAGCACCAAATGTTGGTGTGTGGGGCAGGAAGTACCACCATACTCCAGGATTTTTATTTACTGGTGAACAGCAAGTTTAATCATTCAAAGAGCAAGTCGGGACTTGCTGTTTCAAGCCTCCTTGTGCCCCTGCCTGTGACAACATTAAATGATTAAGTGAATACTTTGCAGGTAGCTATGTTTGTTGGTATAAAAATAACAAAACAGAATCAGCCCTGCCATTCTGATCAACTTCTGTCCCAGTCTTAGGAACACCTCCATTCCAAACTGAACCTTTAAGATGCCTCCAATTCCAACTCTCAGCCCCAGGAAAGTCTCCAATCCCATCCTTAGCTCCTTGAATGCTTTCGTTCCTAGCTGCCAGATAACAGGCTACTGACTCCAATCCATCCCTGCTTCAACTTGGCCTTGTGTCCTACTCTATCCCTGCTCCTGCTCCCACCTCATCCAATTGCATTACCTGCCTTGCTGTTGCATCCCTTGCTGTGTTCCATTCCCCATCCAACTGCTCCACCCCCGGCCCAGCTCCCTTCCTATGCATGAGCAATGGCATGGGAGATCTACTGGTGGTCACGATTAATTCTTATATTTTCTCACTTTGCCTAATTACTTTTTAAAATTTAAATTCAAAATAAATAATGTAGTATTCAGTGATACCCAGGAAACATCTGCCCCTTTCTTCACTAAATATTAAATTTAGACCTTTATTCTCTTATTTTGTTTCTGTGCACTACTCATACAGTGAATTCTGTTGAAATATATTTTAATTTGTCATCTCTGTTACTATTTAGATACTCTTGTACTATTGAAGCTTTTTTATTATTATGAATGATGTGTAGCATTTCTGAAATAAGACTCTGGCTGAGCATGTTACATTTGAGACGGAGAGTAGGGATTATGGGCAGATACTCAAATCAGCAGGATGTGGCTAGTGGTGTCCCACAGGGATCTGTGTTAGGGCCTCAACTATTCACTGTATTTATTAACAACTTAGATGACGGGATAGAGAGCCACATAGATAGGCGGCATTGTAAGCAGTGTAGATGGAAGCATAAAATTACAAAGAGGTATTGATATATTAAGTGAATGGGCAAGAAAGTGGCAAATGGATTTCACTGTAGGCAAGTATGAGGTCATCTGCTTTGGACCACAAAAGGACAGATCAGAGTACTTTCTAAATGGTGAAAAGCTGGAAAGAGTGGAGGTTCAAAGAAACTAAGGAGTCCAGGTACATAGATCATTAAAATGTCATGAACAGGTACAAAAAGTAATCAAAAAGGCTAATGGAATGCTGGCCTTTATATCTAGAGGACTAGAATACAAGGGGGCAGAAGTTATGCTGCAGCTATACAAAGCCCTGGTTAGACCACACTTGGAGCACTGTGAGCAGTTCTGGGCACCACACCTTAGGAAGGATATAGTGGCCATGGAGGGAGTGCAGTGTAGGTTTACGAAAACAATACCTGGACTCCAAGGTTTAAATTACCAGGAGAGAATTCACAAATTAGGTTTGTATTCCCTGGAATTTAGCAGATTAAGGGGTGATTTGATCGAGGTTTTCAAGATTTTAAGTGGAACTGGTAGATAGAGAGAAACTATTTCCACTGGTTGGGGATTCTAGGACGAGGGGACTTAGCCTAAAAATTAGAGCCAGGCCTTTCAGGAGTGAAGTTAGCAAACACTTCTACACGCAAAGGGTGATAGGAGTTTGGATCTCTCTTCTGCAAACAGCAGTTGATTATAGGTCAATTGTTAATTTTAAATCTGAAATTGATAGATTTTTGTTAACCAGAGGTATTAAGGGATTGGGACAAAGTTGGGTATATGGAGTTAGGTCACAGATCAGCCATGATCTCATTGAATGGCAGAACAGGCTTGAGGGGCTAAATGGCCTACTCCTGTTCCTATGTTCCTATATGTTCCTATTTGTAACACGGTAAATAGGTACAACAACTTGCATTTATATAGCACCTTTAACATAGTAAAACATCCCAAGGTGCTTCACAGGAGCGTTACCAAACAAAATTTGACACCGAGCCACATAAGGAGATATTAGGACAAGTAACCTAAAGCTTGGTCAAAGAGGTAGGTTTTAAGGAGGAGAGAGAGGTAGAGAGGCGGAGAGGTTTAGGGAGGGAACTCCAGAGCTTAGGGCCTCGGCAGCTGAAGATACGGCTGCCAATGGTGGAGCGATGCAACTCGGGGATGTGCAAGAGGCCAGAATTGGAGGAGCGCAGAGATCTCGGAGAGTGAAAAGTACAGTCTATTGAAATGCATATCTCAGCCCTGAAATTTCTTGGATCATGGCCCTGGAGGTTATGCTGAGATCACGTCCGATGGTGCCCTCCAGCACCGACCCAGCCAGAGTTTGCACTCTCAGGAAGAGGGGGAGCACTTAATTTACATGGGCCAGGCAGGGACAAGTGCCACTTCGGACACATCTCTGGTGTCCACCTGCTCATGTCAGCCAGAAGCTCTGGCACCCGCCTGCCCTTTGTAGGTATGTAAGATTTGGATCACAGGTCACACACAAATTACCCAAAGGGTCTTAGGAGTCATAGGTCATTTTATTAAGGAGCGGCAGTTCAAATATAGTTCAGTACAACATGCAATCAGGATAGACAAAGTAGACATACAACCTGTAACAGATGAGAACGGTTTACCGGACTCAGAACGGACGGACAGGCAGACAGACGGAGGTTGAGGCAGAACGGTGGCCTCCCATCCCTGCAGCCTGCAGCAGTGGTCTCTTCCTCTTTGGTCGTCTCCCAAAGCTGGCAGAGGTGTTAGGCCAAAGCCAGCATGAGATCCACCTCAGAGGAAGATCTCCTCCTCTCTGCCTCCCCGGGAAAGTTCTTCCCCTTTCTGCCTTTTTTTTTCCTTTCGGCTGCCCATTTATATATCTTATTTCGGTGGGCGGGGGGGGCGGTAGATACCCACATCAATCATTTGTTACCCATTCAATTGTCCAATTGCAGTGGAATAGGTACCTATGGCAAACCCCTCCCAGTCTCATGAAGTCATTCCTTTGCTTATCTCCTGTTTGTACATCTTGCACTTTCTCCTAGACAGTTTGTTTTTTGTAAGGCTCCTTACTCAACCTCTTATCAGGCCTAGCTATACCTACATGAAGGCCTGTTTCTGCGTTATACCCTTGTAAATGACCTCAGCCCTTTGTGCAACTCCTTATCTGACATGATTGGAATGCTTCTGTATCATCACCTTATCCTGGCTGCTGAGCTAGGCAAAACCATTTTGTGTATAAAACTATTAGTTCTTTTACAATTCACAATTCCTTCCAATTCACAATTTCTTACAGGGGGTCCTTTAGCAAGGGGGCTGATCTTCCGTAATTTGTAAAAAGGTAAAGGAACCAGGGGGGAGATGACGAGAATTTCTTTTTATGCAGCGAGTTGTCACGATTGCCTGAAAGGGTGGTGAAAACAGATTCAATGGTAATTTCAAAAGGGAATTGGATATACACTTCGCAGGGCTATGGGGAAAGAGCAGGGGAGTGGGATCAATTGGATAGCTCTTTCAAAGAACTAGTACAGGCACGATGGACTGACTGGTCTCCTCTGTGCTGTAAGATTCTATCATTCAAATTTTTCTCTATGAGGGTCCCCTTCTCTGGCTTGGACCCCACAGGTAGGGCTCTCGTTTAAGGCTGGAAAGACCTCCACTCACTTAATACACTGCCCTCCACTGAGCCATGGCTGACACACTTAAGAAGGAGTAGCCCGTGCAAACTGAAATTCCTAAAGAAGTGTAACAATAACAAAACATAGAAACATAGAAGATAGGAGCAGGAGTAGGCCATTCGGCCCCTCGAGCCTGCTCTGCCATTCAATGAGATCATGGCTGATCATCCAAATTCAGTACCCTGTTCCTGCCTTCTCTCCATATCCCTTGATCCCTTTAGCCTTAAGAAATATATCTAATTCCTTCTTGAATATATTTTAATGAAATGGCCTCTACGGCCTTCTGTGGCAGAGAATTCCATAGGTTCACCATTCTCTGGGTGAAGAAATTCCTCCTCATCTCTGTCCTAAATGGCTTACCCCTTATCCTTAAACTGTGACCCCTGGTTCTGGACTCCCCGACCATCGGGAACATCCTTCCCGCATCTAGTCTGTCTAGTCTTTAGAATTTTATAAGTTTCAATGAGATCCCCTCTCATTCTTCTAAACTCCAGTGAGTATAAGCCCAATCGACCCAATCTCTCCTCATACGTCATTCCTGCCATCCCAGGTATCAGCCTGGTGAATCTTCGCTGCCCTCCCTCCATGGCAAGAACATCCTTCCTCTGATAGGGCGACCAAAACTGCACACAATACTCAAGATGTGGTCTCACCAAGGCCCTGTACAACTGCAGCAAGACATCCTTGTTCCTGTACTCAAACCCTCTCGCTACGAAGGCCAACATACCATTTGCCTTCTAACCGCCCGCTGCACCTGCATGCTTACCTTCAGCGACTGGTGCACAAGGACACCCAGGTCTCGTTGCACTTCCCCTTCTCCCAATCTATTGCCATTAGATAATAATCTGCCTTCCTGTTTTTGACACCAAAGTGGATAACCTCACATTTATCCACGTTATATTGCATCTGCCATGCTTCTGCCCAATCACCCAACCTGTCCAAATCATACTGGAGTTTCTCGGCATCCATTAAAATAAATAGATTCTAATAGAAAAGTCAGGTCAAATAATACATGTACCCTGCCAGCAGACAGTACATACTGGTTCTCAAGATTTACTTGGGTGTAACCTACAGCTTAAAAGATAGCCAAGCAGTTGGTGGAACTTTGAGTAGATAGACATCCTTTGCCAAAGGTTGAGAAGGAAAAAGATTTTGGTGTGATCATCAACCGCTCACTGAAAGTTAATGTGAAGCTGTTTTCAACAGGACTAATCAAATAATGGAGTGCATCTCAAGGGCATTTAATTATAAGTTGCTAAGGACGCATTCAGAATACCACACGCAGTTTCAGGCACTCCACCTTCAAAATGACGTTGATGCATTTTGGTCAGTTCAGGGAAGAGTGACAGGGATAAATGCAAGTCCTTGAGCACAAAGTTCTGAACGATAAATTCATAGGACTGAACTTGTTTTCACTTGTGAAAAGATTGAGAGGAGCTGTTACATATTCAGGCCTCCCATAGATAACTTTTTGGGTTTAGTGCTGTCATGCACTCCTGTAAGCGATCTGAGCATCTTACTTTCACACTGCCCTGTATCTACTTGTATGATACAACAACAACTTGTATTTATATAGTGCCTTTAACGTAGTAAATTGTCCCAAGGCGCTTCACAGAAGTATTATAAGACAAAAAAAATTGACATTGAGCCACATAAGGAGAAATTAGGGCAGGTGACCAAAAGCTTGGTCAAAGAGTTAGGTCTTAAGGAGCATCTTAAAGGAGGAAAGAGAGGTAGCGAGGCAGAGAGGTTTAGGCAGGGAATTCCAGAGCTTAGGGCCTTGGCAACAGATGACATGGCCGCCAATGGTTGAGCGATTATAATCAGGGATGCTCAAGGGGGCAGAATTAGAAGAGCGGAGATATCTCTGGGGGTTGTGGGGCTAGAGGAGATTACAGAGATAGGGAGGGGGCGAGGCCTTGGAGGGATTTGAAAACAAGGATGAGAATTTTGAAATCGAGGCGTTGCTTAACCGGGAGTCAATGTAGGCCAGCGAGCACAGGGGTGATGGGTGAATGGGACTTGGTGTGAGTTAGGACACAGGCAGCCGAGTTTTGGATGACCTCAAGTTTACGTAGGTTAGAATGTGGGAGGCCAGCCAGGAGTGCATTGGAATAGTCAAGTCTGGAGGTAACAAAGGCATGGATGAGGGTTTCAGCAGCGGATGAGCTGAGGCAAGGGCAGAGACGGGTGATGTTACGGAGGTGGAAAGAGGCGCTCTTAGTTATGCCGTGGATGTGTGATTGGAAGCTCATTACAGGGTCAAATGTGACACCAAGGTTGCTAACAGTGTGGTTCAGCCTCAGACCGATGTTAGGGAGAGGGATGGAGTCAGTGCCTAGGGAACGGGGTTTGTGGTGGGGACCAAAAACAATGGCTTCGGCCTTCCCAATATTTAATTGGAGAAAATTTCCGTTCATCCAGAACTGGATGTTGGACAAGCAGTCTGACAATTTAGAGACCGTGGAGGGGTCGAGAGAAGTGGTGGTGAGGTAGAGTCATCAGCGTACATGTGGAAACTGACGCGGTGTTTTCAGATGATGTCGCCAAGGGGCAGTATGTAGATGAGAAATAGGAGGGGGCCAAGGATAGATCCTTGGGGGGCACCAGAGGCAACGATGTGGGAGCGGGAAGAGAAGCCGTTGCAGGTGATTCTCTGGCTACGATTAGATAGATAAGAATGAAACCAGGCGAATGCAGTCCCACCCAGCTGGACGATGGTGTTGGAGAAGGATGGAGTGGTCAACCATGTCAAAGGCGTAGCATAACGCAGAGACATAGCAATAGTGTCCCCTTGTGATCTGGATACGTGCCTTTCTCAAGTGTGCTTCTTCAATCTGTCTGAAGTCAGACTGAGCAGACATTTGGTGAGGCGAGGCTCATTGTGAATTGATCAAAAACAACAACTTGCATTTATATCGCGCCTTTAACGTAGTAAAACGCTGTTTTATTTCACAGTACGGTGAACATACAGAGCGGCGGTTATGATTAAGTGTTAGCCGTGGCTCAGTCAGTAGCACACTCGCCTCTGAATCAGAAGGTTGTGGGTTTAAGTCCCACTCCAGAGACTTGAGCACAAAAATCTAGGTTGGCACTGCAGTGCAGTACTGAGGAAGTGCTACACTGTCGGAGGTGTTGCCTTTCGGATGAGATGCTAAACCGAGGCCCCGTCTGCTCTCTCAGGTGGATGTAAAAGAGCCCATGGCACTATTTCTAAGAAGAACAGCTCGATGTCCTGGCCAATATTCATCCCTCAATCAACATCACTAAAACAGACAATCTGGTCATTATCGCAATGCTGTTTGTGGGAGCTAGCTGTGTAAAACATTGGTTGTCGAGTTTCCTACATTACAACAGTGACTACACTTCAAAAAAATGTACTTCATTGGCTGTAAAGGGACGTCCGGTGATCGTGAAAGGCGCTATATAAATGCAAGTCTTTCTTTCTTATTGGACTCACTTTAATTCAAACAGCACAACTTATATTTGTGTGGTCATCCAAAATAAAGAACGTGCCATGCTTCCTATCTCAGTGGGTCAACTTACTTCCTTACACGATGATTATTTCTGACCGCGCTTTCTTGTAGCCTTTGCTGCTTCAATGCCTCACAGCATTCTGTTTCAAGAAACCGCCCTGACTGTCTGTGTCTGTGTTTTATCTCTTGCTGTTCACAGCAAGAAAGGGGATCAAGAACTTCCCAACACAGCAAGTGTGAGTTGTTTTCAATTGCCAAGACAGTCTAACAAATTGATCATTTATAGTCCATGGGGAAAAGACATCAACGCTAGTTCATTAGCATCTTAACTACCTATTTTCTCAGAGTTTCATTTTTAACTTATGTGAATGCATAATGCTTTTAAAAACCCAATATTAAAAGTAACTCTTTTTCCGAATTCTTTTTGTGGTAGAATGGTCAAAAAAAATCCCGAAACATAACGGGGCTCATGGTCCAAGTCATGCGAAAAGATATCGATAATATAAGCAGGTATCTAACTAAAACTACAATTGCTGAATCAGAGGACACAAGTACAAAATTAATGAGTCTCAAGCAAGACTAGCAATTAGAAGAAACTTTAATTTTACAATAAAGTGATAGATATATTTAATGGACTCCCATCAAAATATTGAGGAACAATATGTTAAGAAAAGCATTACAAATTATGAAGTATGAAGCCTGATGGTTCAATACTATATAAAACACGATTAGTTCAGTAACTTCTCAGCCCGGATTTTGTGGTCAGCGGTGAATGAACGGCGCCAGCTGTTCATTACACTTACACTTGGCCACAGACTTTCTATGAGCTTTTGCACTGGAAGTTGCCATGATTAGAGGAAAAGTTTATCTTATTGAGAGCTATGTGGCTACTCATCTCACCCAAGAGACTAAATAATTTGGGTACACTGCATGACGGTGTATATTTAGTGGAGGAGCGAGCTTATCAGGAGGAATGGCCTTTTCTCATTCCATACTTTATGTTCAGAAACAATTTCCTTCACCAAATAAACATGTTGGATTCTTCCCTTACCATCAGAATAAAGAAAGATATATATTGACCAGCAAAACTATTTGTAAACTTGCTAAAATAATATCCACTCTATTGAACTTAGTTGCAAGATAAACAATCTTTTTGGTTTAAAGAAAATTTGTCAAATTGGTTCTTCTTTTGTTAATATACTGGAGAGCATTGCAGTAGTAAATAATAGTGTTAAAAGCAGAAGTTCTGTCAGTTATTTGCTATAATGTCTTTCCGTAACTTTTAGGCCTCATCTCACCACGTTCCATTCCAACTCCTGCTTAGCTGTCAATGGCATTTTGAACCAACTACACTTCAAAATTACTTAATTGGCTGTAAAGTGCTTTGGAATGTCCTGAGGTCTTGAAAGGCACTATATAAATGCAAGTCCTTTGCATTCCTTGAGATAGCGCAGAGATTATTTTCACCAGCACCCCTGATTAAAGTCTATATAATGGTTTGGGGTTACATGAGAATTCATGTGTTAAGGGAAAATAAGTGGTAGGCCCTGTTAGATCCGTGGTTCAGTGGATAAATAATTACACGGATGCTGTGCATAAACAAATAACAGGTCTTTACTGGAGGAGGGTCATCTCTAGACTGGGGTACAGAGGCATGCGCACAGCTTATATACCGGTGTGGTCACTGCCGGTACTACAGTATGCAGGGGCTGTAAAAAGTAGTTCTGACTTAAAGCACATACACTACAATTCCTCCCTTTTTAGATTAATAATACCCCTTAATATTCAAATAACAATTACATTTTTACATGTACATTCAATAACAAAAGTCCATTTATAGATTCAGTCTTTGGGGCGGCTTCCTGACCCTTTCGGGATAGCGCCTTTCCGGAGGTTCTTGTTCTTGGTGCAAAGGCGCTTCTGACCCCTTTTCATCGGGTAGTTCATCGGGTTCCACTGCTACTGGGTCTGAAGTAGATGCTACTGGTATGTCGGGTTCCTCCCCAGGTACTCGAGACATGGGGTTGACGCTTTCCTGTGACGCTAAGGTCTGATCGACGTGGCGTCTCACAATGTTCTCCCCGACATCCACTGTGTACATTAATGGCCTCTGCCTTGTACATATCGTTCCGGGTTGCCACTTCTCTGTTCGATAGTCACGGGCCAAGACTGGTTGCCCTACATTGAAGCTCCTTGTCGGCTTCTTGTTGATGTGCTGGAATTGTTTGTCCTCAACGTTTCTTCACACATTTGGTCTGAGCAGTCCAGACGAGATCTCAACCTTCGGTTAAAGAACATCATGGCCGGGGTCTGGTTGGTAACTGCATGTGTCGCGTTTCGGTAGGCTAATAAGAAATTGTCCATCTTATGCTGTAGTGGAATTTCCTCATCGCACATGGCCTTTATCGCCTTCTTAAAGGTTTGTACGAACCTCTCAGCCAATCCATTGGTGGCTGGATGATACGGGGCGGTTGTGTAATGCCTTACCCCATTTCTTTTCATGAATTTTTCGAACTCATCAGACACAAACTCTGGTCCATTATCAGAGCAGATCTGCTCTGGCAAACCGTTTCTGGCAAATATGGTCCGTAGGACTGCAATCGTTTTCTCTGTAGTGGTTGAAGACATCTTTATCACCTCAGGCCACTTTGAATGAGCATCCACTGCTATTAAGAACATTGAGTCCATGAATGGACCAGCGAAATCAATGTGCACCCGTTGCCATGGAGAGGAGGGCCACTCCCATGGGTGTAGAGGGGCATGTGGTGGTGCATTTTGGACCTTCTGGCATCCTAAGCAGCTCTTAGTTAGGTCTTCGATTTGTTGATCGATTCCCGGCCACCACACATAAGCCCTAGCAAGGCTTTTCATTTTCACTCCCCCCAGATGACCTTCATGTAGTTCCTTTAGCACTCTCTCCCTTAACTTGGGTGGAATCACCACTCTGGATCCACACATCACTGTCCCCTGGCATACTGACAGCTGTTCTCTTCTGGATGAGAATGCTGGCAACAGTGAGTCGCCATGTGTTGGCCATCCCCTCACCGTCAATTCATATACCCGTGACAGCGTCGGATCATTGCGGGTCTCCTTCTCTATATCCGCGTTTGTTACTGGCAATCGTTCAATTATCGACAAATAAAATATCTCGATAGGGTCCACTGCTGGTGCTTCCTCCACCGTAGGCAGTGGCAGGCGCGATAGCCCATCAGCGTTCCCATGCTGTTTCGTGCCTTTATATTCTATTTCATATTGATTCGCCCCTAGAAACAGGGACCATCTTTGTAACCGCTGTGCAGTCATTACTGGCACGCCCTTCTTAGGATTAAAGATGGAGACAAGTGGTTGGTGGTCAGTCAGCAAGGTGAACTTCTGCCCATGCAGATAATGGTTGAATTTTTTTACTCACCATACTAGGCTGAGGGCCTCCCTGTCAATCTGGGCATAGTTGCGCTCGGCTGAGGTTAGTGACCGAGACGCAAAGGCTACTGGCCTCTCCAACCCGTCTGGGAATTTGTGCGACAGCACCGCTCCAATGCCGTAGGGTGATGCATCACATGCCAAACGAATTGGTAGTGCTGGGTTGAAATGGGCCAACACCTCTTTTGATGTGATCAATTCTTTACACTTCTGGAAAGCTCGTCTAAGTTCGTCATCCCACTTCCATGGTACCCCTGTTTGCAGTAGGGTGTTCAGCGGGTGTAATACCGTAGACAAATTTGGTAAGAACTTGTGGTAATAGTTTACCAGCCCGAGGAACGACCTGAGTTGTGACACATTTTCCGGTGCTGGAGCCTTGACTACTGCCTCAATCTTGTCAGGGGACTTATGTAACCCCTCTTCATCGATGACGTGGCCGCAATACGAGATCTGTTTCTGGAAAAACTCGCACTTGTGGCGATTAGCTCGTAGCCCATACTCCTTTAATCTGGTGAGCACCTTTTCCAAGTTAGCGAGGTGATCACCGTCATTTTCGCCCGTGACCAAGATGTCGTCCAAATAACACTGGGTCCCTGGAATCCCTTGCAGGACCTGATCCATCGCCCTTTGCCAGATAGCCGGAGCCGAGGCTACTCCAAACACCAGCCGGTTGTATTGATAGAGGGTGTTGATCGTAAGGTAATGTTTCGAAGCTTCTTCTACCTCCATTTGCAAGTACGCCTGGGCTAGATCAATTTTGGTGAAGTGTTTACCACCAGATAGCGAGGCGAAAATATCCTCAATTCGTGGAAGCGGATATTGCACCGTGTGAAGGACTGGGTTCACTGTCACCTTAAAATCCCCACAGATGCGGACCTTCTTTGGATCCCCAGGCGTATTACTCAACGACCTCTTCATTACAGGAACGATGGGTGTAGCCCACTCGCTCCAGTCCACTTTGGACAGTACTCCTGAATGTTCCAACCCTTCCAGCTCTGCTTCAACCGCTGGTCTGATCGCATAAGGCACTGGTCTGGCCTTCAGAAACTTTGGGCTTGCATTATCCTCTATTTTAATTGTTGCTGTTATTCCTTTTAGTGTTCCTAGTCCCTCCTGGAACACTTCTTTTGCGTCAGTTAGCATTTTTGACAGTCGTCCAGGTGTGATGTCGTCATCCTTTTTGGCCTCCACCTTCAGTGCCTGTATGGAATGCCAATCTAAATGTATCTTCCGGATCCATTCACGTCCTAGCAGTGGTGGTCCTCCATTTGGCAATACATATATATCCATTTTAGGTATTTCCTGACCTTTATATGTCACTTTCACCCTTATTTTTCCTTTGGGGTAGACTTTTTGCCCCGTATACGTCTTCAAGACAATCTCTGTAGCTTTCAAGGGTATGTGTGAAAATAGCCGCTTGTAGTCTCTTTGATTTATGACTGTTAGAGCTGACCCTGTGTCCAATTCCATTTCCACTTGGACTCCGTCTATCTTGAGTGTAACCCAGATAGTCTGGTGATCCTCCATTTCGGTTACATTATGTAGTTTCAGACAACCCAGCTCCTTGCTTCCGGAGTCTGTGTCACTTTTCTGTTCGTCTGAACCACTGTCCATCACCTGGTGTACCTTTTTGTACTTCTCCTGTGGAGATTTCTTACTGTTGGTTTTCTTCCCAGACCTGCAGACTCTTGCTATGTGTCCTGCTTTCCCACACTGTCTGCACACTTGGTCCTTGAACCAACAATCTTTCTGGTCATGTGTTGTTCTGCCGCAGCGATAGCACTTCCCTGTTCCATCGGTCATTTCATCGGTGCCATATTCTTGCGGTCTCCGTTGTATCTCTGCAGCGCCCCTTGCGGCTGCTTCATGTGGTACTGCCATACTGAAAGCTTTGTCCCGTGTAAGGTCCTTTTCTGATAGAAACCGTTTCTGGGTTCCTTCACTTTGTAGCCCACACACAAACTTGTCCCTTAACGTGTCTGCTAGTCCCGCTCCAAACTGGCAGTATTTTGATAGCTTGCGCAGTTCCGTTAGGTACTCAGCATTGCTTTCGTCTTTGTGTTGGTTCCTTTTATGGAACTTAAATCGTTCTGCTATCAGCAGCGGTGTGGGGTTTAAGTGGTCCTGTAGGATTTCTACTATGCTTTCAAAATTCTTGTTTACCGGCTTCTCTGGGGTTATTAGATTTTGCAGTAACCCATAAGTTTTTGCACCCATGGAATTTAACAGAACCAGTGCTTTATTAGCATCTGGCACTTCATTCGCCCTGCAGTACACCTCAATACGTTCCACATATGTCGCCCAATCTTCGACTTCATTGTCGAACGTAGAGATACTGCCACTCTTCGGCATCCTTGGTTGTCCATTAACTATCACCAATGGCGCCTCCCGCGCTTCCCCTTCTTCTCCGCTGGCACAAAATGGCGTCTCCCGCGCATTTCTTCCTTCCCGCGCTCGCCCGTCTTCTCCGCTGCGGCTTCGCAAAATGGCGTCTCCCGCGCTCTTCCTTCTTCTCCGCAGCTCAATGGCGCCTCCCGCGCTCTCCCTGCTTCTCCGCGGCTCAATGGCGTCTCCCCTTGCTTCGCCCCGCGGACCCTGATCAGCCCGTGATCCCTGGCTGTGCTCTGCGCGTTCTTCTCTTGATATTTGTCGACGCCGCTCAGTCTAGAACCCGACTGTTTCTTACCCTCTCTCTCTCCGGCTTTGCAGTATTTTTCCTCGACGCTGCTCGGTGATCAACCCCCGGCTGCGCCCTGCTCTCTTCACCCTTTTTCTTACCCCGTCGACGCTGCCCGGCTCTCTCTCTCTGCCGTCGGTCGGCTCCAGCCGCCGCTGCTCGGGAAGGGTCTGCTCTGGACCTGTCGTCGGTCTCTTACTGCTCGTTGTGGCTGGGGAACCAAGCCCGGCTCTCCACAGCCTCCCCAGTGAAGTTGGATCTCTGCCTGACTGCTGGGCGGTTGCTCGCGGTCGACGCCCGTGTTCCTGGACTCGACTATTTAAAAAAATTTTTTTTTTTATGTTGCAGGTAGATTCGCATCAACACTCGTCGCCACTGAGATCCGTGGTTCAGTGGATAAATAATTACACAGATGCTGTACATAAACAAATAACAGGTCTTTACTGGAGGAGGGTCATCTCTAGACTCGGGTACAGAGGCATGCGCAGTATACAGGGGCTGTAAAAAGTAGTTCTGACTTAAAGCACATACACTACAGGCCCCCAAAAACGAAGCTGAATTTACTCTTGTGTATCATATATTCAGAGAGTGGTTAGAATGTGGAACTCGCTACCATAAGGAGTAGTTGAGGTGAGTAGCATAGATGCATTTAAGGGGAAGCTAGATAAACACATGAGGGAGGAAGGAATAGAAGGTTATGTTGATGAGGTTTGATGGAAAGGGGTGGGAAGAGGCTTGTGTGGAGCATAAACACCAGCACAGACCAGCAGGGCCCAATGGCCTGTTTCTGTGCTGTAGACTCGATGTAATTCTATGTAAATGGTCCTCACAGATCGAGTTAGTGGCCCAGTTTGACCCAGCCTCAGATTATTTTCTTCTCTTGCTTCCCTTTTTGGGAAGCGTCCTCCCCACACTATCTTCTGGCATCTACCCCTAAGTCCTAAAGATTACTAATGCACCCTATGAAGAGAAGGGAACACAGATCCATCTCCTGTGACACTGTAAAGCAGCAGCACATTATTTATTTTTTAATGGTGTTGAAGATATTTATAGTTTCAGTAATTTGACCATCTGCTCTCCATTGTGCAAAAGGGCAATGTATGTTTTGTTTAACAGCATAGTCCCAGCTGCTTCAGAAGGAGTGCCACATTGCAATGCTCAAGCCCAATTTATTGGGCCATATTTTGCGACCCCTATGGGTGCGTACGAGGTGTGTACGCGCCCTTAGGGGCCGCGCAAGTTCCGGGTTTAGGCATGCGAAGCGCTTGCACTAAAACCTGGAACTTGTGATCTGTCAAGAATCTTCCTCCACATCCCCGGGAGATGGGCCTCTGCGGGTGGAGAGTTGCGCTATTTGCCCAACTTCCGCCCGCTGAATGCCCATGAAATTCTTACGCCTGGTAAATGAAGGTGTAAGGCCTGCTTTTACCAGCATTAGTTTTAAAAAATAGAAAAATAAAATTTTATCACACATTTATACATTAAAAACCCTGTCCAATAAGATAAGTTTATTTTTAGCCCCGTTAAAACATATAATTTTTTTTTCCAAAAATTAAATTTTTGTTTAAAATATTTAATTAAATGGCATTTTAATTAATTTTAAATATGTAATGTTTATTTATTTATTTCATGTGTTTGTGTATTTTTTAAGTGATCCCCATTCATACTTATGACAGTTCCGTATGTACGGAACTCCCATAAGTATGAATGGGGATTCCCTTCTTTTATTGGTTGGACCAGCCCATGTGATCCCTGGGACGCTGGCAAATCGCATGCGCCTCTGGTATACGTGGCCCTCTGCCCGCGTATACCCGGAGAGGCCCAGGATCACAAGTCTCCATACCTCCCGGTCCATCAGCTAAATGCATAGATTTTTTTACAGGTCGGAGGCATCTGCCTGTGGAAAGCCTCCAATTGCAAATTTTGGGCCATTACTTTTCAAATAGTCCAGCTTATATTCTAACACTGCACTTGAGAGTGTGTCATCATTATTTTATTTAAGTGAGCAGTTTTCATTTGATTCATATTTTAAAAATTACAAATTTACAATTTTTTTTATTAACTACTGATACTGTGCAAATGTAATATTAATGTGTCTATATAGCAATTATGGACAGAATTAATTATCATTTTACAATGAAAGGATCCCTGTTATAGGTTATTAAGGAAAGCAGATTCCCGTTGGCACCTAGAATGGGTGGGTGATCCGCTCCACTAGTTTTCCGGCAAGTGGTGAAAGTGAAAATTACCCATTTTATTTTTATTATTCTGAAGATTTTCTACACCTCACACCTTCATAAACAAGAGAACAGGCTGCAGATCTGCTCCCAGCTTGCCAAATAGGCTACACTGTAAAAGAAAAAAAGAACGTGCATTTATAAAGCACTTTATAATGGGCTGGATATTCCGATCCCTACGGGTGGGTACGCGCTGTGTACTCACCCGTAGGGGCATCGGAAATGCCGGTTTCAGGCATGCACAGTGCATGCGCTGAAAACCAGCACTTCCGATCTGTCAAGAATGCTCTTGACAGATCCTCCGGCTGCCCGGGAGAATGGCCTCTGTGGGCAGATAGTTCCGCTTTTTGGAGACCCTCCGCCCGCAGAAAACCCTTACAATTCTTACGCCTGGTAAAAAAAAAAAATTTCACTGATTTATCATTTAAAAATACTTTTAAAAAAGTAAGTTCATTTTTAGCCCCGTAAGAAACTTTAATTATTTTTTTCAAAAAATTACATTTTTGTTTAAAATACTTAGGCCTAGAAATTCAGTATAGCCACGTTTGGGGCGCTACAACCGGGCGGCCGCTAAAGTTTGCGCCCGGCACAACTTCGCGCCACCTTCGCCGATATTCAGTGGCATCGCCCCAAGAGGTTGCTGCTGCGCTAAAACAGGCGATGCACGACTATCATTAGGCGCTAAGCCGGCGGCCCGGGGCGAAACCCCCGAGGGCGGGCGCAGCGCAGGTGCGGCGAGTTGCTGATTGACGGCAGACACTCTGGCGCCGGTCAGCTCTTAAAGGGGGAGGGTGGATTTGCTTTTTTGAAAGGCCGAGACTGGTGTATTTGTGTTTTTGGGGGTGGGCTTCTCTCCATTAGTTTGTTATGTGGGAAGGGCACAGAGGTATCAAAGTAATAAATGTTCTTAAATCGCACTGTCCATGCTTTCTTTTGGAAGTCCTGGTTGCCCTGCTCGGCTGAGGGCTTGTGGAGCGGCTACATTCATCTTGTGCACAAGCCATTCCCTGAGAGGGGGCCTAGAACCGACGTTCAATAAGCCTCCGACGGGCGGACCTTGCACTTTCTGCCTCCCTCCTGTGCTGGTCCTCCTCCTCCTCCTCCTCCTCCTCTGGTGGTCCTCCAATGTCTGGTGGCAGTGGCTGAGTCCTGCGGATAGCCAGGTTGTGCAGCATGCAGCACACGACCACGAAATGGGAGACTTGCTCAGGCTAGTACTGTAGGGCTCCTCCGGAACGATCCAGACAGCGGAACCGTTGCTTCAGGACGCCAATTGTTTGCTCAATGAGGTTCCTGGTTGCTTGATGGCTGTCATTGTATCCCTCTTCAGCAGGGGTGCTGGGCGCACGGAGCGGGGTCATCAGCCAGGTGCACAAAGGATAGCCTTTGTCACCGAGAAGCCATCCTCGTGGGTGAGGCTGGGCCTGGAACATGTCTGCCACAGAAGTCTGGCGCAGGATGAAGGCATCGTGGCTGCTGCCTGGAAAGTGGGCATTGACAGCTAGGATGATCTGCCTGTGCTCACACACCAACTGCACGTTGAGCGAATGGTAGCCCTTCCGGTTGCGGTAATCCTCGGCATGCTCTAGAGGTGCTCGCAAAGCCACATGCATGCAGTCAATGGCGCCCTGCACCATGGGGAAGCCCGATAATGCTGCAAAGCCCATTGCACGCTGTTGCTGCTTGACAAGGGCCATGGAGAAGGAGATGAACTGACGTCTCCTTCTGAAAAGGGCATTGGTCACCTGGCGGATGCAGCAATGTACGGCAAACTGGGAGATGTTGGAAATGTCCCCAGCAGCGGATTGGAAGGAGCCGGTGGCATAGAGGTTGAGAGACACCGTCACCTTCACTGCCACCGACAGAGACGTCCTGCTCCTCAGCTGTGGCTGCAGATCTCCGCGAAGCAGGTGGCAGATCTCAGTGACCACCGCCCTTCGGAATCGCAGCCTCCGAACACACTGCTCGTCAGACATGTTCAGATATGAGAACTGCTGGCGGTATAGCCTGGGTGGGTAAGGCCTCCTTAGCCAACGCTTGTTGCCCCTTCTCCCTCTGGCCATTACTGCCACTCTCTCACGGCGTCTCTGAGCCCTTTGAATGCAATGGAGAAGGCCAACGTTTGCACCCATTGCAGCCCCCATTATATGTTTCCAATCAATGCTATGGCTCTGAAGTTAAAGACAAGTGCAAAGCTGTGGCCTGAAGCCACAAGTACTTGTGCGAGTGTTGAGCCAAACCAGAAAGCTATCTACCTTTGTCTCTCTGCAAAGATCCGTCTCTCACAAAGAAGGAGTGTTGCAAAATGGCTGCCATTTCTACTGCAGGAGGAGTGCCCTTTAATTAGCGCCCCCCGCGCCCCGCAGCGACTGGGAACCGTTCCCCTCTACCAGTCGCTAGCGGCGCCAGGCGCGCAATAGGCCGGTGCCACTGAATTTCCGGTTTGGGGTGCACAAAGGGCGTTGCACGATGAAATGACGTCAGGATCTGCGCGCGCAGCTGAGCGCGTGCAAAGGCTTTGCGCCGCCGCTAAATCTTTACTGAAGTTGGGGAGAGGCGCAGATCGCGCAGCGCCCGGCCGCTAGCCGCCTAGCGCCTCACATCTCCTCCTCCTAAGGCGCTAGCGGCTGGCGCAAACAACTGAATTTCTAGGCCTTAATTTCAAGTCATTTTAAAAGTGTGATTTATAAAAAAATGTATTCAAAGTTTTACTATGTTTTTTCATTGAGCTCCATTCACATATTTGACAGGCCTTCCCGTCAAATGTATGAAGGGAGATTCCCTTCTGTGATTGACTCCCCATGGCCCACGTGATCCCAGGGATGCTGCGAACTACATGCACCTCTGGGATACGTGGGCCTTGCGCACTTCAAGTTTGGTGAGGCCCAGGAGCAGAAGCGTGTACGTCCTGGGAGCCCTCAGGTAAGGGCGCAGATTTTTCCAGATCGCAGGCCTCTGCCCGCAGGAGGCCTGCGATTGGAAAATACGGGCCAAAATCAATCAGAATGTCTCAAAGTGCTTCACATGCAATTAATTACTTTTTGAAGTGTAGTCACCTTCGTTATGTAGAAGAACATGGAAGCCATTTTGTGCACAGGCCCAATTTGCATCTTTGCGCCACCCTCCCCCCATCCCCGACATCCCAGTGTCCCTCTTACTCCCTCTCCCCAACTGTCACTCTCGACCCCCACCCCAAGCCCCAATTCCCACCAGCCCCGGTCCCTGGTCACCCAATCTTCTCTGCACAAGCCCCAATCTTCTGCCCCCAGTCTGTGTTCACTCTGGTCCAATCCAGCCCCGCACCTCTCTCTGCTCCATGGCTCTCTTCCAAGACTCCCAGTTGTTTCCAGTCACACCTAAACAGGGGGGAGGGGGGCGGGGGTAAGCTCTCTGCCAAGGCGAGGGGTGGAGTCAGCAAGTCGGAGGCTTCTCTGCGGTGGCAACCAGTGACGTCACAGAACAGTGTGGGGGCCACTGCTATGGCAAGAAATTTCAAGGGCAAAATTCTCCCAGGCTGCTATCAGCAGTACCTGGGTAATTCAAACCCTATTCCGGGAGACCCCCGGGAGGGTTGGCAATTGACACTGAGCTCTACCTCTCAACCACTTCACTCCACCCCTCCACTGCCTCTGTGCTGTCAGGCTGCTTGTCCAACATCAAGTCATGGATCGGCTGTAAGTTCCTGCAACTAAACGTTGGGAAGATCAAAGTCATTGTCCTCAGTCCTTGCCACAAACTGCATACTCTTGTCATCAACATCATCCCCTTTGTTGGCCATTGTCTCAGTCTGAACCAGGCTATTTGCAACCTCAGTGTTCTATTTGATCCCAAGCTGGGCTACTGATCTCATATCGTCTCCATCACAAATAAGTGCAAGTTGTTAACCAGAATGGAGACCTCCTGTTCTTCAAATAGTGCCATGGATTCTTCCACATCAGGCAGACAAGGCTTCAGTTTCACATCTCGTTTGAATAATGGAAACTCTCTCAGTACTGCAGTGTCAGTGAGGTTCTTTATGGTGGATATAGGAATGTCCCGGGCTGGCAGTTGCTCTGATTTGCTACCTCCATGCACTGGGGAAGTGTTATGTTCTGCTCGATAAATCCAATGGTGCCATGGGTAAGGCTAGGAGTTCACCTTTTGGCGAACTCCATATCCCACCATTTTGTGACACAGCGCACCGAAGCATTAATATCCCACACTAGTGTGCCACGCCTCACATTATCACTTTTAAAGAAAGACTTTCATTTACATAGCAGTTTTCACATTCAAGACGTCCCAAATCACTTCTAAGTCAATGCAGTACTGTACTGTTGAAGTGTAGTCACTGTTGTAATGTAGGCAGCTAATGTAGGCATTAAGATAAACAATTAGTTAATATGTTTTTGGTGGTGTTGGTTGAGGGATAAATGTTGGCCAAAACAATGGAAGAACTCCCCTGGTCTTTTTCAAAAGAAATCTGTTTACATTCAGACAGGGCCTCAGTTTAATACCTCATCAAAGCAACGGCACCTCAGACAACACAGTAATCGTTGGCCCAGAAATTCCTTTTGCAGGCCTCCCGCGGGCGGAAGGCTGCGATTTGGAAAAATCTCCACCTGGACCGGAGGGCTCCCGGAAGGTGCAGAGTTCCATTACTGGGCCTCTTCAAACTGCCGGTGTGCAGGTCACGCGTATCCCAGAGACACAGGTAGTTCACAGCGTCCCTGGGATCACGTGGGCCATGGGGAACCAATCGGAGCAGGGAATCGCCATTCATAGATTGGACAGGAAGACCTGTCCAATCTATGAATAGAGATCAGCCCAAAAACATAAGTAAAACGTCAAATAATTTTTTTTAAAAACATCACATTTTTAAAATGACTATAAATTACATAAATTAACTATTGTAAACAAAAATTTAAATTTTTGAAAAAAATAATTAAAGTTTTTAACGAGGCTAAAAATAAACTTACCTTTCTTTAAAGTATTTAAAAATGATAAATCAGTGGAAATTTTTTTTTTTTTTTAAATTTCTTCAACTCTTAGCCTGGTAAAAGCGGGCCTTGCGCCTGCTTTTCCAGGCGCAGCTTTTTCCGACTTACCTGGACTGAAGCAACTGTGAATAAAACGGAAGTTCCAGCCGTACGCGCTGCCTATCCGGCGCAGGCGTTTGACCAGTGACGTCCTTTCTTCACAGAACGGAAGTTCCGGTTTCCAGTGCATGCGCAGTGCATGCCTAAAACCGGCACTTCCATTGGCCCTACGGGTGAGTACACAGCGCGTAGGGAGCGGAATTTCTGGGCCATTATGTGCTACATTTTGAGCTTAAATCCTAGAGTGGGGCTTAGAACCCACAGTCTTCTGACTCAGAAGACAAGAATGCTACCCGCTCAACCAAACTGACATTTTGAAACGCTGCCATCCAAAAAAAATAACATGAGCAGCAAATGGCATTGGACTCTCTTTATTACGATATTATTTTCAGGAAGCCAACATTCAAAAGGAACATTTGTTAAAAGATTCGTACAATAAATCATTGTTTGCAATGACTGCAGCAACCGCAATTTGTAATGTTTTTTAGTACATTGTCTGCATAGAGGAAGCTGTGAGGACTTGTAACTGATTGGTGTGACTTCAAAAACATGGTATTGTGTTAAAGTCATGAAAAATGTGTTGGAAACATTATTACGAAGAGAAGACAGACAACAAAAAGCTAGTGTCAGCTGAATGAACAGTGCTCCATTGAAAAGATACAGAATTTCAAAAAAATAGTGTGCTCACTGGCCAGTAATGAATGATGACAGCTCCAAATGATATTTGTGGATTTAATAAAATAAGTAACAATGTTTCATTAGCAATAATCTTCAAAAACTATGGGATAGTTAGAAAATATGATTATTATCAAAAGTAACATAACTACATATCCTGCATATAATTGAACCTGTGCTATTAAACAAAGTGCAGGTCATCTGCTGAAACCATAGTGTTGATTTTAAAATTCACGTCCTTGCTTTCAAATCCCTCCATGGCCTCGCCCCTCCCTATCTCTGTAACCTCCTCCAGCCCTACAATCAATGCTCCGCGCAGCTGTCTGAAGCTCCCACACAGGCCGCTTGCCAGAATTAAAAAGGAAAACCACGCATGCGCGGAAGTTTGAATGGGCCATGCAACACCTTAAATCTTCCGAGATCTCTGTTCTCCTCCAATTCTGACCTCTTGCGCATCTCCGATTTTAATCGCTCCACCTTTGCCGGCCGTGCCTTCAGCTGCCTAGGCCCTATCTCTAGAATTCCGTCCCTAAACCTCTCCACTTCTCTACCTCTCTCTCCTCCTTTAAGACGCTCCTTAAAACCTACCTCTTTGACCAAGTTTTTGGTTACCTGTCCTAATATCTCCTTATGTGGCTCAGTGTCAAGTTTTGTTTAATAACACTCCTGTGAAGCGCCTTGAGACGTTTTATTACGTTAAAGGTGCTTTAAAAAATACAAGTTGTTGTTGTTAGTGAATGCTTGCCTGGTTTCACCATCATGACCAGAAGAAAAAGAGCAGAATTTTCCTCCTACCGTCTCCCATTGTTATTGTCAATCAAATTCCACAATACCTGTTCCCACCAATGGACTGCTTTTCACTGTCCGAGTGCCCTTGTTTCCCTATAGAAATCTGCATCTTAGGATTTCCAGTGCCAAGCATTAACCTAACGACTCATTTTTTTAACATTAATTTGAGTGTTTCTCTCAGAATAATTTACTGGATCTGTTCCTATGTTTGATGTGATTAAGTTCAGCTTGAACATTTTGTGGAAGAACATTCAATTTGTTTAATTGTGTTCTTGGACCAAAAGCTGTGGTTGGTTGAAGAGGCACCGTGTGTAAAAATTGCTTTCTCTATCACCCACTAATTGCTTTTGGAGGCAATAGTCTTCAGTGAGTGACATCAACTAACAATAGAACAGAGTCCATGTCACAAAATTCTAACAGATAATAGACATTAGTAGACACACCAAACTTGGTGAGTAAGTGAAAAGTTTTGCTATTATTTCAAAACAAAATGGGAGTCAAAGAATAGCAAAAAAGTAGCATATGGTTTTGTGGGCTATAAAAAACCTTACAGGCTAGATAAACTGCGATTTATTTCAGTGTGGTAAAGAGCGAGTGATGTAATGCTGGGCATGCCGTTTATTGGATGAGATCTTAAAATGTCTGCCCTCTCAGATGGATGTAAAAGATCCCACGGCACTGTTCCAAGAAGGGAAGGGAAGACCTCTCTGTGTTCTGGCCAGCATTTATCCCTCAACCAGCAGCACCAAAACAGTCACCTGGTTTATCTCATTGCAGTTTGTGGGAGCTTGCTGTGCAGAATTTGGCTGCCATGTTTCCCTACATTGCAAAAGTGACTACACTTCAAAAGTACTTGTGAAGTGCTTTGGGATGACCTTAAAATGTGAAAGGCACTACATAAATGCAAGTGCTTTATTTAGTTTGGCTCAATGCAAGGTAGCTTTGGCTCCACCATGATGTGATTTGGGTAAAGAATCGCCCAAAGCCACTTAGCCAAGAGATGCAAAGTCACCTCCAGGAGGTAATCAAATGCCACTGGACTTTGCACCCATTACAGTATAACTACAGTCTAATGTGAAGCCAAGTCTAAAAAGAACCAAAATAACAACAGAAAATGCTGGAAAAACTCAGCAAGCCAGGCAACATCCATGGAGAGAGAAATAGTCAACGTTTCAGGTTGAAACCCTTCTAAAAAGAATCACATGGGAGCTTTTCTACAATTAAAAAAAAACTTCTTAATGCTGGCAGGGAACTGATGGGAGACTGAGCTCACCCAACATCAAATTAACCGGCACTCAGATGTGGAAACAAGTTTGCATGAGTGAAGCTTAATTCTTCCTTGGCAGAGCCAGTGGTACAACTAGAATCTGTTGACTTCACACCACAGTATGCAATACTGATCTGAGACTGGCACTTGTACACTTGGATTACAGAAGTTGTTTTGAGTGCACAGTGATACTCTCGCCATGCCTTCAGTTATTGTAGCACAGTCACTTCTTCAAACACTTGGCCCAAAAATGACCAGTGTATCCCTCAACTGCAGTCGATATTTGTATAGTTTTCCCCCATGATAACAGCCAGGAATACATTTCAGAGACAAGCATTAGTATACACATGAATGCATCCCTTTAGATACAGACTTCTTGCATAGAATTTATATCACAGAAACAGGCCATTTGGTCCAACTGGTCTATACTGGTATTTATGCTCCACAAAAGCCATCCTCCCACTCTACTTCATCTAACCCTATCATCATATCTTTCTAGTCCTTTCTCCCTCATGTACTTATCTGGCTTCCCCTTAAATGAATCTTAAATGTGCTGGCGTTTGCCACTTGGGATAACCATGTGGTGACTTGTTACAACGTTTTACCATGGGAAACACTTAAGCTATCAAATACAAATTGACACAGTGATTACTGGCTAGTGGGGGATGTGATGCAGTTATTTATATTCTAGGGGGGACAATTGGCTCGTGCCCCCTCTGGGGCAATAACTTCACTTGGGTGCTCCCCCTCCCTCTTGGGGCGCTCCCATTGAATATCGCAGCGCTACGTGCAGCAGCGCCACATGCGCCGGCATGTAGCACCGCAGTACTGCAAGCCTCCCTCCCCTGGTTAAAGGGGAGGGGCATAGTGCAGCGCACACCGGGGACCTGCTGGACCACCGGGGAGCGGTGTGCCAGCAAATGAGCCCGGCACGCAAGAGGAGTGCCGGGCTGACGGATTGTGGCTGGCAACCTGCAGGAGGAGGCCAGAGGGAGCAGGTGCTGGCAGACGGCCCAAAAAAGGATGGCTGCCTGGCACCTACCTTTTAATAATCGCCGCCCCGGCCATCAAAACACACCCCCCCCCCCAAAACACCACGGGGCGCTACTGGCTACCACCACTGAATTTCGCGGGAGGCGTTAGCAGTGCCATGTCTGGGCTCTAGGCGCAAAGCAAAAAAAATGTTCCCCCTATATCTTTGACGTGCTTTAGATGTATTAATAGTTTTAATGTGGTGGCATAGTTTGTAAAAAAAAAGCCAAGAAACATTGTATGCATGTGAGTGTTTCAGGTTGAGTGTCTGTGCATTGTCAACTGGAATTTGCAATGGGACCTCCACATTACTGTAATGTTGGCAATTTGCAAGGGACATCCACATTACTGCAATGTTGACAATTTGCAATGGGACCTCCACATTACTGTAATGTTGGAAATTTGCAATGGGACCTCCACATCACTGTAATGTTGGCAATTTGCAATGGGACCTCTACATTACTGTAATGTTGGTAATTTGCAATGGGACCTCCACATTACTGTAATGTTGGCAATTTACAATGGGACATCCACATTACTGTAATGTTGGCAATTTGCAATGGGACCTCCACATTACTGTAATGTTGGCAATTTGCAATGGGACCTCCACATTACTGTAATGTTGGCAATTTGCAATGGGACCTCCACATTACTGTAATGTTGGCAATTTGCAATGGGACCTCCACATTACTGTAATGTTGGCAATTTGCAATGGGACATCCACATTACTGTAATGTTGACAATTTGCAATGGGACCTCCACATTACTGTAATGTTGACAATTTGCAATGGGACCTCCACATTACTGTAATGTTGGCAATTTGCAATGGGACAGCCACATTACTGTAATGCTGACAATTTGCAATGGGACCTCCACATTACTGTAATGTTGGCAATTTGCAATGGGACCTCCACATTACTGTAATGTTGGCAATTTGCAATGGGACCTCCACATTACTGCAATGTTGACAATTTGCAATGGGACCTCCACATTACTGCAATGTTGACAATTTGCAATGGGACCTCCACATTACTGTAATGTTGGCAATTTGCAATGGGACCTCCACATTACTGTAATGTTGGCAATTTGCAATGGGACCTCCACATTACTGTAATGTTGACAATTTGCAATGGGACCTCCACATTACTGTAATGTTGACAATTTGCAATGGGACCTCCACATTACTGTAATGTTGGCAATTTGCAATGGGACCTTCACATTACTGTAATGTTGGTAATTTGCAATGGGACCTCCACATTACTGCAATGTTGACAATTTGCAATGGGACCTCCACATTACTGTAATGTTGGCAATTTGCAATGGGACCTCCACATTACTGAAATGTTGGTAATTTGCAATGGGACCTCCACAGTACTGTAATGTTGGCAATTTACAATGGGACATCCACATTACTGTAATGTTGGCAATTTGCAATGGGACCTCCACATTACTGTAATGTTGACAATTTGCAATGGGACATTCACATTACTGTAATGGCAATTTACAATGGGACCTCCACATTACTGTAATGTTGGCAATTTGCAATGGGACATCCACATTACTGTAATGTTGGCAATTTGCAATGGGACCTCCACATTACTGTAATGTTGACAATTTGCAATGGGACCTCCACATTACTGTAATGTTGGCAATTTGCAATGGGACCTCCACATTACTGTAATGTTGACAATTTGCAATGGGACAGCCACATTACTGTAATGTTGGTAATTTGCAATGGGACCTCCACATTACTGTAATGTTGGCAATTTGCAATGGGACCTCCACATTACTGTAATGTTGGCAATTTGCAATGGGACCTCCACATTACTGTAATGTTGGCAATTTGCAATAGGACCTCCACATTACTGTAATGTTGACAATTTGCAATGGGACCTCCACATTACTGTAATGTTGACAATTTGCAATGGGACCTACACATTACTGTAATGTTGACAATTTGCAATGGGACCTCCACATTACTGCAATGTTGACAATTTGCAATGGGACCTCCACATTACTGTAATGTTGGCAATTTGCAATGGGACCACATTACTGTAATGTTGGCAATTTGCAATGGGACCTCCACATTACTGTAATGTTGGCAATTTGCAATGGGACCTCCACATTACTGTAATGTTGACAATTTGCAATGGGACCTCCACATTATTGTAATGTTGACAATTTGCAATGGGACCACATTACTGTAATGTTGGCAATTTGCAATGGGACCTCCACATTACTGTAATGTTGGCAATTTGCAATGGGACCACATTACTATAATGTTGGCAATTTGCAATGGGACCTCCACATTACTGTAATGTTGGCAATTTGCAATGGGACCTCCACATTACTGTAATGTTGACAATTTGCAATGGGACATCCATATTACTGTAATGTTGACAATTTGCAATGGGACATCCACATTACTGTAATGTTGGCAATTTGCAATGGGACCTCCACATTACTGTAATGTTGGCAATTTGCAATGGGACCACATTACTGTAATGTTGGCAATTTGCAATGGGACATCCACATTACTGTAATGTTGGCAATTTACAATGGGACATCCACATTACTGTAATGTTGGCAATTTGCAATGGGACCTCCACATTACTGTAATGTTGGCAATTTGCAATGGAACCACATTACTGTAATGTTGACAATTTGCAATGGGACATTCACATTACTGTAATGTTGGCAATTTGCAATGGGACATTCACATTACTGTAATGCACCTTGTTGGTTACTGTAATCCGATTACAGATGGATATGTAAGAAACTCCTTCCCTCTTTCTCATCCTTTTGCCTTGGCCAGCTTCTCTTTGGGAATTGGCACTGA
Source organism: Somniosus microcephalus (assembly GCF_052327205.1). Lineage (NCBI taxonomy): Eukaryota > Metazoa > Chordata > Chondrichthyes > Squaliformes > Somniosidae > Somniosus > Somniosus microcephalus. Next base: position 50,868,987 of record NC_140995.1, read on the forward strand.
GTGCCCCCCTCCCACCTAGAAATCGAAGGTAACACTGCTTACTTGTGTATCGGATAACTTCGCAATTCAAAGTAATGTCAGGGTAATATATATGGAGAAAGATAATTTAGTTTTTTTCCAAGTGCCTCCAGTCGCTCTCTGTGGAATGCATTTGGAATATAAAATATCTGATAAATAAAGTTTCTCTCTCTCATTAATATTATTTCTTTCCAATACGCTTGCTGCTTTGTGTGTGTGGTTTGTACCATCTGCGAGCGCTTGCCGGGGGAGGGTGGGGATGGAGCGGCTGCACTGGCCGGGTGAAGCGGGCACGCTTTGAAGCATTCCGGGCGCTTGACAGAAAAAAAGCCCCATGCAGACCACCTGAACCCTCTCAGAGCGGGGCCGGGGCCTCCATCTGCTCCTCCCTCCCACCCTCACTCTTTTAATGGCGATGCACCTTGTTAGTTTGTGCATTTAGTTTTTTTTTAATAATAATAATCCCTCCCTTTCCCCTCCATCCTCCTCCTCCCTGAAGTAGTCATGCAGCAAAGATCCCCCTTGCAGCAAAGCTGATGCTGCCCGTTTCCACGGTGCAAAAAATCCCCTCAGGAAAAGCCTGCGGGCTCCTAATGAGAAACCAGGCAGCAAAATAGTCGATTCAAATCAGCAGACGGCGGCATTTTTAATCCGTCAGCACGCAAAGCACGGGTATTGCCTTTGTTAAAAAAAATAATAACAATGTATTTGTGTTTTGTATCTAGTAAGAGATGTTCTAGTGATTCCCCTCCTCACAGAGTGTAAGGTACAGTGTGCTGTCCCCCTCTCACTTGCCTCTCTCTCTCTCTTTAACTGTCCATCAAATTCTGATGTATTCCTTTTGCAGGAACGAGTCTACCGGCGCCTGGTCCACTCTGGGATGTAAAACTGTGCTCACCGATGCATCTCACACCAAATGCCTGTGTGATCGTCTCTCGACATTCGCCATTTTGGCTCAGCAACCCAGAGAAATAGTAAGTAACCAGAGAGAAAAAAAAATAATCCATTAAATGCCATTTATTTGAAAACTGTGGCAGATATAATGCATTTTTTCACCCCTCCCCTCTCTCTCTAAAGCGGCTGTAAGGATGAGTCCTGATGTGTATAAATCCTCTTGTCATGTGGGGTTTAATAAATAATTGATTACTGTGTTACACCAAAAAAAATAATCTGGGGGGAAAGAGAAACATTATGGAAATAAAACATAAATGGGATCCTGCTTACCTGCTGAGGTTGTTTTTTTAAAGAAAATTACTGTAGATGAACATGTGTTGCAGAGCATAGAATGTGTTGCTGTTGGGGAATATTTTTTATGTATTCGGTTCCACATCAAACTGCGATATTTAAAATGCCTTTGGAAAGTAAACGAGAAATTCCGGCACATTGTAATGAAGACATTGTATTCATAAGGGTGTATGTGTGTGTGTGTGTTGGGGTGCCGTTACTCGTAAGGGTTATTTTCTATTGAACACCCCCCTCCCACGTTTTAGTGAATTCTTAATTCACGCCCTGTTACAGAGAGAAACTAGCTCGTTTTAGGTAAAAGGGAATAAAGAGAATTGCCGTCCAGCAAGATTATGCATCTGACTGATCACCCTGATTGTGGAAAAGGCAAGGGCAGAAGCTCCCAAAAATAAGCAGAGGTGTGTGGGGAGTTGAGAGAGTAAATCTGCTCATTGCACCTGCCCCCATACCGTGCTCTCCTAGGTAAGGTGTATAAAAGATCAGGAGGCACAGGTCCCAATGCATGTTGTATTTATTATTTTTGTAAAAGGTACTGATAAATGTTACAGCATTCACTTTCAGACTAGCAGAGGACGAACTGTCCCAAAGGAGCCCCGCGGGGTTACACTGCGACTTTGGCATTTGTTATGGCATGGTATTGGTGCTGCCACAATGCCATAAGCGTGCCGTAAAACGCTGACAGTTTTGCACTGGTGTGAATTCTGGTGTTGTTAAGCGAGAACTCCTGTGGTGCAGGGTAACTGCAACAGGTGCAAAAAGCTGCTGGATGGTGGGGGCAGGCTAGGTAACTTTTAAAAATGATCTCTGGCTTTCAGCTATACTGCCATTCATTTTTTGAAGACTCAAACGAGCCAACTGTCCTGTTTTCTCTTAGTTACTGAAGTAAATTCTCCCTGTCAATAATGGGGCCTGGTTTGAGTATCCAGGAGGGGGACCCTGCCTTCTCATGCTCCACATTAATAAAAGATGGTAGTGTGGATGTGACCTCCCACTTGCATTACTGTTTGCCATACTGTCAGCGCTGCACTGGTTGGTGAAATACAACATTAGAGTTGGTACATGAACTGTGGTTTAAGGAGTCAGTATAGGCCTTGATTTGATTGATGCTGGAATTTTGGAATATATGGATAAATATTATGAATATATTCTGGTAATAAAGCTCATTCGTTTGTGAGCAAGTGAGATGGTGCACATAATAGATGATTGGGGTGAGACCTGTTGGGTATAGCAGTCAATCACTTGCATAAATATTGTGAGTTGAAAATGGCCTGGTTCTTCGCAGAATGGAATGGCAATGTCATATCACTTTGGGATTGAAATCCGTTTTCAATCTGGTGGCACAACCTCGGTCTATAGTCCATCGTTGGAATGCAATGGACCTTTCTGAGGAACTAAAGTAGGCCATAAAACAAAAGTAAAGTGAAGGGGTCCCAGTAGCAGGGGTCCTTTCCTAGTATCTACCTAGCCTTAACGAATACCTACCTGTTTTGAACTGTTAGAAATGTCCCATTTTGTACCCATTGTAACTTACTGGGACTACCACTTGGATCTAATTAATGGATTGCCTGTTTACAATATTGATGGGGAGCAATATTGCCAAGTAGCTGCTCCTTCCTGTTAGCAATTCCTGAGCTATTGCCTTCACTTCCTCACTGCTGCTTCCGTGACACCTGCACCTCCCCTTCTGAGATGCCGTATAGACCACTTCCCCTTTTTGGCGACATCTCTTCACTTTTCATTAAGAGCTGGAAAATATAAAGTTTACCATTTGATTTTCTATTCTGGAGTTATCACCCTTTTTCATTCCTACCTTAAAGGTATGAAGGTACATGTACAGTAACACTCCTGTCAGTTTACATCACTTCAGGCACCAGCTACTTTTTATTGTGATGTATTGATAGAATAAAATGCCAGACATTCCTCTCATTCATTCATGTTCACACTCTTGTTAGACCTTTTTAAAACCAAAAAAGTGCTGTGTGATTGGTAGAAAATATTCAGATCAGCGTAGAGAACTATGCCAACAGAGTTATAACATTTTGCGTACTGGAAGAAGACGGAGATCCAATTTTTTGTTTCTTAGCCCTGCTTGACATAGGAGAGATAATCATGAAAAATGCAATAAGGTAGCATGTGGCAGCTTGGCTCACTTGCTAGCACTCTGAGTCAGAAGGCTGTAGCTTCAGGCCCCACTCCAGGACTTCACATAATTTAGGCTAGCAGGTGACCTGTACATGAAGTCCCTGAGCCCTGGCAAACCAGTCCGCAAACCCCAAGCATCTCAGTCTCATTTGCCCCGATGTGTTGTATTTACTAGTTTGTTGTTTGAATTTTGTGAGCCCGGAAGTTTGTAAAGAGCTGTTTGTAGTACTGGTGCCTCATTGGTGGACAAATCCTGTTGGCACGAGGAACTTGAGATATATGCTAATTAATGGCAACCTTCATTTATATATGGCCTCAAAGGTTATGGTGTGAAATTATATAGCCAATGAAGACTAAAGCTTGGATACCCTGATCTAGGCTGGCACTTCAGTGTAGTACTGAGGGAGTGCTGCACTGCTGAAGGTGCTGTCCTTCAGATGCAACATTAACAACAATAACTTGCATTCATATAGCACCTTTAATGCAGTAAAATGTCCCAAGGTGCTTCACAGAAGTGTTATCAAACAAAATTTGACACCGAGCCACATAAGGAGATATTAGGACAGCTGATCAAAAGCTTGGTCAAAGAGGTACAGGTTTTAAGGAAAGTCTGAAAGGAGGTGGAGAGTCAGAGACGTTTAGGGAGGGAATTACAGAGCTTAGGGCCAAGGCAGCTGAAGGCATGGCGGCCAATGCTGGAGCGATGAAAATCGGGGATGCTCAAGAGGCCAGAATTGGAGGAGCACAGTGATCTCTGAGGGTTGTAGGGCTGCAGAGGTTACAGAGATAGGGAGGGGCGAGGCCATGGATAAATTTGAAAACAAGGATGAGAATTAAACCAAGGTCCCATCTGTCTCTTTTGGTTGGATGTTAAAAATTGCTGGGCATTGTTTGGTAAAAGCACTGGTAGTTCTCCCAGTGTTGTGGCATGCACTCCTCCCTCAGAAACACTACTGCCAAAGCATATTGATTGGTCATTTATCACATTGCTGTATGTGGGATCTGGTTCTGTTGAAAATGGACGCTATGCTTGCCTACATAACAACTGTAACTGCATTTTAAAGTAAATCATGGTGCTTGTAATGATTTGAGACACTTCTAGGGGCCATGATAAGTTGTTATATAAATGCAAGTCTTCCTTTTCTTTCTATTCAGTCAATGCCACATTGTACACCCACTATAACAAATGTTCAGTGTGGGAAGCTGCTCTCATTATATGCTTACTTGACTTCATACAAAATGCCCCATACACAATCTATTCCAAAATTGGAATCGAAATGCCAGTTTAAAATTGGACTGACTTTAGAAACTGAAAATGTGACAGTATTTTTGCCATATCCTGTAAAAAGTCATGCTGTTTTCTTTTGGAACACCAATACAATTGATTGATATATTTGGTAAGCCTCACATACTAATCAGTGCTGTGCTTCTTTGCATTCATCGACAAGAATCCAAGTTGTTTTATCAGCTTTACCCACTCTTATATACAAGGTCAAAACTGATGAGGAACTTCCACTTCCATCCCTTGTTCATCCCCATACCAGCTATTGTTTTGTATACTGTAATATATTGCTTTTGGGGCAAATTGGCCAGTGTCAGCTTGGCTTGGTTGGTGGAACTCTCACCTCTTGAGTCAGAAGATTGTGAGTTCAAGACTTGAACAAGTAATCTGTACTGATACCTCAGTGCGGCACTGAGGGAGCGTTTCATTGTTGGAGGCGGCACCTTTTGGACGAGACATTAAACTGAGATCCTATCTGACCAGGTGGATGGAATATATCTCATGGCATTGTTCAAAGAAGAGGAGGGTGATCTTCCAGACTGAAATTGGTCATTCTTCATGTGCTATTTGTGGGATCTTGCTGTGTGCAAATTGTCTGAATGTTTGCCTGCATAACAACAGTGACTGCACTTCAAAGTAATCCATTGGTTGGAAAATGGTTTGGGATGTCCTGAGACTGTGATAAGGTGCTACCTAAATGTAGGTTCTTCTTGGGTGCAATGGCTGCAGATCTGTCAGTAATGAAGAACATATGTACCTATGATATCACAGGCACACAGAAACAAGAGTACAAGATAACAGAAGAAAATAATTTGCCTGTTCTGACATTTAAATATGCAATTAATAAGGCTATAATGTCCATAAAGTAAAGGAGATAACCTACAGTTTAAATAATATATCACAAGAGCCTTTCTATGTGTGAGGATGGGTGGGTGTATGGATGATGTGTGGATTGATGGATAGATTTATATAATATATGCTGGATGTAAATTTCAAACACTTTCTTGTATTCTTGGTATTGCTCAAGCATAATTACTGTACCTCAGGATATTTTTGTCTGCTAGCAAAATTAAAATGTCACGTTCTGAAAGTGTTGCTTGAGTAATCCTTATGTAATGACCTTTGAACTTACACACAATTGAGGGAGGACAGAGCGGTCTAAAATATCCTGAGGTCTATTCGGCATCATTTAGTTAGGTGGGCACTCGTTCCACCATCAATTCTAGGGTATATCGTCACTAAGATAAACTTCCTCCAAAAACTCCTTTATTATTTTTAAGTGTTCCAGGCTCCACTTACAAAAACATTTTTCTCAGATATTTGAGAGTCAGCACAGACTTCATTTGGAACAATAACCCAAAGCTAACTCCCCAGAAGGAGAGGAGGCAATGGCCTTCCAAATTTCACATTTTATTGTTGAGCAACTCAGCCTCCATTTATGACACGGTGGAGATTAACTCCCATGGCGTGTAAGTGGATGAACTCTATCATTCTCTTTAATTTTGGAGAGCTTACATTTTCATAGCCGTGCTCTGATCACTTCCAATATGAAGTTCAACACTTTGGTGTCCAGTTTGACTGGGATTTGAAATAATTGTTTCCAAGTTATTTTGTCTGAAGCATAGCTCCGCCCTTCCCTTTTCAACCCATCCTCCCAGATACAGGCGTTAAGAAATGGCCAAAACCTATGTCTTGGTATCAAATGGCTCCTGCTCATTTGACTAGATGCAAGTTTGCACAAAACTGATTTCTACTATTGCCAATTTCAGACTTTCATAATCTCAGAAAAAAGACTTGAATTTATATAGTGCCTTTTACGACCACAGGACGTCCAAAAGCACTATACTGTTGAAGTGTTGTCATGTAGGAAATGCGGTAGCCAATTTGCACACAGCAAGCTCCCACAAACAGCAATGTGATAATGACCAGATAATTGTTTTAATGGTGTTGATTAGCAAATACATATTGGCCAGGACACAAGGCGGGCCAATATGTATTGGCCCTGCTTCTTCAAAATAGTGCCATGAGATCTTTTACGTCCACCTGAGAGAGAAACGGGGCCTCAGTTTAACCTTTTATCTGAAAAACGGCACCTCTGACAGTGCAGCACTCTTTTAGTACTGTACTGGAGTGTCAGCCTAGATTTTTGGGGTCAAGTCTCTGGAGTGGGACTTGAACCCTCAGCCTTCCTGGATTCAGAGTTGAGGGTGATACCAACTGAGCCACGTCTAACACAGATAATCATGTTACTAACTAGTTAGAACCTGAGTTGATTTTGAGGAACGTAACTTGCTTCTCGACTGTTACCAACTTTTTGCAGTAGCTTTCAAACTTTGGATTCTTTGAGATGTGGGAGATATGGGAATATATGAAGAACCATATCTGTGAGTAAGGACAGTTTTAAACTATCATTTCGTACTTCTGTTCGAAGCGGCTATGGCATAATGTTAAGCAAATATTCTCCCCCATCTCTCTGTCAATCTCAAAGAGGCCCTCTGAAGACTCCAAAGTTTGAAACATACTGCAAAAAATTGGTAACATTTGAGGAATGTACATAAAACATTTGTCATGAAATTGATACGTTTTAAAACTTTTTGGAAATATCCTTCTAATCTTATCCTCAAATGTGCCCTGAACAAGGATATAGGATCACACCTAAATGGGAAGATTTCAATGGTAAAACAAATCTGGTGTGGTGTAAAACAGGCTGCCGACTCGCACTTTCACTGAAGACCATCAATCAGTTTGCTGCTGATGTCGGTGAATTGGTATTGAAATATCCTTCTCAGATGGAAAGAACCTATTTCTCTATTTTTCCAGACAGGGACAGCTTAAACCTTTGATTGGATACCATTAGAAAAGTATATTTAGATCCTCGACAAATCCCAAAAATCTTCAGGTAAATTTTCCTCTTCATTGCCTTGTTGGTAAACTGGTAGAGCGGATTGCCTGCCCCTTGTGGAACCTGTCCCATTTTCAATGGGCAGGGATCTGCTCGGCCAGATAGTCACACAGGCGGTGAAGAGGAAAATTCATCCCCTTGTTTCTTATTACCATTAAATTCACAGAGACTGGTGAGAATGTGGAAGTCGTTACCACAAGGAGTAATTGAGGCGAATAGCACCGATGCATTTAAGGGGAAGCTAGATAAGTACATGAGGGAGAAAGGAACAGCAGATTATGTTGATAAGGTAAGATGAAGAGGGGTGGGAGGAGGATCATGTGGAGCATAAACACCGACACAGACCAGATGGGCTGAATGGCCTGTTTCTGTGCTCTACATTCTATGTAACTCAAGATTTGACAACTTTAAAAAGTGGGATAAAGGATTAACAGTGATGGCCAATATCAATTACAACATTTATTATTGACTGATTTAGACTTTTTTATTGGAATATCAACATTGTTACAATTCATATGTTATATTTGTACTATCCATTGAAAAAATATCATAAACGTAGAATTTAAAAAATAGTCACATAATCAGTAACTTGAAACCCGTTGCATCACATAATCACTATTGAGGGGCATTAGTAGATCTCAAGTAAATGATAGTGGGGTAGATCGTGACTTTGTGCGATAGTGTGAAATGGGTGACAGCGAGTCAGCAGCCCATTTTACATCTCTCTCAATTTTTATTTCCATTGACTTCAACGGAAATAAAAATCGGGAGAGCTATAAAACAGGCTGCCGACTCGCTATCACCTATTTCACACTATTGCACAAAGTCAAGCTGTATCCCAGTGGGTATTATAGTGGCAATTTACACACATCTTAGGGACTCTGGTAATAATCTAGATTGCTTGAGCTGTGTTCCTGTGTTTAATGTACATCACCTGAGCCTCCTGACTATGTAATTGCTTTACAACAAATAGAAGGCAAGGGACCTTATCTCCTTGTTCTTTCTGAAAATTCTATACAGAGTAATGGGCAACAGGGAGTGGATTTCAGTGCTGTAACCTAATTAAGAGGTTCAAGTGGTATCATAAACCATGAGCATGAAGCTCAAGTCTTTTATGAACCCCTCAATTAGATTATAACATTGATATAATTCCCCATTGTCCATTATTTTACACTATATGCCAGACATTTTTTGTGGGTAATTGGATTAGTAACTTACTGTATTTAGTTGAGGAATGGCACCTTTACTCTATTCAAAGCTCACAAAGTGAACTAATAGTTGGCAGTGATACACTATAACATGTTTGTTCCATTATTACTGAAGATTTATTGACTATTGGTACATTTCGTGCCGAGTGTATATATAGTATATCCTTTAAACTGCACCGTATCATGTTTAAAACATGGCAATTCTTTTCTGGTAACTCGGCATGTCTGGTCTCCGACATTGGCTCATTGTACTAATGAGCTCAGATGGGCCTTGATCTTTGAGCAGTGATATGTTTACCAGGTATCCTTATTTGTGCCTCTCACCATGTTCCACAGTTTACATAGAATGGGGAAAGTATCTTGTATGTATGTTCAATAAGGATCACTGGCCTTAATTATAGGTGTGCAAAAGAGATTAAGGAGTCATCTAATTGAGGTGCTTAAGATGATTGAAGGAGTTGATAGGATAGATAGAAACTATTTCCTCTGGTGGGGGAGTCCAGATCAAGGGGGAGTAACCTTAAAATTAGAGCCAGGCCACACAGGGGTGATGTCAGGAAGCATTTCTTCACACAAAGGGTAGTGGAAATCTGGAACTCTTTCCCGCAAAATGCTGTTGAGGCTGGGGATCAATTGAAAATTTCAAAACTGAGATTGATAGATTTTTGCAAGCCAAGGGTATCAAGGGACATGGAACCAAGGCGGGTAGATGGAGTTAAGATACAGATCGCCATGATCTAATTGAATGGCAGAACAGGCTCGCGGGGCTGAATGGCCGACTCCTGTGGATATTGACTTCTGGTTTTGTAAATGCTGCTTAACATATAATTAAAAGGCTTCATATAAAAAAAAAACACGTTTAAATCTGTAGGCCTGGAGTATCCTCCTTGGGCACAACCCAGAAGATAGACCCGAAAATACGTCCAATGTCTCCCTGATTATGCCGATGTCAAATTACACCCAAGTGTCCTCCCAATCTCATTAGAATACACCCAAACTTAAAATGGGCGTAAATCAGCATAAACAGTCAGGGCCTAAGGGAACAATGACAAAGTATATTTCTTCTTTGAGTCTTAAAAGTTAAGTTTCAACTCATTTAACCATCATTCAGGAACAACACAGTTAAGAACTTGCAATGGGGGAAGCTTTTCAATTTTTGATGTGCCATAAAAATGCAATAAAAGAAACATAAAATACAGAGCAGGTCTCAGTGGGGAAAAGTTTACGCGGGTAACTCACTTACGCCCAAATTTCATCGATCTTTTAAGCCACATAAATAGTTTGCACCAAGATTAGGTGTGTCCCTGGGCGTGAATGAGGGGTAAACTCCAGGCCGTAAAATAGGACATCAGATCTGTAGTGTGACATCTGTAGTGTGCCAAGTAAATCAAGTGTCATGCTTTATTATAAATATATAAATCAGCAAAAATCCCATCGAAACTTACAGAAAAGCAACCACTTGATAGATTCCAATTCCTACCCTGAATTTATTTTTGAAAATGATTCCAGGAACTATTATTATTTCTGACGCCACTAAATACATAGCCATATAAATAGTGCTTATAACAAAACAAACACAAGAAAGTAATGATTGCTCCTAATATCGTTAAACTTGCCTGTATAGTTGCCCATATCGTATTGCACATTCCTACACTTACCATTTCTTTTTAAAGGCCTAACTGTCTCAGGGGCCTAGATTTTTTTTTATTCATTCCTGGGACGTGGGCGTCGCTGGCAAGGCCAGCATTTATTGCCCATCCCTAATTGCCCCTGAGAAGGTGGTGGTGAGCCGCATTCTTGAACCGCTGCAGTCCGTGTGGTGAAGGTACTCCCACAGTGCTGTTAGGGAGGGAGTTCCAGGATTTTGACCCAGTGACAATGAAGGAACGGCGATACTTTTCCACTCAGGATGGTGTGTGTCTTGGAGGGGAACTTGGAGGTGGTGGTGTTCCCATGCGCCTGCTGCCCTTGTCCTTCTAGGTGGAAGAGGTCGCAGGTTTGGGAGGTGCTGCCGAAGAAGCCTTCGCGAGTTGCTGCAGTGCATCTTGTAGATGGTACACACTGCAGCCATGGTGCGCTGGTGGTGGAGGGAGTGAATGTTTAAGGTGGTGGATGGGGTGCTGATCAAGCGGGCTCCTTTGTCTTGGATGATGTCGAGCTTCTCGAGTGTTGTTGGAGCTGCACTCATCCAGGCAAGTGGAGAGTATTCCATCACACTCCTGACTTGTGCCTTGTAGATGGTGGAAAGGCTTTGGGGAGTCAGGTGGTGAGACGCTCGCTGCAGAATACCCAGCCTCTGACCTGCTCTTGTAGCCACAGTATTTATTTGGCTGATCCAGTTAATGGTCAATGATGACCCCAGGATGTTGATGGTGGGGCAATTGGCGACGGTAAATCCGTTGAATGTCAGGGGATGGTGGCTAGACTCTTTCTTGTTGGAGAGAATCATTGCCAGGCACTTGTGTGGTGCAAATATTATTTGCCACTTATCATCCCACGCCGAATGTTGTCCAGGTCTTGCTGCATGCGGGCACGGACTGCTTCATTATCTGTGGAGTTGCGAATCGAACTAAACACTGTAATCATTAGCGAACATCCCCACTTCTGACCTTATGATGGAGGGAAAGTAATTAATGAAGCAACCGAAGATGGTTGGGCCTAGGACACTGCCCTGAGGAACTCCTGCAGCAATGTCCTGGGGCTGAGATGATTGGCCTCCAGCAACCACAACCATCTTCCTTTGTGCTAGGGATGATTCCAGCCAGTAGAGAGTTTTCCTCCTGAATCCCATTGACTTCAGTTTTACTAGGGCTCTTTGAAGCCACACTTGGTGAAATGCTGCCTTGATGTGAAGGGCAGTTACTCTCACCTCACCTATGGAATTCAGCTCTTTTGTCCATGTTTGGACCAAGGCTGTAATGTGGTCTGGAGCTGAGTGGTCCTGCCAGAACCCAAACTGAGCATCAGTGAGCAGGTTATTGGTGAGTAAGTGCAGCTTAGTAGCACTGTCGATGACACCTTTCATCACTTTGCTGATGATTGAGAGTAGACTGATGGGGTAGTCATTGGCCAGATTGGATTTATCATGCTTTTTATGGACAGGACATACCGAGACAATTTTCCACTTTGCCGGGTAGATGTTTGGTGTTGTAGCTGTACTAGAACAGCTTGGCTAGAGGCGCAGCTAGTTCTGGAGCACGTCTTCAGCACGATAGCTGGGATGTTGTCAGGGTCCATGGCCTTTGCTGTATCCAGTGCGCTCAGCTGTTTCTTGATATCATGTGGAGTGAATCGAATTGGCTGAAGACTGGCTTCTGTGATGGTGGGGACATTAGCAGGACGCCAATATGGTCATTCACTCAGCACTTCTGGCTGAAGATGGTTGCAAATGCTTCAGCCTTGTCTTTTGCACTCGTGCTGGGCTCCACAATCATTGAGGATGGGGGTGTTCATGGAGCCTCCTCCTCCCATTATTTGTTTAATTGTCTACCGCCATTCGCAACTGAATGTGGCAGGACTGCAGAGCTTTGATCAGATCCGTTGGTTATGGAATCACTTAGCTGTCCATAGCATGCTGCTTCTGCTTTTTAGCATGCTGTACTGTAGCTTCACCAGGTTGGCACCCCATATTTAGGTATGCCTGGTGCTGCTCCTGGCATGCTAGTCTACACTCCTTATTGAACCAGAGTTGGTCCCCTGGCTTGATGGTAATGGTAAGAGTGAGGGATATGCCGGGCCATGAGGTTACAGATTGTGGTGGAATACAATTCTGCTGCTGCTGATGGCCCACAGTTCCTCATGGATGCCCAGTTTTGAGCTGCTAGATCTGTTCTGAATCTATCCCATTTAGCACTGTGGGAGTGCCACACAACATGATGGAGAGTGTCCTCAGTGTGAAGACAAACCACAAGGACTGTGCGGTGGTTACTGCTACGAATGCTGTCATGGACAGATGTATCTGCGACAGGTAGATTGGTGAGGACGATGTCAAGTAGTTTTTTTCCCTCATATTGGTTCTCTCACCACCTGCTGCAGGCCCAGTCTGGCAGCTATGTCCTTCAGGACTTGGCCAGCTGTGGTGCTACCGAGCCACTCTTGGTGATGGACATTGAAGTCCCCCATCCAGAGTACATTCTGTGCCCTTGCTACCCTGCAATCACTATCACTAGAGAAAAAGTACTTGTCAGCCTTTAGTCCCATTAGTTTGCTAAGTCCCCTGGATCTGATGGCCTGCATCCTAGGGTCTTAAAAGAAGTGGCTGCAGAGATAGTGGATGCATTGGTTGTAATCTGCCAACATTCCCTGGATTCTGTAAAGGTCCCAGCGGATTGGAAAACTGTAAATGTAACACCTCTATTCAAGAAAGGAGGGAGACAGAAAGCAGGAAACTATAGGCCAGTTAGCCTAACATCTGTCATTGGGAAAATGCTGGAATCCTTTACTAAGGAAGTAGTAGCAGGACATTTAGAAAATCATAATACAATCAAGCAGAGTCAACATGGTTTTATGAAAGGGAAATCATGTTTGACAAATTTACTAGAGTTCTTTAAGGATGTAACGAGCAGGGTGATTAAAGGGGAATCAGTAAATGTAGTGTATTTGGATATCCAGAAGGCATTCGATAAGGTGCCACATAAAAGGTGTCAGCCTTTAGTCCCGTTAGTTTGCCAAGTACTTTTTCTCTAGTGATAGTGATTGCAGGGTAGCAAGGGCACAGATAAGAGCTCATGGGTAATATATTTGCATGGATAGAGGATTGGCTAACTAATAGAAAACAGTCAGGATAAATGGGTCATTTTCAGGTTGGCAAACCGTAACTAGTGGGGTGCCACAGGGATCAGTGCTGGGGCCTCAACTATTTATAATCTATATTAATGACCTGGATGAAGAGACCGAGTGTACTGTTGCCAAATCTGCTGACGATACAAAGATAGGTGGGAAAGCAAGTTGTGAGGAGGACACAAAGTGTCTGCAAAGGGATATAGATAGGTTAAGTGAGTGGGCAAAAATTTGGCAGATGGAGTATAATGTGGGAAAATGTAAGGTTATCCACTTCAGTAGGAATAATAAAAAAGCAAAATATTATTTAAATAGAGAGAGACTACAGAATGCTGTGGTACAGAGGGATCTGGGTGTCCTTGTACATGAAACACAAAAAGTTAGCATGCAGGTACAGCAAGTAATTAGGAAGACAAATGGAGTGTTGGCCTTTATTGCAAGGGGGATGGAGTATAAAAGTAGGCAAGTCTTGCTACAACTGCACAGGGCATTGGTGAGACCACACCTGGAGTACTGCGTACAGTTTGGATCTCCTTATTTAAGGAGGGATATACTTGCATTGGAGGCAGTTCAGAGAAGGTTCACTTGGTTGATTCCTGAGTTGAAGGTGTTGTTTTATGAGGAAAGGTTGAGCAGGTTGGGCCTATACTCATTGGAGTTTAGAAGAATGAGAGGTGATCTTATTGAAACATATAAAATTCTGAGGGGACTTGACAGGGTAGATGCTGAAATGATGTTTCCCCTCATGGGGGAATCTAGAACTAGGGGGCATAGTTTCAGAATACGGGGTCGCCCATTTAAAACGGAGATGAGGAGGAATTTCTTCCCTCAGAGGGTCGTGAATCTTTGGAATTCTCTACCCCAGAGAGCTGTGGAGGCTGAGTCATTGAATATATTCAAGGCGGAGATAGACAGATTTTTGAAAAACAGGGGAGTGGGCAGGGAAGTGGAGTTGAGGCCAAGATCAGATATGATCTTATTGAATGGCAGAGCAGGCTCGAGGGGCTGAATGGCCGACTCCTGCTCCTATTTTTTATGTTCTTACCCTCAGTGCTTCTTCCAAGTGGTGTTCAACATGGAGGAGGTACTGATTCATCAGCTGAGGGAGGGCAGTAGCTGGTAATTAGCAGGAGATTTCACTTGCCCATGTTTGGCCTGATGCCATGAGACTTCATGGGGTCCGGAGTCAATGTTGAGGACTCCCAGGGACACAACTCCTGACTGTCTACCAGTGTGCCACCACCCCTGGTGGGTATGTCCTGTTCCACCGATAGTGATGGAGGAGTCTGGGCTGTTGGCTGAAAGGTATGATATGTCAGGCTGTTGCTTGACTAGTCTGTGGGACAGCTCTCCCAATTTTGGCACAAGTCCCCAGATGCTGGTGAGGAGGACTTTGCAGGGTCCGGATCCAGTGCCTAGTTCGATACCAGGCGGTCTGTCCGGTTTTATTCAACTGAGTAGGCCATTTCAGAGGGCAGTTAAGAGTCAACCATATGCTGTGGGTCTGGAGCCAGAGCAGTTAAGGGCCGCAGATAGATTTCCTTCCTTAAAGGACGTTAGTGAACCAGATTGGTTTTTATGGTAATTTAATGATCACCATTACTGACACTAGCTTTTTATTCCAGATTTTATTGAAATAACTGAATTTAAATTTGCCAGCTGCCATAGTGGGATTTGAACTCATGGATCATTAGTCTAGGCCTCTGGATTACTAATAACATAACCACTATGCTACCGTTCCTGGCTCCTTGCCTCCAACTTTGTTTCCTAATCTGGGCCTTGTTACCCTTTTCTTTGCTTTGGACAGCAGTCCAGGGCCCTATTCATCCTCATACGTGCAATGAGTGACCGAGTCTTACAGTTTTCGTACTTCACTCTATTATTTTTCATCCTTGCTCCATTGTGCTTCTCCAATCTGACCTCTTCATAATAATCCTCTTGGTTTACAGATATAGGAACAGTAGGATTATTAATAAAGTGCAAGTGAGGCGTGTGTACAATGAGTGAGTTCCATGTTCACCCGAGGAGTGATTTTGCATTTATAAAGTGAATGATCACATTGTCACTTTTCAATCGTTCATGTATGATGCATGCAAGCACCCCTTACTGAAAAACATCCACCAAAGATCCAGATGGCACACGTACATCACAGGAACACGCACACAAAGGGTAAGACGAGAACAGAAGTGCAACATATCAAAGCGAAACATAACGTAACACTCACCCTTAAACAGCTTACATAGAATAGGGAAAGTATATTGTGTATGTATTTGATAAGGATCATTATCTTTCTTTGTGAGTGACACCGTGGAGAACGAAGTGGCTGGCTGTATATCCAACCATGTGCATTGTACAAGTCATGGTATCCCTTCCATTCCACAAACTCCCAGCTGATACATGAAAAGGCACCTGTACTGATCATTTGACAACTAAACCCTGCATTCCTCATTGTTTCTATTGAATACATTTTAGAGTCAAGCCACTTTTCTTAAAAGATAAATAAGTCAGATTAAGGAAAGGCTGTTACCTACATATTAGCAGAGGAAAATTACATTGAATGTAAAAGTGTTGCTAATGCAACTAGCTAGCTTTGGGACGTTACTCTTGTGACAGAAGGCGAAAGAGTAATGGTCCATTTCAGGCCACATCACTGTTGCTTTGCTAACCTCTCTACCCTCTTTTAAGATGCTCCTTAAAACCTATCTCTTTGACCAAGCTTTTGGTCCATTGTCCTAATATCTCTTTATGCAGCTCGGCATCAAATTTTGTCTTATCACGCCCCTGTGAAACATCTTGGGGTGTTTTATTACATTAAAGGCACTATATAAATGCAAGTTGTTGCTTCGTGCAAGCTTCAGTAAAAACCGCAGTGCCCATGGCTGTACTATCCAGTTGATGAAATACTGTACGATAGCAAAATACTGCAGATGTTGGAAATCCGAAATAACAACAGAAAATGCTGGAAAAACTCAGCAGGTCAGGCAACATCCGTGGAGAGAAATTTGAGTTGACGTTTCTCTCCACGGATGTTGCCTGACCTGCTGAGTTTTTCCAGCATTTTCTGTTGTTATTTATGATGAAATACTGTGATACTTATCAACTCTTACATTTCAAATCCTGATTGTGGGATTGACAGAATTGCATAACCCCAATAAGCGGTCAGCTCTGTTTGTACAAAAACAAGAAGTATGGAGTTGACTTTTCTTACCTGCAAAAAGTTTTGTGAATAGACCACACTAACAGTCTAACTTAACCACATATCCCCATTCCTGCCACTCAGCAGCATTGTCACATTATCATGCAAATTAATTTAGCCTGACCTGATTGCAAGCAATGTGTATGCAGATGCAGACTGAAGCTAAATATTCCAGTCTCCATTGATGGACTGTATTATCAAAGCATTCGATGTTGTTTTAGTTTATTTTCCCTGTAAACTCTTTGCTGTGTATCTGATACATGTCCCAATTATGTTACAGATGTTAAAAATGCAAAGAGAGTGAAGAATGTACAGAAATTTTCTTTTGTAATGTTTTCTGAAGAAACTGAAAATATTTTTTATCTCCCCCAGTTTTAACGTTAGCTTCATCACTTTATGAAATTGAGCGAGGCTAGTCTTTGACCCCAATATTTTAAGAAATGTTGCTGAATAAAAACAAAAGTTCATTGCGAGGAGGAAATGTTTTGTTGTGGTTTTGAATTGTTCCTGGTTTTCTTCTGCAGAGTATGGAGAACGCTGACATGCCTTCGGTCACACTAATAGTTGGCTGCGGTCTGTCCTGTATGGCCCTCATCACTCTAGCAGTGGTCTACGCGGTGCTGTGGAGGTGCGTACCGTCGATTTAAACTTGTTCCCAGTGTTGCCCCGATAGCTTTTATAACGTGCAGCAACCCTAATCACCGCTGCACGACCATTGCTGATTTTATTGTGACGTTATATTTTTGGACTAAGGTAAGTGTTGAATGTTTCAAGGAGGGAAGCCTTGAGATACTTGTCATGAGTTGCACACAAGTATTTTTAGGAGACGGTAGAGACTTCTCTCATCACTACCGGTACCCAGGGACTGACAAAATTAGGCTTTCATCTTATCGAGGTTCAGGCTCCCTCACTGATTATAAAATGGAGCTTCTGTAGTGATCAGGCAAAGGTTTATTTCCCCTCTTCAATTTTCTTTCCTCCTTCCTGTAGAAGCTGACCTGGATTTTCCAAACGGCATTATTTTAAGCCGTTTCAAAGTGACAGCGAGATTGCACTGAAAGTCCTTAAATATCCATAAAATCAGCTGATCAAACTTGTGCGGCACATTATATAATAATGGAGTCCTTTGTTTAGGAAAATTAAGCAGAAACATACAGAATTTAATTTAGATAACTCCAACTGGCAAGCCATGTTTTATTTATCATGCATCACTTACTATTAAACGGTTTATTATTGCATGCATATTACTGTGCACTGCAGTTAGCTTTGTGTAACAGAAAGTACAAATAATAATTTTAATCACTTATGCCTGATTCCTGTGAAACCGCTGTGTACTTGTACCTCTTTTGGTGTATTCTCAGTCATGGGTACATTATGTTATTTGAGTTAAATACAAAATTGCTAATTACAAAAATAGAACTTTATGCCAGTTCTATTTTTGTGATGATTAATTTTGGAGATACATATTAATCACCTTTCCTGCGCCATCCACTAAAAAGCAGGTCTCTGTTGTGTTTGCGCAGGTACATCCGATCAGAAAGGTCGATTATTCTGATAAACTTCTGCTTCTCCATCATCTCATCCAACATCCTCATCGTGGTTGGACAAACACAGACTCGTAATAAGGTACTAAAGTTTGCAATTGTCTTTTTTTTTAACTTGAAAACGTCAGACATACAACAGAAAATGGTTGCGTGACTTCCAAACTGTCTATGTAGCCCCCACAAGCTAAGTGATACCACTAGTCTGATCCAAGGTCTCACAATGCCACCTGGTACTTTGCAGTGTGCTATGTTAGTGGGGTGCACACCACTGTATCACTGGGCTGTATAGCACGGGCTCTGCTGAAGCAAATAGCCCCAGTAGCTTGATTAACTTATGACTCAAAGAAATGTGGTCAGGGTTTCCTGTTGTGAAAAAAAATAGTATCACAATAGGGCACACTATACCTCTGGTTTTTCATTAAGAGTGGCCAAAGCTATTGGCTGTCCTTGTATCGCCGCAGGCATGGCTAAAATGTGTGAAAGACTTCACTTATCATTGGTTAGTGAGTGAAGATGAGCCTCACTGTTGCTTTCCTTGGAATGATGTGTGCAAAATAGAAAACAAACTTGAGCTGCCAGATCGTTAGGTTTCTAAATATGTTAAAAGTGCTGAAGGCAGTGCAGAGAAGAGTCACGAAGTTGATCCCAGTGTTAGTGGTTTGGGTTATCACAGAATCACAGAAACCCCACAGTGCAGATAGAGGCCATTTCGGCCCATCGAGCCTGCACCGACACATATCCCACCCGATCCCCGTAACCCCACATATTTAATCCCCCTAACACTAAGGGTCAATTTATCATAGCCAATCAACCTAACCCGCACATCTTTAGACTGTGGGAGGAAACCGGAGCACCCGGAGGAAACCCACACAAACACGGGGAGAATGTGCAAACTCCACACAGACAGTCACCCGAGGCCGGATTCGAACCCGGGTCCCTGGCGCTGTGAGGCAACTGGAGAGACTTGGGCCGTTCAGCTTAGAAAGGAAGTGTCCCAGAGGTCAATCTTAGGATTGATATCAGGAAATCCTTCTTCACACAGAGAGTGGTCAATGTGTGGAATAGACTTCCACATAGAGTAGTGGAAGCACAAAGCCCTCGAACTGGTTAAAAAGCAATTGGGTGCTACAATGGGGTAGGGCGGGTATTCAGAGCTCTCTGGATGGAGGAACTAAATGGGCCGAATGGACTTATCTTTGTAATTATCTTGTGATCTTGTTGAAGATTTGAATTTAACCATGTTTGGGTCTCCAGAGCTGCTGGATATTGTATATCTTTTTATGCGGAACACAAGGGCTGAGTTACGGGAACATCACAGAAGCTCTTCCACCGCGTGCAGGCTTAACTGCCAACATTAAAAAAAAGCTCATAAATGCTACAGCCCAAGACTAATTCAACCCCAGTGTTTTATTTATAGAGAAAACAGAAAATGCTGGAAATACAGGGTGGGTCTGGCAGCATCTGCGGAGAGAAAAGATGGACTCTTCATCTGAGCTTTCGATAAAGGGTTCACGTCTGAAACACTAACCTGTCTTTTATCTCCATTGATGCTGCCAGACTTGCTGTCCCTTTGCAGCATTTTCTGTTTCATATATCTAGTATTTGCAGTTTTTATGTTGTAATGTTTTATCTATTTCTGGTGTAGTTAAAGAAAATAACATTTAAAAAATGTAAAGCAAAATTCTAGACAAACCTTCTACCCCTGCAGTTTAAGTACTGCAAGGACATTCTTTATTTGTAAATCATAATTACTGTACGTATTGCTCTTTCTGTTTTATCTGTTTTACTATCTTTAACTGTCATTAAGAAGAATGGCTATGGACCTATTCACCAAACTCATTGAGGCTTTAGGCGATAAATCCTTTGATTATGCTTCAATATTCACTTACCGATTACCACATGCACTCAGTCAGGGTCATTTTCACCTTCACTGTCTCGGCAGTAACGTGGAGGATCGGATCGCCCGCCCATTATAGAACTCGTCCGATTTTCATTCCATTGATGTCGCTAGAATGAAAATCACGCGAGTTCTGTAATGAGCGGCCTATCTGCAATGACACATTACTGTAGAGGTGGTGATGGTGAATATGATCCCCCCCCCCTTTTTTTCTTTTTTTAAAGTTCACCATTCTGTTTCCTGAAAGGTACCTTTGTCGCTCTCCATCTCATTATGTGTATGTGTCCCTATGGCTGCGATTGGTTCCAAGAACTTTCCATATTTAATTAACAAAAAGAAAGCTTTTTGAACATTACCCCTCAGTATTAGCTGATTCTGGTCTCTTTCTAACATATTTCAAACAAAGAGCAAAAGGTGTCCATTCTAAGTGAAGGAAGCAGTGGCAGGATATTTCACTGATGTCACAATTGTGGCACCGCTTCAGTTACTACTCGTGTCTTCACTGAATTGACTGCACATATGCTTAACTTCCGACAGCTAGCAGAAAATGCCAAAGGGACGGAAGTGAAGGCAAATTTACAAGTAGCTGAGAGACAAAACAGGCAGATGGATTTTTCCTTTGGTTTGGTGAGGGGAAAGGTAGCCGTGCTCATCCAATGGAGCCTGTCAGTATTGGAGAACATTACCTCATTGAGTTTTCACTTCTGTTCCGCCTGTAATTGTCAACATGGAGTGTTTCCAGCTCAGGTACAACACGGTTTAGGAGCAGGTCCCTCTACCATCACTCCGCAGTCAGCTTCGCGCCACTTTTAAAGTAAAGATTTTCTCACCGTATTTATGCTCACATCAGTTTGAATCAAGTGTCCGAATTCCAACGCGGGGCATCAAAGCCAAAGCAACAGTGACTGCACCGAGACCCGATAGTCTGCTGGCACTATGTCAGCTTGGGTGGAACAACTGGAGCTGGTGAGATGCTGTGTGAAAATGTCAACAACATGATTATGCGCATTGGAACTGCCTTTGCCCACACGCCTAACAGAGCAAGACACCTCAACCTCCCCACCACCCCGGGAAAATTCTGTGGGTAAGTAGACTGCGCGCCGGTGGATTGGTATAACAAACACGACCCAGGTTACGCTGGGCATTCTAGAGCAGGAATTTTAACTCCAGGGCGGAAAGCCAGCGGAACACATGGGCCACTCACCCACCCATTATAACGGCCAGTCATCATTTAAATGCAATCACTGACATTCATTTAAAATAAAAACAGAAAATGCTGTAAATACTCAGCAGGTCAGGCAGCATTTGTGGAGAGAGAAACAGAGTTAACGTTTCAGGTGTAAGACCTATCACCAGTTCTGATGAAAGGTCATCGACCTGAAATGTTAACTCTGTTTCTCTCTCCACAGATGTTGCCTGACCCGCTGAGTATTTCCAGCATTGTCTGTTTGTATTTCAGATTTCCAGCATCCGCAGTATTTTGCTTTTGTTTTACTGACATTTATTCATTTATTGAATACAGTATATGATAAATTCAGCAAGTCTGTGCTGCCAGATCAGAGCCTCACTTGACTGGGAGTGTGGAATGGAGAATTGGGTACTGAGGCGAGTTCACCCATTCAGGCTGCTCCTCATTTGTCCAGTCAGTACTCCTCTATGTCCAATTCCTTGTCATCTGATCAACTTCAAAGTATGATGCCCATGCCTTTGTAACCTCCAGACGCGACTATTCCAATGCTCTCCAGGCCGGCCTCCCAGCTTGCACCCGCTGTAAACTTCAACTCATCCTAAACTCTGTAGCCCATATCCTACCTCGCACCAAGTCCCATTCACCCATCACTCCTGTGCACGCTGACCTACATCGGCTCTGGATCCGGCAATGCCTCGATTTTAAAACCCTCACCCTCGTGTTTCAATCCCTCCATGGCCTCCCTCCTCCCTATCTCTGTAACCTCCTCCAGCCCCACAACCCTCCAACTCTGGCCTCTTGTGTATCTCCCACATTCATCACCCCACCATTGGTGGCCGTGCCTTCAGCTGCCTAGGCCGTAAGGTCTGGAATTCCCTCTCTGAACCTCTCCGCCTCTCTACCTCTCTCTCCTTTAATTACCTGTCCTAATGTCACCTTCTTTGGTTTGGTGTCATTTCTTGACTGATAACGCTCCTGTGAAGCACCTTGGGACATTTTACTACATTAAAGGCGCTATATAAGTGCAAGTTGTTGTTGAGGCACCCTCTTTCCGTTGGCACCGTGGGTATATGCACCACATGATGTGACACTGAGTCACACATGCCAGGAAGGTGTCGGGTTCAGTTCCCAGTTTGTGCTGAGTGATCTCAACTGGTCCCACAGTTGAACATGACACAGAAGCTTGGCTATAGGTTTCCAAAGGATAGTGTTCGGGAACAGGAATCGTGACCAACAGGCCTGTCACTTGCATGAAATAACTGGGCTAATGAACCAGCAATCAAATCAAGGGAGCTCAACCGTCGGTCACATCTCCCAATTCACAAATCATAGCTTCAGCTTTCAATAACATTTGGACATTGTGCTCTTTCCCATGAGCCTTGCATTCGGCACTAAATGCCATTGTGGGTAGACTGCAATTGCATTCCCTTCTTTAGATCAGAGCATGGATGGGTGTGGTCCTCAGAGCTGTCCATTGCCTCTGTCAGTTTGCCCCTATTGGGAAATGTGCATGGGGGGCGGCGGGGGGGGGACCTTGTGTGAGGTTTAGAACCATGCGTAGCTTTGATTTCCATCATGCTGGAATAGCCTGAACACTCACGTGGTGAATGGCCACTTGAGTGTGACACACAACAACTGTGGGTATTTGTGGGATTGTACTCTTAGGCTGGAATATTGCCGGCGCTTGGGGTGGGTTTGGCAAAATCGCAAAGATTGACAGCGGGCAGGAAACCCGCTGTCAACCCGCCTCCAATCAATCTTCCCAAGTGTTGGGTCCCCGATTTGCGCAGGGACCCAACACCTAGCGGCGGGAAGAAGATTATAGCCACTGTTAACAGGCTCTTTTTCAATTTTGACACTTCCACTTTGGGCTTCCCGACATCCGGACACCACGCCAGGTAAGTGTGGCGTGTTGCGAGTCTTTTTTTACTTTTTTTTTATTCGTTTTTTATGGGATCAGGGTGTCGCTGGCAATGCCAGCATTTATTGCCCATCCCTAGTTGCCCTTGAGAAGGTGGTGGTGAGCCACCTTCTTGAACCACTGCAGTCCGTGTGGTGATGGTACTCCCACAGTGCTGTTAGGTAGGGAGTTCCAGGATTTTGACCCAGCGACAATGAAGGATTGACGATATACTTCTAAGTCAGGATGGTGTGTGACTTGGAGGGGGACTTGGAGGTGGTGCTGTTCCCATGTGCCTGCTGCCCTTGTCGTTCTACTTGGAAGAGGTCCCGGGTTTGGGAGGTGCTGCCAAAGAAGCCTTGGCGAGTTGCTGCAGTGCATCTTGTAGTTGGTACACACTGCAGCCACGGTATGCCGGTGGTGGAGGGAGTGAATGTTTAAGGTGGTGGATGGGGTGCCAATCAAGCTGGCTGCTTTGTCCTGGATGGTGTCGAGCTTCTTGAGTGTTGTTGGAGCTGCACTCATCCAGGCAAGTGGAGAGTATTCCATCACACTCCTTACTTGTGCCTTGTAGATGGTGGAAAAGCTTTGGGGAGTCAAGAGGCGAGACACTCGCCGCAGAATACCTAGCCTCTGACCTGCTCTTGTTGCCACAGTATTTATGTGACTGGCCCAGTTAAGTTTCTGGTTAATTGTGACCCCCAGGATGTTGATAGTGGGGGATTCGGCGATAGTAATGCCATTAAATGTCAAGGGGAGGTGGTTAGACTCTCGCTTGTTGGAGATAGTCATTGCCTGGCATTTCTGTGGCGCGAATGTTACCTGCCACTTATCAGCCCAAGCCTGAACGTTGTCCAGTTCTTGTTGCATGCAGGTATGGACTGCTTCATTATCTATGGAGTTGTGAATGGCGCTGACCACTGTGCAGTCATCAGCGAACACCCCCATTTCTGACCTTATGTTGGAGGGAAGGTCATAGATGAAGCAGCTGTAATGTTTCTGCATTGATGACAGCTGCAGAAGTGGTGTGAAGGATCTAATGGTGCACTGGTGATTTTCAGAGGTAAGAAAATGTTGGGAAATTCATTTCTAATGCATTTAGACTTTTCTGTAGTTAACAAGTTTTGAATTGTATGTATCGTCCCACCTCATTAGGAGAACCTCTCTCACCAGTGACAGATCGCTTCTGTAACCTCACCTGCAGCTGCCATCTGTTCTAGCCTAAGGAGGGAGTCACTGGGTGCAAGAGCTCAACTGTGAACAGTGATTGTCAGTGTTTGCAGCACCTCAATGCTGTCAAACACTGAGCAATCAGCCGTCAAAAGAAAATTGTGCGTGGTCCCTTTAAGAAAACCGGCAGATGACGCGTCATCAAATGATGTCACCTGACCGGCTTCCTCTTAATTGGTCGGCAAGCCCACAGGGCGAGCTTAACGAGGCCAATTGACAAAAAAATCACACCTGTGGGCCGGATGTAGTTGGGGGCGTGACTGGAACCCGGAAACCAGCTGACCCGCTCCCAAGCCGCATTGATTGAGAAAATTGCAGCCTTTGTGTGAGCCAGCACCTTAGGAGAAAATGGGGAAGATAATTCTAAAATGATAGGTCATTAAAAAAAATATGTAGTTTACCAGATGTTACACAGACTTGGCAAGCACTAGGCACTGGCTTTTTATGAAAATGCAGTATTCAAAGGGCTAGATGCAGTCCAAAAACATCTTTTTGAGTTAGTTATTGCCAGCTGATTCTGGCTATTTACGAATGAAATTTACAGGGGATATGTCAGGCCAGCAGGGAGCTGTGATAAATATTGCCAGCAGTGACCAGATAATTTACAAGTAGAGGTATTTTTCATATTTTTTCTTTTATATCTGTGCTGGCTTTGACATGTTCTTTTCCTAACACTTGTTATATGTTCTCAGCTGAACAAAATGATTTTGAATGAGTATCCTAATAGCTTTTATACCCCTCAAAAGTCTAAGAAAACTGCTTGACCAAATCACACTCTCATTGTGTTGTCATACCTGTGGAAATATACATTTTCTCCACGTGAAAATGAAAAAAAATGATTTCCTTTATATATTTGGCAATGATTCACCCGCTTTGTAAGCTATTTCCCCTCTACCGTCCCTTACTTGAATATTCCTATGAAGTGGACTATCGGAGACTGAGAAGGAGAGTAGATAACCTGCTCCTAGACCTCTGACAGTTCTGCTCTATAATCGGCCATGGGGAGCTATGTGAGATGAGCCTGGGAGTGAGCAGCTGTCCCTCCAGTTGACCCTCATTCATTGTGGGCAAGTGCCTAACTTGACTTGGCTTCCTCACATGGTAACACAGCTGACCACAGTCATCTGCTACACTGTGATGTTGCACTTTGGCATCTACAATGGCACCACACCATCCCTAGTTTACCTCTATTCTCACTCAGTGATCTGCATTACACTCATTACCAAGTGGATGTGGGCGTAGAGTGGGAGAGTTACTTCTCAATATTCAGACAAAAAAAGACAGTGCTTTTATGGTGATTGATGTTATGTCCACAACCTGGACTTTCAGGCTTCTTCTGAAATTCAGAACACTGCTAAATATGATGGAACACTAACACAGGAACCAATAAACTACAACGCACCTACGCAGTGAACGTGAAAGGATCGTTCGGCCCATGAAGCCCGTTCTTTCCACAGAGAATGTATAATCTGCTCCGCCAAGGTCCCAAAAGCAACCAGAGATCACAATGAATTACCGCAATTTTTTAAAGAAAGGACCAACCCATTTATTCTCCCAAGGGAACGTTTCTTCCTGCGCCGAGCAAAGATCAATTTAGCAAATTGCCAGAATATTTGCCTCACCTTATATCCAATGTTCTTCCTCAGCATGTAGACAATAACAACTTTCATTTATATAGTGCCTTTAACATAGTAAAACATCCCAAAGTGCTTCACAGGAACATTATCAGACAAAATTTGACACCGAGATATTAGGACAGGTGACCAAAAGCTTTCTCATAGAAATAGGTTTTAAGGAGCATCTTAAAGGAGGAGAGAGAGGTGGAGAGGTTTAGGGAGGGAATTCCAGAACTTACGGCCTAGGCAACTGAAGGTACGGCCGGCAATGGTGGAGCGATGAAAATCAGGGATGCGCAAGAAGCCAGAATTGGAGGAGCGCAGAGATCTCGGAGGGTTGTAGGACTGGAGGAGGTTACAGAGATAAGGAGGGGCGAGGCTATGGCGTGAATTGAAAACAAGGATGAGAATTTTAAAATCATGGACATCCATGGACATGGCTTAAAGGTGCCCAGTTGCATAAGTAACCCTTGTATGTAGGATGATCCAGTGACGTTATGGATTGTAATCAGCTTTGGACCTTACATTATCTATAGCTAACACAGACACAGATCTGTTTCCAGAAAGAAGATTCAAGCAGTCTTCAATAGTCACAAAATATAAATGTTACTGTTATCCAATCATGTTCATTCACTTGTGAGAAGGCTCGTGCCATCCGGTAATGTGCCTTTAGCAGTGCCAGGTCTACAATCCTAAAATAATCTCCAATTGGAAACTCATTTGTATCTTGCCTTAATTTTCCTGAGGGGAAACATTTTATGTTCACCAAGTGAGTAATAGAAAATGTTTTGAGCCAATTAGTTCTGAATTATGAGAATTTTTTGTGCTGCACACCCTAGGACTGAAAACTTGTTGCAATTACACTCTTTGCACGTGGCTGGGAGAGGAGGCCTTCGTCCATCAGTCTGCACTTCATTTAAATATAGTTCTCATCAAAGTGAAAGGACAGCCTCATTTACACGTAATAGGGTACAGGGAGCAGCAGAGATAAGACCACTCAGAAGTTGTTCTTATCTCTGTGGCTCCCCCAAGCAATTACAATTAATTATTACAATTTATTTTTCAAGAAAGGACCAACATATTGAACATCCTGTTTCCTTATTTGAACCCGACAGGAACTGAGGTGAACAGTTATTTGGTTTGGTAGATTCCACAGTCGGACTGACTGTGAAAGAATGGACCACGTGTGTGGCCTTTTCTGCACTTTCTTGTGTTCTTTCCACAACAGCTTCCTAGCGACAGAGCACTTTCAGTGAAGGCTCAATAACCTGACACAAATCCTTTCATGTTTTCCACCTTGCCTCATGGACATCCCTTCACTGCGTACACATGGTTTTGCTGCTTTTCCAGTATACTTAACCTTACATTTATCTCCACCTCAATCCATCTGCCATTCTTTAGCTCATTTACTTGATTGCCTTTGGTTTGATATCTTCTTATTCAGACTTTGCTGGGTAAATTGTGTAGGGTATATAAGTACCTTACAATCTCAGTAGCCCAGATCTCAGCTCAGGATATCCGAATTGACATTGCAGCATAATAATAACAAATACAACAATCAATAGTAATCATGAGCTTGAAGATGGGTGTATGTTTGAGGCTGCTGTGCGGGTAATTGTTGTATCAATCTCAAATAATCTGTGTGCCTTGTCAACTCCCCCACGTGCATATATTTCTGTTCCATTGTGATCTAATGATGAAAATCCCTCCCATAGCCGAAATTGTCATACGTCAGCTAGTCTTTCTCAAAAAGTCTACAAATGTCACTGTTACGCCTTATATACTTGTATGTAGTCATGTAATCATTCTTGCACGTGCATAGGGGAATTTGTTAACTTTTGAAAACATTCTAAATTTGTAACGATTCAGTTCACTTGAATTTACAAAGCTCTGCTGAGGTAAACTAGTTTCAGCTAAAGCATGTTGGTGCAAACTTATAGTGACATACATCCTAAACAATTTTTAGCAACCTATCAAACATTTACATGAATATTCCCAACACAGAAATGCTGCTATGCCAATATTCTTTGTACTAGAAAAGGGTTTTAATTGTTTGCCCACAAGCACCATGAGCAATGTGTGGTTCTGTTACGTTACAGCCAACTGTGAGTGCGACACTATCCTTCACTTGAAAATATAGCTGTGCCAAAAGCAATAGCCCCAGCTAGAACATAATTGGTAATTATGGCCTGTGTAAATGATGTAAAATAACAGCGGAGCAATGTTCTGTTTTTGGGACTTTTTTTCTTTTAACAATAAAAGAATATCTGCTCCTGTGCCTATAAGAACATAAGAACATTAGAAATCGGAGCAGGAGTAGGGCATACGGCCCATCGAGCCTGCTGCACCATTCAGTATGATCATGGCTGATCATCGACCTCAACTCCACTTTCCCGCCTGATCTCTATATCCCTTGATTCACCAAGAGTCCAAAAATCTATCTATCTCAGCCTTGAATATAATCAACGACTGAGCATCCACAGCTCTATGGGCAGAGAATTCCAAAGATTCACAACCCTCTGAGTGAAGAAATTTCTCCTCATCTCAGTCTTAAATGGCCGACCCCTTATCCTGAGACTATGGCCACGATTTCCCTACATCGGTGGGTCCAGTGCGGCCGGGGTCGGTGGCGGGGTGCGACCCTGCTGCTGGCTCCAGCCCGCTGTCCAAAGTGATCTTACGCTGATTGGGCTTGTTAAGCCCTCCCAGTGCATTTGCCGACCACTTGAAGGAAGCGGGTCTGATGATGTCACCTTGATGAGCCGGTTTCCTTAAAGGGACCATGCGCAAATTGATTTTGACAGTTATGCTGTCAGTGTTCTACAGCATTGAGGTGCTGCAGACACTGACAAGCACTGCACAGAGGTGGAGGGAGTCACAGCATGCAGAGAGATTCTCTTCCCTTCCAATGGGCGGAAGCGACCTCCCCAGGAGATCAACGTAGCCTGGTTGCACATTGCACAGGAGGACAGAAGCAGAGATGTCATCAGGAGGACCTGGCTGCAATGGCGCAAACCTTTCAATGATCCCAGTAGATCACGAAATGTTACTGCAAAGCCACACTCAGCCTCATCCTGCTATGCCACTCATCACATCCCCATCACTCTGCCTTCCCTACCCTACTCCTGCATATCTTTACTCACACCAATCTACCTTGCACCTCCACCCATCAATCTCTATCTACATTATCACATCCCCATCTCACTAGCCACCCCTCACACTCGCCCTCATCCTAGTCCAATCATACAAATAACAACACACAAGTGTAGGCACTTGGATGTTTTAGCCAATGTTCATGTGAAGTTTCTGTTAATGTGGTGTCAAACATTGAAATCTTTATTTTCAACACTTTGCGTTCTTGAACAGATTTGTGTGCACCTTTGGAAGTGGCTTAGTGAGTTGCAGTGAATGGTGAAACATAACTGTACACCCTGCAATGGTGATGAGTATGAATGGAATGGCTTGGGCATTGTAGGGATGCTTTATGGTGTTGGTGTGGGTTGGTACCAACCTGGCGCATCATGTGGCAGCCAGAGTGTACAGCATCAAGGGAAGTAAATCTGGCTATGACGTCCCGGGCAGCAGTGTGGTTGGGTGCTGATGCCCTGTGTCCTGTGCAGCATCAGTTGAGTGTGGAGAAGGTTGGTGTTGTTGGTGCTGTTGGTGTGCCTGGTGCTGCTGGTGTTGGGGCTGATCGTGGTGGGATTCTGAAAACCAGGGTGAGATAGTTTCAAATGCTGATGGAATAGATGGCCGGTGAAGATGACAGAAGCGATCTGTCAATGGTGAAATAGGTTGTTCCAATGAGGTGACACTGGATACAGAGTTTGCTCCAAGCATTGCAAACTGCATAAAGCTCAATCTGTCTTCCAAATGCAGTAAGCAACAGCTTCTGACCTTGGAAAGTGAACAGCTATGAAATGGGAGCTTTTATAAAACATTTGCAGTTGTCAGGTTAACAAAATGACACCATGCTGACACAACTCTCGACCTGTTTACCTGACGTGATCCCCGAGCACGGGGAAGCCATGGGCGAACTCTTAAAATCTAAAGGTGAACTTAAAATAGTTTTTAGGTGCTTGTTAACGAGCTCTTAATCATCAAAATTGCCTCCTTCGCTGCTTGGTGTCGGGCCTGTTCAGCGATGACTGACCCGACATCTGGGAAAGTTGTGTAATTAGTGGTATTGATTTGATTTAATTTAATTTAAATTAATTAAAGGGTAAGTCATGGCAGGACAGCTCGGCCCCGTGGCATGCTCCTCCTGCGCTAGTGGGAAATCAGGGACACTTCCTGGACCATTCGCGATGCTGAGGACATCGTGGATAGCACGTTTAGGGAGTTGGTCACACCGCAGGTAAAGGCTGCACAGGCAGGAAGGGAATGGGTGACCACCAGGCAGAGTAGTAGGCGCAGGCAGGTAGTGCAGGGGTCCCCTGTGGCCATCTCACTCTCAAACAGATATACCACTTTGGATATTGTTGAGGGAGATGGCTTTTTGGCGGAAGGCAGCAGCAGCCAACTTCCTGGCACCATGGGTGGTTCTGCTGCACAGGACGGGAGGAAAAAGAGTGGGAGAGCTATAGTGATAGGGGATTCTATTGTAAGGGGAATAGATAAGCGTTTCTGCGGCCGCAAACGAGACTCCAGGATGGTATGTTGCCTCCCTGGTGCAAGGGTCAAGGATGTCTCGGGGCGGCTGCAGGGCATTCTGGAGGGGGAGGGTGAACACCCAGTTGTTGTGGTGCATATAGGTACTGACAATATAGGTAAAAAATGGGATGAGGTCCTAAAAGCTGAATATAGGGAGTTAGGAGGTAAATTAAAAAATAGGACCTCAAAGGTAGTAATCTCAGGATTGCTACCAGTGCCACGTGCTAGTCAGAGTAGAAATAGAAGGATATTTCAGATGAATATGTGGCTAGAGGAATGGTGCAAGGCGGAGAGATTCAAATTCCTGGGACATTGGAACCTGTTCTGGGGGAGGTGGGACCAGTACAAACTGGACGGTTTGCACCTGGGCGGGAACGGGATCGATGTCCTAGGGGGAGTGTTTGCTAGTGCTGTTGGGGAGGGTTTAAACTAAAATGGCAGGGGTTGGGGACCTGTGCAGGGAGACAGAGGAAAGGGAAGCAAGGATAGAAACAAAAGACAGGAAGGAGAAAAGCAAAAGTAGAAGGCAGGGAAATCAAGGGTGTAAATCAAACAGGCTGCAGTAAATAATAATTCTAAAAGGACTAAGAATGTTAAAAAAACAAGCCTGAAGGTTTTGTGTCTTAATGTGAGGAGCATTCGTAATAAGGTGGATGAATTAGCTGCGCAAATAGATGTAAACGGATATGATATAATTGGAATTACGGAGACATGGCTCCAGGGTAACCAAGGCTGGAAATTGAACATCCAGGGGTATTCAATATTCAGGAAGGACAGGCAAAAAGGAAAAGGAGGTGGGGTAGCATTGCTGGTTAAAGATGAGATTAACACAATAGTAAGGAAGGATATTAGCTCTGATGATGTGGAATCTGTATGGGTAGAGCTGAGAAATACCAAGGGGCAGAAAACGTTAGTGGGAGTTGTATACAAACTCCCAAACAGTAATGCTGAGGTTGGGGATGGCATTAAATGGGAAATTAGAGACGCGTGCAATAAGGGCACAGCAGTTATCATGGGTGACTTTAATCTACATATAGATTGGTCTAACCAACTTAGTAACAGTACTGTGGAAGAGGAATTCCTAGAGTGTATACGGGATGGTTTCCTGGACCAATATATCGAGGAACCAACTACAGGAAATTCTTTTTTATCCGGCACCGACGGAACCGGCGTGGTGCCGGTTTATCAAAAAGTCCGGATTACAGACAGTTATAGTTAAAAGGTACGACAGCTCCGTACACAGTAACAAATCCAGGCTTTCCTGTTGCTTAGCAACAGGTCCAAGAAGCCCGGCCACAGACCAAGCGTCCCTGTTGCTTACTAATATGAAGAAAAACTTACCTGAACCTACTCCTGAATTTTGCCGGTTAACCGAGATTTCCGGTTGTTTGGGTGCCGGTAAATGGAGAGTTTCCTGTAGAGATCAGGCCATCTTAGACTGGGTATTATGTAATGAGAAATGATTAATTAGCAATGTTGTTGTGCGAGGCCCCTTGGGGAGGAGCGATCATAATATGATAGAATTCTTCATTAAGATGGAGAGTGAAGTAGTTGACTCAGAGACTAGGGTCCTGAATTTAAATAAAGGAATCTACGATGGTATGAGGCGCGAGTTGGCTAGGATGGATTGGGGAACGTTACTTAAAGGGTTGACGGTGGATAGGCAATGGCAAACATTTAAAGATCGCATGGATGAACTACAGAATTTGTTCATCCCTGTTTGGCATAAAAATAAAACAAAAAAGGTGACTCAACCGTGGCTAACAAGGGAAATTAGGGATAGCATAAGATCCAAGGAGACAACATATAAATTGGCCAGAAAAAGCAGCAAAAGTGAGGATTGGGAGCAGTTTAGGATTCAGCAAAGGAGGACAAAGGGATTAATTAAGAGGGGGAAAATAGAATATGAGAGTAAACTTGCAGGGAACATAAAAACTGACTGTAAAAACTTCTATAGATATGTGAAGAGAAAAAAGTTGAAGTCAAGCGTAGGTCCCTTGCAGTCAGAATCAGGGGAATTTATAATGGGGAACAAAGAAATTGCAGACCGATTAAATACATACTTTGCTTCTTCTGTCTTCACAAAGGAGAATGCAAATAACCTCCCAGAGATGCCGGGGAACACAGGGTCTAATGAGAGGGAAGAACTGAATGAAATCAGTATTTGTAGGGAAATGGTGTTAGGGAAATTGATGTGATTGAAGGCCGATAAATCCCCAAGGCCTGATAATCTACATCCTAGGGTCCTTAAGGAAGTGGTCCTAGAAATAGTAGATGCATTGCTGGTCATCTTCCAAAATTCTATAGAGTCTGGAATAGTTCCCATGGATTGGAGGGTAGCTAATATAACCGCACTATTTAAAAAAGGTGGTAGAGAGAAAACGGGGAATTATAGACCGGTAAGCCTGACATCGGTAGTGGGGAAAATGCTAGAGTCCATTATAAAAGATGTAATAGCAGAGCACTTGGAAAACAGTGACAGGATCGGACAAAGTCAACATGGATTTACAAAAGGTAAATCATGCTTGACTAATCTACTGGAATTTTTTGAGGATGTAACTGGTAGAATAGATAAGGGAGAACCAGTGGATGTGGTGTATTTGGACTTTCAGAAGGCTTTTGATAAGGTTCCGCATAAGAGATTTGCATGCAAAGTTAAAACACATGGGATTGGGGGTAAGGTACTGACTTGGACAGAGAACTGGCTGGCAGACAGGAAGCAAAGAGTTGGAATAAACGGGTCCTTTTCTGAGTGGCAGGCAGTGATTAGTGGGGCACCGCAAGGATCGGTGCTAGGACCCCAGCTATTCACAATATATATTAATGATCTAGACGAGGGAACTAGATGCAATATCTCCAAGTTTGCAGACGACACAAAGCTGGGTGGGCGTGTGTGCTGTGAGGAGGATGCAGAGAAACTCCAGTATGATTTGGACAGGTTGGGTGATTGGGCAGATGCATGGCAGATGCAGTATAATGTGGATAAATGCGGGGTTATCCACTTTGGTGGCAAAAACAGGAAGACAGATTATTATCTGAATGGCAATAGATTGGGAAAAGGGGAAGTGTAACGAGACCTGGGTGTTCTTGTGCACCAGTCGTTGAAGGTAAGCATGCAGGTGCAGCAGGCGGTTAAGAAAGCAAATGGTATGTTGGCCTTCATAGCGAGAGGATTCGAGTACAGGAGCAAGGATGTCTTGCTGCAGTTGTATAGGGCCTTGATGAAACCACACCTTGAGCATTGTGTGCAGTTTTGATTGCAGATGTTCTTGCCATGGAGGGAATGCAGCAAAGATTCACCAGACTGATACCTGGGATGACAGGAATGACGTATGAAGAGAGATTGTTTCGATTAGGCTTATACAGGTAGACTACCCTTTATCCGGACTTCCGAAAACCGAAACCCTCTAAAAACCGAAGGTTTTTTCGTTCAGCATAAGTCGTGCGTACGACTTACGCTGAACGAAAAAACCTTCGGTTTTTAGAGGGTTCCGGTTGCGGAAGTTCGGATAAAGGGTAAGTCGTGCGCACGACCCCCCCGCGGACCCAGCCGGCCCCGACAACCGCCGACCCCGCCAGCCCCGACAACCGCCGACCCCGCCAGCCCCGACAACCGCCGACCCCGCCAGCCCCGACAACCGCCGACCCCGCCAGCCCCGACAACCGCCGACCCCGCCAGCCCCGACAACCGCCGACCCCGCCAGCCCCGACAACCGCCGACCCCGCCAGCCCCGACAACCGCCAGCCCCGACAACCGCCGACCCCGCCAGCCCCGACAACCGCCGACCCCGACAACCCCGACTACCGCCGACCCCGACAACCGCCGACCCCCCCCGCGGACCCCGCCAGCCCCGACAACCGCCGACCCCCCCCCCCCCGCGTACCCCGCCGGCCCCGACCCCCGCCGACCCCGACTGACTTACGCTGAGCATCAGCGTAAGTCGTGCGCACGACCCCCCGCGGACCCCCGCCGACCCACCTTCCGAAATCCGAAATTCTCCTTTATCCGAAACTCGGCTGGTCCCGAGGTTTTCGGATAAAGGATAGTCTACCTGTATTCGCTAGAGTTTAGAAGAATGAGAGAGGATCTCATTGAAACTTATAAAATTCTAACAGGACTAGACAGACTAGATGCAGGAAGGATGTTCCCGATAGCGCGGGCATCCAGAACCAGGGGTCACAGTCTAAGGATAAGGGGTAAGCCATTTAGGACTGAGATGAGGAGGAATTTCTTCACCCAGAGAGTGGTGAACCTCTGGAATTCTCTACCACAGAAGGCAGTTGAGGCCAACTTATTAAATATGTTCAAGAAGGAGATGGATATATTAAGACTAAAGGGATCAAGGGATATGGGGAGAAAGCAGGGACAGGGTACTGAATTTGAATGATCAGCCATGATCTCATTGTATTGCGGAACAGGCTCGAGGGGCCGAATGGCCTACTCCTGCTCCTATCTTCCATGTTCCTATGTTAAAGTCACGTTCCGGCGGGTTGACAGCGGGTTCCCGACCCGGTCAAAAAAAAATTTCCCCACCCGACCCACCACCAAACTCGCCTGCTAACCCCACCTGAAAAATTCCCCCCATGACCCCTAGTTCTAGATTCTCCAACCAGGGGACCCTGTCAAGCCCTCTAAGAATTTTATAATTTCTGTTAGATCAACTCGCATGCTTCTAAACTGCAGAGAATATAGGTTCATTCTACTCGCTCTTTCCCCATAGTAAAACCCTCGCCTTTCAGGAATCGATCTAGTGAACCTTTGTTGCACCGCCTCTAAGGCAAGTGTATCCTTCCTTCGGTAAGGAGACCAAAACTGTATTGTTCCTATTGATAGGTTTTGTTACATGAGCGTAGCAAGGGATATGAATCAAAGGCAGGTAAATGGGGTTGAGGTACAGATCAAATAGAATGGTGGAACAGGCTCAAGCGGATGTTCCTGTTTACAGTCTGCAGTTTGCCAGAGAAAGTCTAAACTGCATTGCCGAAAAGGTCAGTAACTCCCAAATACACGAGTGTTATCGTTCCAACACAAACAGAAGGGCCAATTCAATCATGTGTTTGCAATGAAGGCGCGAGCATATCCTTAGTCCTGTCTTCATATATTAGGCAGTACATGTCTCTCTTTTTCTTCAAATGCAATTTAGGAGGTTTTTCCCCTTCCAAGTAGGAAAGGTTGGCCATCTAATCCATAGATAATGAGGTCAAAATTGGTCATCGTTCTGGCGACATTGACCTTGGACAATTTTCAGGTGTCTGAGGCGGACGCCTATAACAGGTGTTAAGCCCCTTATATATGCTAACGGGCCTAATGTCTGAGAAATTGGGCTGCAGAGCAGGTGTTTTCATTTGTTTTTTAAACTCGTGCGGACAGAAGGAGCAAGAGTGGCACTTCTGACTCCACAGCACTCCTGCCAGTCACGAGCGCTCTCCCGCTGCCCCCTGCCCCTCCCCTCCAGCACTTACCTGAGGGCCGCTGCCGGTGAAACAGGCGGCCTGAAGTTCATCTCTGTAATGGGGGAACCACCTATGAAGGCATGACAGGCGCCGGCAGCGCCCCTGAATGATCGAAATGAGGCCCAGGGACTCCCGGTTGGGGCACATTTTACCTGAGTTGTGCCCATTCTGGGAAATCGGGCCCAAGTGAATTTCTACCCCAATATCTCTCTCAGAACTCAGAATAGCACATTCACACTTTGGGAGAAATGCCACAAAAGGTCATTCTCCAGAACATGTGCTGTAGAACATTTGGGAGGTGTTCAAGGTTGTGGCATTTATGAAAGGAATTGATCGGTTGATGTGGAGAGGGTGGCTGAGCTGTAACAGAAGAGGGGAAGATGATTATCAACTAAGGAAACCACAAGCTGAATAAGAAACTTTTGAGGGGTGAAATGTTCCCTCGCCCCCATTCATAATCAATGCGAGACATTTTACACCAAACGAAATTCTGAACAGCTTGTGCAGTGAATCTGTACTCTGTTAGTATATTTAAAACAGAATTGGCCAGATTACAAAATCAATAGGGAGTAGAAGGATAGTAAAGACTGGAAGAAGATAAAAAAATATTCTGTGTGGATCCTGAACAAGGGCTTAAATGATGGGATAAACGATCTTATCTTCTTTCTACATTTTCTAGTTTCACTTGATTACCTCTGGGAGAGTGTTAGGGAGAAATAACACTTGTTTACTTTGCTGAGAAGTTTCAACCAATGGTTATTCACCTCCCTTTACAGGTTACAAAAATTGGGTAGAGCCTATCATAAGGGAAAACTGTTTTATGGCCTGTTGAGAGCCACTCAATGAGCCAAATGGGCTATTTGTTGTTCCATGCTTAATTTCTAAGGTACTCTCTTGCGCTTATTCAGAAATTTGCTAACATTGCTGTTTGATAATGAAGGTTTCAGTTAAGAATGTTCTATTCTTCATTATATTTATTTTTTTGCTGCATTTATTATTTTTTGTATATCTTTTTCTCCATTTGCATTTCAGCTTTTAAAATTGTTCTCCCAGTTTAGTCCTTTCTGCACCACCCTCTTTTTTTATTCGTTCCTGGGATGTGGGCGTCGCTGGCAAGGCCAGCCTCTATTGCCCATCCCTAGTTGTCCTTGAGAAGGTGATGGTGAGCCACCTTCTTAAACTGCTGCAGTCCGTGTGGTGAAGGTACTCCCATAGTGCTGTTAGGGAGGGAGTTCCAGGATTTTGACCCAGCGACGATGGAGGAACGGTAATATATTTCCAAGTCAGGATGGTGTGTGACTTGGAGAGGAACTTGGAGGTGGTGGTGTTCCCATGCACCTGCTGCCCTTGTCCTTCTAGGTGGTAGAGGTCGCAGGTTTGGGAGGTGCTGTTGAAGAAGCCTTGGCGAGTTGCTGCAGTGCATCTTGTAGATGGTACACACTGCAGCCACAGTGCACCGGTGGTGGAGGGAGTGAATGTTTAAGGTGGTGGATGGGGTGCCAATCAAGCGGGCTGCTTTGTCCTAAATGGTGTCGAGTTTCTTACGTGTTGTTGCAGCTGTACTCATCCAGGCAAGTGGAGAGTATTCCTTCACACTCCTGACTTGTGCCTTGTAGATGGTGGAAAGGCTTTGGGGAGTCAGGAGGGGAGACACTCACCACAGAATACCTAGCCTCTGATCTACTCTTGTAGCCTCAGTATTTATGTGGCTGGTCCAGTTAAGTTTCTGGTCAATGGTAAGTCACAGGATGTTGATGGTGGGGGATTCGGTGATGGTAATGCTGTTGAATGTCATGAGGCGGTGGTTAGACTCTCTCTTGTTGGAGATAGTCAGTGGCCCAGTAATTCCGTTCCAAACGCGTGAGTACGGTCGGGGTACTCACGCGTCTGGCCGGAGGAAATGCCGGTTTTCAGCATGCACAGCGCATGCGGGGAAAACCGGCATTTCCTGTCCTCCGAACGAAGGGGTTCAGAGGCACAGCGCGTGCGACTGCACAGGCAGCGCGTGCGCAGTGAACTTCGGTGATTTCATTCATGGATTCAGTGAGGTTAAGTCCTTACAACTTACACATGAAAAAAGCATGAGTAGTTGCTCCAGAGGCGGCGGAGGAAGATATATTTTATCGTGGAGCTTCTGAAAGGCAATATTTTTGTTTGGGAAAGGGAGGAAAGTTATTTTAAGAAATGCTGAGGTAAGTTTTAAAGTTTAATTTTTTTTTTTTTTTAAACGGCTTTTCAGTACTGTAGGTAGAAGGAGCAATTGTGGCTGTGTGAATTGAATTTGCTGTGTTTATTAAATGTGAAAATGACTGTTCTAAAATGAGTAATGTAACATTTCCAACATTTTTAAGAAAGAAACTTTTCATCAGTAATATATTCTTTTAAGTAATTATGTATGTATGTCCGTATATATTCCTTTACGTATATGTATGTATGTATATATTCCTTTACTTATGTGTATGAATGTATGTATTTAATTATGATTTTCCAATAAGTTACTTTCTCTGAAAGTCATAATTAAATACATACATTCATACACATAAGTAAAGGAATATATACATACATACATATACGCAAAGGAATATATACAGGCATACATACATAATTACTTAAAAGAATATATTACTGATGAAAAGTTTCTTTCTTAAAAATGTTGGAGTCATTTTCACATTTAATAAACAGCAAATTCAATTCACATAGCCACAATTGCTCCTTCTACCTACAGTACTGAAAACCCGTTTTAAAAAACAAAAATAAACTTTAAAACTTACCTCAGCATTTCTTAAAATAACTTTCCTCCCTTTCCCAAACAAAAATATGCCTTTCAGAAGCTCCACGATAAAATATATCTTCCTCCGCAGCCTCTGGAGCAACTACTCCTCATGCTTTTTTCATGTGTAAGTTGTAAGGACTTAACCTCACTGAAAGCATGAATGAAACCGGCGATTTTACTGCGCACGCGCTGCCTGTGCAGTCGCACGCGCTGTGCCTCTGAACCCCTTCGTTCAGAGGACAGGAAATGCCGGTTTTCCCCGCATGCGCTGTGCATGCTGAAAACCGGCATTTCCTCCAGCCAGACGCGTGAGTACCCCGACCGTACTCA
Source organism: Somniosus microcephalus (assembly GCF_052327205.1). Taxonomy (NCBI): domain Eukaryota; kingdom Metazoa; phylum Chordata; class Chondrichthyes; order Squaliformes; family Somniosidae; genus Somniosus; species Somniosus microcephalus. The sequence goes on from NC_140995.1 coordinate 50,908,345, forward strand.
CGCGTTTGGAACGGAATTACTGGGCCAACATTTTACATGTCAATAAAATGAAAAATTTAACAATTGCACGATTTGCCCCCTCGCATCTGCGACTGAGGGTCCAAGGAGGTGCATTGCGCAAGAGGTCATCGTCGTACGTATCCTCACACTGTTCCCTTTCGGGAACTGTATGAAGTGGTGGAAGGATTTCTGGCCACGTTAACGCTCCTTCCGTGACCATAACCATCTTCATACCAGCCATTAGGGTGGTTAGTCCTATGGCGTGAGGGTTTTACGGGCTCCCACAACCCATCTGAGGGGGGGGGGCCACCCACACCCGCGGACGCAAGTATCCCGCTGGATGTCCACCCAGAATTTATAGTTGGAGCTCCGACTCCACTTGCCGGGACTGTCTGGAGCGGGGTTCGAAACCCTACTCCTGGCCCAGCGGCGGAGATGCTTACCGCTACGCAAAAGGCCCACTCCGCGCAAAAGGTGACACCCATACGTTTCCTGCACCTTTTCCCTCCCCGTGACTGGAGCCCTATGCTGCCACTTGAAAGACCAAGCTATCATCTGTCCTTTTTGCGGCGCCTTGGACTTCTCATTACCAATGATGAGCAGGCGCTGCACCTCCACCTCGTTGAGATTGCTGAGGTGGTCGTCATCAGTTCAATTGTGAGTTCTTTTAATGCTGTGAATTGTGCTCATTCCAGCCATTTCACGTTGCTAATCGGAGTGGGCCTTTGGCGTAGCGGTAGCATCCCCGCCGCTGGGCCAGACGGGGTAGGGTTTCGAACCCCGCTCCAGACAGTCCCGGCAAGTGGAGTCGGAGCTCCGGCTCTAAATTCTGGGTTGACATCCAGTGGGATATTTGCGTCCGTGGGTGTGGGTGGCCCCCCCTCCTCGTATAGCTTGTGGGAGCCCGTAAAACCCTCCCGCCATAGGGCTAACCACCCTAATGGCTGGTACAAGGATGGTTACGGTCACGGAAGGAGCGTTAATCACGGCCATAAATCCTTCCACCACTTCATACAGTTCCCCAAAGGGAACAGTGTGAAGACACATATGACGACGACGTTGCTAAATAAATAAATGGAATGAAAACAATTCTTTCAGGGCTTTTAAAAGTCTTTAAATTGCTTTAATTCTGTTTAAAACTACTTCAGATTCTTCAAAATAATGTAAACATTTTTAAAAGTTTATAAAAGTTACCAAAAGCTTCATAAAAATACCAAAAACCTATTTGAAATGCTGCTCTACATGTATAAATGCTTTGCAGCTTGTGAGAAACATTGGGGGCGTGTCCTATTAAACTGAGACCTCAAGGGGCGTGTCTCACTTGCACTGCGCGCTCCAGGCTTCGCGCTGGCTGCACTCCTGGGCGGCGTGACATCAGACGCTGCCCGGGATTCTTCTCTTTCAAAAAGGAATTCCAGGCGTCCCTGGAGGTGAATGGCAGGCGCGTCGGGTAAGTGCATATCAGGGGCTTGCACGCGCGGCAAGCCCCTGACCCGAATTTCTGCCCCATTGTCTGGCACTTGTGTGGTGCGAATATCACTTGCCACTTATCAGCCCAAGCCTGAATGTCGTCCAGTTCTTGCTGAATGCGGGCATGGACTGCTTCATTATCTGAGGAACTGCGAATGGAACTAAACACTGTGCAATCATCAGCGTACATCCCCACTTCTGACCTTATGATGGAGTGAAGGTCATTGATGAAGCAGCCTTAGATGGTTGGGCCTAAGATACTACCCTGAGGAACTCCTGTAGCAATGTCCTGGGGCTGAGATGATTGGCCTCCAACAACCACAAGTTGAGAGGTCGAATGCGTGACCTGCTCCCAACATCTGCCACTGACACTTCACAGGTCACCACTCAAAGGTGTGCATGAGTAATCTGCCGTTATTCATATTCCATTCCTGCTATTGGGCAAGCAGATTGACTCCACAAGGAGTCCCCGCCCACTTCCTTTGGCTCACAAGGCTGAGTTCAGGAGAGGGCTGTGTGGGGAAATTGTGGACGTCAACCCATCCTTTGATGCACACACCAACTTCATGAAACATGTGTATTTGGTCTTGTTTAAACAGTTCATACAGTGAAAAACAGAATGTATGATTGAGAAAGCATATTTTTAAGAATTCAGATACATTTGGGAGCAGAACTCACAGAATTATGTTGGCTGATGTCACAAGAAGTTTATTTTTGGGAACCCATTGAATTGCTTTTCATGTATTTCTGCAGTGCATATTTTCTTAGTTTGAGATGACAATATTTCACAAGAGGCTGCATTCAATAAGAGACTAAAGCATATTTGTCTCTCTGAGGCTAAAGCAGCTGTGGACTACAATACTTAGTGATGGTGCGAAGACACAGCATTCCTGCAATGAATTCTGCATGGCCTAAGATAGTGACAGGAACAAGTCCAGAGGTTCTGACGAAAGGCAATTGACCTGAAACGTTAACTCTGTTTCTCTCTCCACGGATGCTGCCCTGGCCTGCTGAGTTTTTCCAGCGTTTTCTGTTGTTATTCCGGAGATTCTAGTGCTGGTTCTGGATCCGAGTGCTCCCAGTGAGCAACAGGCCTGCAGCCCCTGGTTTTACATCTATTAAAATGACTGGGCAGAAAATCAGGAGTGGTGGGGCAGCGACCGCCAGACCTGCGCTCCCTATGTGTGCTACTCCTTGCTGGTAGCGCCCAACCAATGAGTCAGCCCTCCCGTGTAACCAGAACTTGCATTTTTCTTGTCTTAATAAGCCATCTAGCTATCGCAATAACTTAAGTTACCTTCAGCCGCTTGTGTCTTACTCTCCGGAATTCGCCCCCTAAACCTCTCCACTGCTCTTCCGCCTTTAAAATTTTCTCAAACCCCATCTCTTCAACCAAGCTTTTGGTAACCTCTCCTCACCACTCCCTTCCTGGCTGTATTTTCCTTACTTGAGCCAGGGGTGGAAATAGCAGTGCTTGCATGTTATTTATTTGAATTTGGGAAGCCAAGCTGATGGGCCAAGGCCCCAACCACCGAGGTTGAACAGAGCAGAAGAGAAGAAAAAGTAAAGCTGGAAGTAGTTATCAAGCGACGCTAAGTTTGGGTTTGAGAAGCCTGTAGATTGTCAGAGGAAGGGACTGAGCAGAGGGAAGGACTTCCACAATAAAAAGCTAGTATCAGTAATGGTGACCGTGAAACTATCGGATTGATGTAAAAACCCATCTGGCTCACTAATGTCCTTTAGGGAAGGAAATCTGCCGTCCTTACCTGGTCTGGCCTATATGTGACTCCAGACGCACAGCAATGTGGTTGACTGTTAACTGCCCTCTGAAATGGCCTAGCAAGCCACTCAAGGGCAATTGGGGATGGGCAATAAATGCTAGCCTTGCCAGCGACTCCCACATCCAGTGCACGAATAAAAAAAAATAGTTGGATTCTGAGAAAGAATAAATTGGAGCAGGATATGGAGTACTGAGCCTTGGCTTCAGCACAGAGTGGAAGAAGGAAGAGTATGGATTTATTTGATGACTTTTTCAGTGAAAACAATAATGGTCTTGCTGGGAAAAACACCCAAGTATGCAACAACTGTTCACTGCCCCCGCCCCCCCCCCCCCACCCTGAATTAAGCTGAATAATATACATGCTATTTATAAATTTAAACAAATCAAATTTACTATTATCTGTTTAAAGGATAGAAATTAAACAAGGCCTCAGAGCAGAGGATATCCCCTTTTTTCATTTAATTTTAAGCACAATAAGAATGATTGCAAACCTGCAAAAGTCACAATCCAAAGTAGAGCTTCACCAGGGGTCATACGAACATGCAAACATACGTACATTGACGGACAGGAAAAGATCCTCTGGTCCATCCAGACTGTCCCACTTGTATATTACAATATATGTAGCTGAATGTCAAACCGGCAGGACGTTCGAAGATCCAGTGGGCAGACTAGCCGCTAAAAATAGCTCTTCACAGCAGCTAGTTTTGCCGAGTTCCGGCAGTTTCACTTGCAACTTGCATTCAGCTGCACAAGACAGTTTCCTCAGGCAGGGTTCCTGCCTAACACATCTATGTAACATTCTTTCCATCACTATTGCAACAACGACAACAACTTGCATTCATATAGCGCCATTAACATAGTAAAACGTCCCAAGGCACTTCACAGGAGCGTTATCAATCTATACTTGACATCAAGCCACATGAGATATTAGGACAGGTGGAGGTAGGTTTTAAGGAGCGTTTTAAAGGAGGAGCCGAGAGTCATAAAGAGGCGGAGAAGTTTAGAGAGGGACTTCCAGAGCTTGGAGCCTTGGCAGCTGCAGGCACAGCCACCAATGGTGGAGCGAAGAAAATTGGGGATGCGCAAGAGGCCAGAATTGGAGGAGCGCAGAGATCTCGGACGGTTGTAGGGCTGGAGGAGGCTACTGAGATAGGGAGGGGACGACGCCATGGAGGGATTTGAAAACAAGGATGAGAATTTCCTTAACCTGTTTATTTCAAATGTGTTAATGGCTGCAGTAAAATAGCCCAGAAAGGAGTTCTATGCAAATATGTTAAGCAGGGGGAGTTAAACCCCATAATGCTGACGATCCGACTCTGCTGTCATTGTTTTTCTAACTTGTTATTTTCACTTTCCATATAAACATTTTTCCGCTTTAAAATCATTTTAACCGATTTCCCATGGCAATGCTCAGTGAGTCAGAGGATACGCTGAAGTGTCCGCCTGAAGCGTGATGGCTACAGTGTGACAGGTAGAAAGTGTGATGCTTACAGGAAGTGCATGCTATATGCAAGACCTTTAATATACCATTGCTATATATGGTAAAAAAACAAACCATTACCTTGATGCAACAAATAAACATTCTGGCCACGATCTTACCTCTGGAGGCGGGACTTCTGGTTTCTGGGTTTCAGTCCCGCCCCCAGCGATGTCTGACGAACCCTCGCTATTTTCCCTTGATTGGCTTTGTTACGCCAGCCCTGCGGGCTTAGCCGGCCAATTAAGGGAAAGCTGATGACAGGTGACGTCAGCGTATGGTGCTTCATCTGTCGAAAAAATTTTGACAGATGAATTATCAGTGTTTTGAGAAGCTGTCAAACACTGACAATCTCTGTTCTAAGGTGAGCCCTTGCACACAAGGCGCACCAAGACACCTCTCCTCAGCAGAAAGCAGATGGCTGCTGCATCTGAGAATGCAGCAGCCATTCTGTCATCTCTGCTGTTGAGATGAGGCACCTCTGGATCCCCAAGGGTTGAAGCCTGCAGAAAGAAACAAATGTAAGGGAACTTTTTCCAACACTTTACACTGACCTCTCATACTTACCTGTCCACTCTTGCACCCATCACTCACCTCTACAGCTGACATTTCGACCACTCTCACCCCCGCAGTCCCACTGCTCGCCTCGCTGACCCTGGCGAGATTCGCAGCCATTGGGAAGCCCGCACTTGCAGGCATAAAATGGGGAAAAGCCTCAAAACTGTCAACAGGTAGTTAATTGGCTTTAATTCCCTTCCTGTCTCAAGGAGACGGGTCCCTGCGCGAGTCGGGGACCCGCCAACCGGAAAGATGGTTCGGAGGTGGGTTGGGAGCGGGGTTGGGACCCGCTCACAATTTTTCCCATTTTGCCAGCAGTCCCGCCTCCAAACCCGCCTCCTCAGGCTGGTAAAACCCAGCCCTCTGACTTTTTTTATTCTTCCTGTATTTCTATATTTTACCAATTAATTTATTCCTTGCGAGAAAGGAGTTAATTGAAGCCTCTTCATCAGACGTAATCCTGATAAGTTCCATGGAGAAATGCAAGTGTTTTTGCAATTGTCTTCACAACACATATTACCATAGCAACTGCGTTGATCCTGTCTCTTTATGCCTCCAGACCCAAGGGGAGCAGTTATAAGCAGTTGTTTTTTTTGTGAGTCAAGTTTAAACAGTTGATTTTGCCAAGTGGTTGGATGCTGTAAACTTAATCCTGAGGGAGAAGTCTCAAGATAGGCCTATGAAGCTGTGAGCGTGTTGGCGTTCTGAGCCTGGTTAACGGGGGTGGGATGAACAAAATCAAACAGTCTGAAGACGTGTGGGTGAAATTCTAGCTTCTTTTGAGTATGTGGTGTAGGCTGCAAGCCTGCTAATTCCAAATGTAATAATGTGAAAACAATAAAAGGCGAGTTAAACATAGAAACATAGAAGATAGGAGCAGGAGTAGGCCATTCAGCCCCTCGAGCCTGTTCCGCCATTTAATGAGATCATGGCTGATCATCCAAATTCAGTACCGTGTTCCTGCTTTCTCCCAATATCCTTTGATCCCTTTAGCCTTAAGAAATATATCTAACTCCTTCTTGAATATAATAATAAGTTGGCCTCAACTGCCTTCTATGGTAGAGAATTCCACAGGTTCACCACTCTCTGGGTGAAGAAATTCCTCCTCATCTCAGTCCTAAATGGCTTACCCCTTATCCTTAGACTGTGACCCCTGATTCTGGACTCCCCCGCCATCAGGAACATCCTTCCTGCATCTAGTCTGTCTAGTCCTATTAGAATTTTATAAGTTTCAATGAAATCGCCTCTCATTCTTCTAAACTCTAGCGAATATAAGCCTAATCGACCTAATCTCTTTTCATACGTCATTCCTGCCATCCCAGGTATCAGTCTGGTGGATCTTCGCTGCACTCCCTCCATGGCAAGAACATCCTTCCTCGGATAAGGCGACCAAAACTACACACAATACTCAAGGTGTGGTCTCACCAAGTCCCTGTACAACTGCAGCAAGACATCCTTGCTCCTGTACTCGAATCCTCTCGCTATGAAGGCTAACATACCATTTGCCTTCTTAACTGCCTGTTGCATCTGCATGCTCACCTTCAGCGACTGGTGCACAAGGACACCCAGGTCTCGTTGTACTTCCCCTTCTCCCAATCTATTGCCGTTCAGACAATAATCTGTCTTCCTGTTTTTGCCACCAAAGTGGATAACCCCACATTTATCCACATTATACTGCATCTGCCATGCATCTGCCCAATCACCCAACCTGTCCAAATCATACTGGAGTTTCTCTGCATCCTCCTCACAGCACACATGCCCACCCAGCTTTGTGTCGTCTGCAAACTTGGCGATATTACATCTAGTTCCCTCGTCTAGATCATTAATATATATTGTGAATAGCTGGGGTCCTAGCACCGATCCCTGCGGTACCCCACTAGTCACTGCCTGCCACTCGGAAAATGACTCGTTTATTACAACTCTTTGCTTCCTGTCTGCCAACCAGTTCTCTATCCAAGTCAGTACCTTAGCCCCAATCCCATGTGCTTTAACATTGCATGCCAATCTCTTATGCGGGACCTCATCGAAAGCCTTCTGAAAGTCCAAATACACCATATCCACTGGTTCTCCCTTATCTATTCTACCAGTTACATCCTCAAAAAAGTCCAGTAGATTAGTCAAGCATGATTTACCTTTTGTAAATCCATGTTGACTTTGTCCGATCCTGTCACTGTTTTCCAAGTGCTCTGGTATTATATCTTTTATAATGGACTCTCGCATTTTCCTCACTACCGATGTCAGGCTTACCGGTCTATAATTCCCCGTTTTCTCTCTACCACCTTTTTTAAATAATGGGGTTACATTAGCTACCATAGGAACTATTTCAGAGTCTATAGAATTTTGGAAGATGACCAGCAATGCATCTACTATTTCTAGGGCCACTTCCTTAAGTACCCTAGGATGTAGATTATCAGGCCCTGGGGATTTATCGGCCTTCAATGCCGTCAATTTCCCGAACACCATTTCCCTACTAATACTGATTTCATTTAATTCCTCCCTCTCATTAGACCCTGTGTTCCCCGACATCTCTGGAAGGTTATTTGTGTCCTCTTTTGTGAAGACAGAACCAAAGTATGTATTTAATTGGTCAGCCATTTCTTTGTTCCCCATTATAAATTCCCCTGATTCTGACTGCAAGGGACCTACGCTTGACTTCACCAATCTTTTTCTCTTCACATATGTATAGAAGCTTTTACAGTCAGTTTTTATGTTCCCTGAAAGCTTACTCTCATACTCTATTTCCCCCCTCTTAATGAATGCCTTTGTCCTCCTTTGCTGAATCCTAAACTGCTCCCAATCCTCAGGTTTGCTGCATTTTTTGGCCAATTTATATGACCTCTCCTTGGATCTTATGCTATCCCTAATTTCCCTTGTTAGCCACGGTTGAGTCACCTTTTTTGTTTTATTTTTATGCCAAACAGGATGAACAAATTCTGTAGTTCATCCATGTGATCTTTAAATGTTTGCCATTGCCTATCCACCGTCAACCCTTTAAGTAACGTTCCCCAATCCATCCTAGCCAACTCGCGCCTCATACCATCGTAGATTCCTTTATTTAAATTCAGGACCCTAGTCTCTGAGTCAACTACTTCACTCTCCATCTTAATGAAGAATTCTATCATATTATGATTGCTCCTCCCCAAGGGGCCTCGCACAGCAACATTGCTAATTAATCCTTTCTCATTACAGGAAACTTTGGTTTATCCGGAGGTTATATGTCCGGAATACTCGATCTAACGGCAAAAATCAGGAGCCGTTTTCTATATGTTTTTTTAGTTCTCGTTGCTTTTTTATTCCCCAGTCAGGCACTGCAAGGTCTGTAGCTATAGCAACAGCTTCAGCTAGAGACGCTTGCAGCTGCAGCCGACTGTTTTGAAGCTGTTGCTAAGCAACAGGGTTTGTTGATTCACACGGAGCTTTTCAGTTCCGTATGTTTCAACATTATGCTGGTATATCCAGCACTTTTGATGGTACGGAACCAGCTCGGTCCCGTCAGTGCCGGATATCAGAAAGTTTCCTGTACATAATACCCAGTCTAAGATGGCCTGATCTCTAGTTGGTTCCTCGACATATTGGTCCAGGAAACCATCCCATATACACTCTAGGAATTCCTCCTCCACACTAATTTGGTTAGCCCAATCTATATGTAGATTAAAGTCACCCATGATAACTGCTGTGCTCTTATTGCACGCGCCTCTAATTTCCTGTTTAATGCCATCCCCAACCTCAGTATTACTGTTTGGGGGTCTGTATACAACTCCCACTAACGTTTTCTGCCCCTTGGTATTTCTCAGCTCTACCCATACAGATTCCACATCATCAGAGCAAATATCCTTCCTTACTATTGTGTTAATCTCTTTAACCAGCAATGCTACCCCACCTCCTTTTCTTTTTTGCCTGTCTTTCCTGAATATTGAATATCCCTGGATGTTCAATTCCCAGCCTTGGTCACCCTGGAGCTATGTCTCCATAATTCCAATTACATCATATCCGTTTACATCTATTTGCGAAGGAAATTCATCCACCTTATTACGAATGCTCCTCGCATTAAGACACAATGGGGGAAAAATTCGGTATTGCCCCATTTGGTGCGCCATTAGCGGCTGTGCACAAAGTTTAGCGCCTGCCGCTAATTATCGCCTCCGACGGCAAACTTGGCTTTTTGGCAAACTTGGCTTTTATCGCCCCTGGAGGTGATTGGAGCGCTAAATCAGATGCTTCACCCCTGTCTTAAGACACAAAGGCCGAGGAGCGAGGCGCTACCTCAGTGCGCTGGCGATGCTCATTTGATGTCAGTCAGCAATGGAACACAGACACACTAGCTCTGGCCAGTTCTTAAAGGGGAGTTCTGACGAAAGGTCATCGACCTGAAACGTTAACTCTGTTTCTCTCTTCACAGATGCTGCCTGACCTGCTGAGTTTCTCCAGCATTTTCTGTTTTTATCTCAAAGGGGAGGGTTGATTTTGCTCTCCATCCACTTCCTGCTCATTGCAGCCTTGAATCTCGGCCTGGAGAGACCTGTACATCAAATCTGCTGGAAAGAACAATGGAGAGACCCAGGGAAAGAGCTCAGAGTGCAGCCCCCACAGTCTCTTCTAAACAGATACAAGGAAGGGCAAATCCAAATGAACCTGCAAAGTGCTGCTCAGTTCCCAAAACTCCTTCACACAGTGTTGAATCTCTCCAGAAGTTTCTCTCTCTTTCTGAATGCGTAGTTCAAAAATGTCACCAACACAAAAAGGCAGGAAGCGGTCGCCTTTAAATAGCGCTCCCCCAGTCCCTTCCTGACTGCAAAACGCTCCCCTCAACCTGTCGTTGCTAGCGGCAGGCGGTAAGGCAGGGGGCGCCGCTCAATATCCGGTCCGGGGCGCTACCGGGGTGTTGCACACTCGACTGACATCGTGGTTTGCCGGTGCAGGAGATCGTGACGGTAGTGTTTAACGCCGCGCAAAGTGTCTAGTTAATTTCGCGAGCAGCGCAAACATCGCCACGCCCGGGCGCTAGTTGCTTTGCGCCCCATTAGCGCCCTCTTTCCCCCAAAGCCTTCAGGCATGTTTTTTTAACACTCTTAGTCCTTTGAGAATTATTATTTACTGTAGCCCTGTTTGATTTACACCCTTGATTTCTCTGCCTTCCACTTTAGCTTTTCTCCTTCCTGTCTTTTGTTTCTATTCTTGTTTCCCTTTCCTCTGTCTCCCTGCACAGGTTCCCAATCCCCTGCCATTTTAGTTTAAACCCTCCCCAACAGCACTAGCATACACTCCCCCTAGAACATTGGTCCCAGTTGCAAACCGTTCAGTTTTACTGGTCCCACCTCCCGCAGAACCGGTTCCAATGTCCCAGGAATTTGAATCCCTCCCCCTTGCACCATTCCTCTAGCCACATATTCATCTGAAATATCCTTCTATTTCTACTCTGACTAGCACGTGGCACTGGTCGCGATCCTGAGATTACTACCTTTGAGGTCCTATTTTTTAATTTACCTCCTAACTCCCTGTATTCAGCTTTTAGGACCTCATCCCATTTATTACCTATATCGTTGGTACCTATATGCACCACGACAACTGGTTGTTCACCCTCCCCCTCCAGAATGCCCTGCAGCCGCCCCAAGACATCCTTGACCCTTGCACCAGGGAGGCAACATACCATCCTGGAGTCTCGTTTGCGGCCGCAGAAACGCCTATCTATTCCCCTTACAATAGAATCTCCTATCACTATAGCTTTCCCACTCTTTTTCCTCCTGTCCTGTGCAGCAGAACCACCCATGGTGCCAGGAAGTTGGCTGCTGCTGCCTTCCGCCAATAAGTCATCTCCCTCAACAATATCCAAAGTGATATATCTGTTTGAGAGGGGGATGGCCACAGGGGACCCCTGCACTACCTGCCTGCGCCTACTACTCTGCCTGGTGGTCACCCATTCCCTTCCTGCCTGTGCAGCCTTTACCTGCGGTGTAACCAACTCCCTAAACGTGCTATCCACGATGTCCTCAGCATCACGAAGTCTCCAGTATGTATCCCTTCGCAGCTCCAGTGCCGCAATGCGGTCTGTCAGTAGCTGCAGCCGGATACACTTCCCGCACACATGGTTGTCAGGGACACAGGAAGTGTCCCTGATTTCCCACATAGCGCAGGAGGAGCATGCCACGGGGCTGAGCTGTCCTGCCATGACTTACTATTCAATTAATTTAAATTAAATTAAATGAAAACCACTAATTACACTACAATTAAATGATATACTCAAGGGCCCTTGGTTACTAGCACTCCCCGATACACAACAGAGACCTTAGAAACTATAACCACAAAAAGTAATGATGTGGAGATGCCGGTGTTGGACTGGGGTGGACAAATGTAAGAAGTCACACAACAGCAGGTTATAGTCCAACAGCTTTATTTGAAATCACAAGCTTTCGGAGCGCTGCTCCTTCGTCAGGTGACGTGGAGAGATGCATATAGACACAGCATATATAGTCAGAGAATACTGCCAGATGATTACAGGTAATCTTTCTAACTGCCCTTTATCACACCTCGGCAGAGAGATAATCACAGCAATCAAAGGTATGAATGGTGTCCAAACAGGTCAGTCAGGAAAACATTACATCAAAGAACAATGAGGTGGGGTCACAAGGGGTCAAATGTTGCAGATGCTGGGGTCTGTAGGCAAAACAAAAAACAGACAAAAAACTTTTTTTGCTGGAAATCACAGCAGGTCCGGCCACATCTGTATAGAGAGAACAAGCCAACGATGACTCGAGTCTGGATGACCCTACGTCAGGTGGGGTTACATGTAGCGTGACATGAACCCAAGATCCCGGTTAAGGCCGTCCTCATGAGTGCGGAACTTGGCTATCAGTTTCTGCTCGACGATTTTGCGTTGTCGTGTGTCTCGAAGGCCGCCTTGGAGAATGCTTACCCGAAGATCGGCGGCTGAATGTCCTTGACTGCTGAAGTGTTCCCCGACTGGGAGGGAACACTCCTGCCTGGCGATTGTTGTGCGGTGTCCGTTCATCCGTTGTCGCAGTGTCTGCATGGTCTCGCCGATGTACCGTGCTCCGGGGCATCCTTTCCTGCAACGTATGAGGTAGACAACGTATGATCTGGTTCTTCAGAAAAAACTTGGTGGCATTAGTGGGATAAACTCATTAGTCTAGAAATTGAATAACGGCACACACGTGTTACAGGCGTAAAACAGGTGCCTAAGTGTCCACTAGGGTGGGTGACATGGCATGCACGTGCTCATTCTGCGCTGGACATGCACAGCCTGCCATATTGGTAAAGTTTCCTGTGTAGACGTCATGGGCACGTGCTTGAAACAGGCGTTAAGATCTTTGCATCTGCAAATAGGGGGCCCAACCCCTGTTTGATGCCCCCTTTGCAAAATCCGTTTGTGACTGACCGCATCATGTGCCATGCAAACCGTGGTCCGTGTTCTCAGGTATTTAGGAGCCAAAACAGCGATCCTGCTGGGAGGCCAGAACACTGGGGAGAACTCTTCAAAATCGTGCCATGGGATCTTTCACGATGCAGTCCCCACCACTTATAGCGGGCATGTTGGTACCAAAGTGAGTTGCCCGCTATACACGTTGGATGGTTTATATGAACCTATGTTGTTTGTTACAACAGTAACTTCACTTCAGAAAAGTATTTCATTGGCTGTAAAACAGTTTGGGACACCCTGAGGTTGTGAAAGGCGCTATGTAAATGCCAGTTCTTTTTTGATATATTTGTGCAAGTACTCTTTTTCAACTTTTCTAGATTACCAGTACAGAACATCACTCCCTCACAACTCTCCACCGAACGGGTCGATTTTGTTTTGCTGTAATTTTGTTGAGTGTGTATCACGGCATCACAACTGTCACGGTACCATTGCAGCTCTTTTGTTATTATTGGCATATTTTTGGTGCCACTGAGGGCTTTCTTCCGTTGGTCGCCATGGAGAGGATGATGCTGAATGAAGATAAATAGGATTACAGTGCGGTAGGCAGCAGCTGGTGTTATTTCAATAGAAAGAAAAGATTTGCAAGGCTTCAGCATGATGCTGGCTCCCGCGTCCTTGGATACACAACGTGACCCCACAATGTCTTTGTCTTTCCTATTAGATGGGGGAAGAGCGATCTTTGTCCTTGGGTGGATACAAGTTCTGAAATACACTTGAACCATTTCTGAAAGCTTTGGTTGAAGCGGCTCTGATTGCTGTGCTGTGGGTTTGCTATTCCATTCCACCTTTAGCAGGGAAGCAGGGGTAGAATAATGGAACATCAGGGATAAAACTATTTTAATGGAGCTTAATAGCTTAGTGGAAGTCACAGGATGTAAGCGATTTAACATCCAGAATCCGGTTACATAATGCTCGGATGAAAAGACTGGTCTTCACTATTTAAGAAAGCAGGTTTGATCTCGCCCTAACATTATCAGGGCTGCCATTTTTGGATCAGTCCTCCGCACAGTTAGGCTTTCCTTTCATGAATTTATTACAGCACCATAGTAACCGGTCATGAAAATTTTAAATAATGACTGTATATTGCGAGAATAAAAAGGATCCTGCTGCTGGAGAATGCGATGGTTATCAATACCTTTTTTAAAAAAGACATTAGTTATGCCAAAATTGAAGCATGTAGTTCCTTAAATATTTATGTGGAGGTACTGATAAATATAAATTACCAAGCTGCCGGCCAGGTCCAAAAATGAGCTGACTACTGTAATACAGTATATCAAATTGAGTGCAATAAAAAAATGTTCAGTTCTTAGCAGTAACAAATATTTTTCTGCTGCATGCATGCGACGGTTGTACGTATTTATACGGTAACATGGTTGCTTCTGTTAAGTTTTGTGGAATTCAAGGACACGCAAATATTAATGGGGCGATTGTGTGATCTGGCCTCCCAGTCAGATCGTCGAATCATCCCTTTAGTGTGGGCGGACAATCACAGGCCTCAGGCCTCAATTTCCCCAGACTCGCTCCCTGCGAGCATGGATCACGTGATCACCTCTTAAAAAAACTTCCTGCTGAGTAACGGCAGTTAGTGTTTTACTATTTCTGACAAGAGGCACTGTGGTCCTGACATTACATGACGGGAATGAATACTTAATGTGCCATTATTTTAGCAGAGGCTATAGCCCAGGACTGGTGTCTTCATTCACTCAACTTTCAGATGATGATAGTTCTTTACAAACTTAGCATGAACAAAATTGCTGCTACGTTGCGCCATTTGAGCTGTTTGAAGTACGCGAGTGCTGTTCACTTTGGAAGATGCAAATATACATCACAAATTAGGGTTTACTAACATGACAGCTAATTATTGCAGCTAATGCCCGTAAAGTTATTCATTTAAGAGTTTGGTGTGTTTATGAGCTGTGCAAGGTAAGGAACGGCCAATATTAGGCACCAAGTACTCCCGGGTCAGGTATCCCGCAGGTTAGATGTGGGGTAAAGCTCTCTCAGCACTGTCTTGAACCATGTGCCTTAGCCGTTCCCTCTGACGAGCATCATAGTGACATTAGCAGATCCAGCATCCTGTGACCTCAGAGTGAGATCACAGATTTGTATTGTATTTTAAACACTAAACCATTGGCGACCATGCCGTCAGCAGTAGTGGGACTAACTGATAGCTCTTTCAGAGAGCCGGCACAGGCACGATGGTCCGAATGGCCTCCTGTGCTGCATGAATCTATAGGTAAGTCGGATAGGATAGAAAACAGTCAAACATAGGAATGAAAGAATTGAACTTGCACTGTATGAAAATGAGTCTTGTTCTTTTCTCATTAATTCTAACCAAGGTGTATTACAGGCTGACTTTAAACTCTGGAATTCCCTCCCTAAACCTCTCCACCGCTCTACCTCTCTCTCCTCCTTTAAGACGCTCCTTAAAACCTACCTTCACTTGTCCTAATGCCCCCTTATGTGGCTCGATGTCAAATTTTGTTTTATAACACGCCTGTGAAGCAAGTTGGGACATTTTACTATGTTAAAGGCATGAGATAAATGCAAGTTGTTGTTGTATCATTGACAGCTTTCGGCTGTGGACTCATAGGGCTCGATTTTCCCAACCCCGGGGAGGCGGGTTTGGAGGCGTGCGAGTTGTTAAAATCGACAAAACTGGCAGGCGGGCCCGTTCCCGCCTCCAAGCAATTTTCTCAAGTGCGTGTTTTCTGACCCGCTTTCCACCCCGCCTCCAAAAGGCGAGATAGGCTCTTAAGGCCCTTAAGAACCACTTAATTGCCTCTATAATCCCATTTTGAGAGGTCTTTCCGATTTTAGCACATTTCCTCCAACCTACACGCCTCCTCTGGAACACGCCAGGTAATCCTGGCGGCCTCATTAGTGGATTGCTTACGAACAGCTGCAGCTCCACCATTACAAAGGAGTTTTCACTGATGATCATTTGCAGGTGGCAGAACTTTGTTGTTTCAGGTCTGGGGGAACTTTTAGCAGGCATACTCAGTGTTGTGGAAGTTTGGAGCCTGACACCCATCTCCAGTGTGACCTCCTTGGAAACCCCTCTCCCCACCTTGACTAAACGCTTCTTCAACTGAGGCATGTTCCAGAAGCATGGCGAATATTTAATTCCTCCTGGACATCAGATTCGGATGAAGACCAGCCGCGGCAGCAGCAGAACCATGAGCAACAGCAGCACCAACAGCAGGAACATCAACAGGAGCGCCAAGCTGCTAGTCACCCACCTGAAGCTGCACAGGTCAGAAGGCGCCAGCGCGCGACACCATTGCTGCCCGGGATGCAAGGGACGCACTCATTCTGGCCAGATTTGCTTAGCCTGCACAATCAAACACTTTAGTCTCACTCCTTCTTACCAGATCATCGACAATGGAGAAGAACCTACGGAATCCTATCACTCTGACCACCACTCTGATAATCGCAAGGTGCCCTAAGCCCTCAATGTGAAAGTCCCATTTGCGAAATGACACAGGCCACAACTTCAACAGTTTGCCATCAAAACACTTTATAATACAATCACAATGATGGCTGGTCCAAAAACAAAACAACACAGCACCCAAGTGACTACCCTTGTGACTACTTGTGCTTTATCTTCCTCTTACGCGTGCTCCTACGTGGTACTTCCCCTGTGGCTTCAGCAGATGTGGAGGCCCCTTGCTCGCTCTCTTGCTGCTCCTGTCTAGACGCCTTTGGCGGGCATCCTCTGGGGTGGCGAACCTGTGCAGGCTTGCCAACAGTCTGCTGCTCCTATGGCTGTGCAGGGGCTGAGGCGCCCATCTCATTTGGGCGAGGACTCTGGTGGGGCTCTGACCGAGGACTTTGCTGTGGCATGGTCATGTGAGCGCTTGGAGAGGAGCCCCCACTTCCTTGTTGTCTGCCACCAACATCCCTCTCCCACTTCAGAGGTAGCAAGTGGCTTGACAGCACCTAGCTGCACTGCAGGGGGGCCATGAGGACCAATTTCTGCACTGGAAGTCCTACTCCAGAGGACTTGCATGAAGGTCTGCTTTGTTTGCTCAATAGCTGACCATCACTCCTCAAGAGATGTCATTCTATTCTGAACAATGACCTTGTTTTCAATACCCTTGAGACTAAGCTCCTCCATGGACCATGGAAGGAGTGAGTGTACTGAATGCATAGCATAGATGCTTAGAAGGATACAAAGGACCCTCCCTGCATGTTGTAAGTAGTTGTTGTCATGGCATCACAGTGATAGGAAGTGTGAGGGCTGCATGGTAGAATAGTTAAATGAATGTGACCATATAGAGAGAGGGAATGGGTAAGGGTGCAGGGTGTAAGTGTCAAGTGGGATGTGGAGGAAGAGGTTGGCAAAGCAGAGTGAGGAGAGGCGATGGGGATCAGATTGAGGGTGATGGGAAAGTCATACTCACTTTTCCGGTGCGGAGAAAGTCATGAAACCTCTTCTAGGTTCTGCGGCTCATTGAAATGGAGTTGACAACCTGGGCCACTTGTAGCCACACAGCTTTTGTCTGCTGGGGTGGCTTTTTTCTCCCTGATGAAGGGAACAGCACCTCCTTATTACAGCTGGCTCCGTACATCAGAGCTTGGAGGGAGGGCTCATCAAACCGAGGAGCAGACTTTTGCTTGATCGTTGATATTTTCCACAATTCAACTCCTTCATATAAATTGCAGAGCCTTTGCAGTCTCCAGATGAATCAAGGCTGCTTGCAGGCCTTAAATCCAACAGCATTGATGATGCCATCGGAGGCGACTTTCTGTATGAAAAGACTCATTGGGCCAGTGGTTCCCACATGCAGGAAATCAATTGGCCAATTAGGGGAAAATCGCACTTTTTCAACACTTCACTTCGGAGACGGGGTCCTGACACGATTTCCACCTGACACGCCCCAGCCCGCCCACACTGACAAAATCCAGCCCATAGTTGCTATAAACTAGATGAGACCGCCCAAATTCATTTAACACAGGGCCCCTTGCACCCAGGTAGAAGAACAAACTTTTCTCCCATTGGTCTAGGCTGCATTTAGACTCCGATCCCAGAATGAGAGAGTGGGAATTCCAAAATAAGGCACTTTCCATGATCTTACTGGTTGTCTCTTTCAATATTTGGCTGAGGTTCCCAAAGACTTATTTCCACCAAGTATTTAAAATAATTGGCAAAAAAGCCAGGGGGGAGATGAGAATTTTTTTTATGCAGTGAGTTGTGATCTGGAATGCACTGCCTGAAAGGGTGGTGGAAGCAGATTCAATAGTAACTTTCAAAAGGAAATTGAATCTCTACTTAAAAAGAAAATTTGACAGGGCTATGGGGAAAGAGCAGAGGAGTGGAACTAATTGAATAGCTCTTTCAGAGCCGGCACAGGCACGATGGGCTGAATGGCCTCATTCTGTGCTGTATGACTCTATAGGTAGGGTGGATAGGATAGAAGGAATGAAACGGTTGAACTTGCATTGTATGAAAAAAGAGGCTTATTCAGTTCTCAGTGAATCTAACCCAACTGTATTACAGGCTAACTTTATTGAATGATGTATGAAGCCAAGTAGAGATTTCCTAAAGGATTATTATCTTGCAAAAGAAAAATTGCCTTCTGTGGACTAGCTGCACAATCCTAAATGCTGCATAGGGCAGATATCTGTATTTACTGATGTTTCTCAGTCACTCCTTGTTGCCATTTTTTATGATTTAAAGCTGCTGCTTAAAGGCAGCCCTGGGAACAGACATTTTGAGTCAAGTTTCCTGTGCAGTCAGATTGTGAAGTCCTGCTCCAGTGATCTGAATGGGCAGCGCTGCCCACAGCTCACAGTTCCCATCTATAATGCCACTGGAGGAGAACACGTGGGAATGTACAGTATTAAAGTTTTACAGGAAAACATCCATTCTCGGTCTGCCTGGAACAACGGTTTAAATTTTCAAACACAACAGCAAGAGGGTGACTGAGAGACACTGATAGTTGGAGAGCTTTCTCCCTTTGTAAACAATGGAATAAAAGTCCCATCCATTTATAGTGGGTGTGTTGGTGTAGGTGTTGACGCGATTTGCTCGCTATAAGCACCGGACAGTGAAAGTGTCAGAGAGTCAAATAAAAAGTGTCAGTAGCCAGTTTGGCTTCCTACACCTAAATCTGGTCTGGATACCTTGCTTTGCTGGCCTAAAAGTTTAAAGGACTCTTAAGCTGCTGGTTGTTAGACCGAAACAGTCTGACCACAGAACACTACCTAACATCCAGTATCGTTCCTATAGGAGATCCCTGTTCACCACACTGACCACAGAACACTACCTAACATCCAGTATCATTCCCACAGGAGATCCCTGTTCACCACACTGACCACAGAACACTACCTAACATCCAGTATCATTCCCACAGGAGATCCCTGTTCACCACACTGACCACAGAACACTACCTAACATCCAGTATCATTCCCACAGGAGATCCCTGTTCACCACACTGACCACAGAACACTACCTAACATCCAGTATCGTTCCCACAGGAGATCCCTGTTCACCACACTGACCACAGAACACTACCTAACATCCAGTATCATTCCCACAGGAGATCCCTGTTCACCACACTGACCACAGAACACTACCTAACATCCAGTATCGTTCCTATAGGAGATCCTTGTTCACCACACTGACCACAGAACACTACCTAACATCCAGTATTGTTCCTATAGGAGATCCCTGTTCACCACACTGACCACAGAACACTACCTAACATCTAGTATCGTTCCTACAGGAGATCCCTGTTCACCACACTGAATACAGAACACTACCTAACATCCAGTATCGTTCCTATAGGAGATCCCTGTTCACCACACTGACCACAGAACACTACCTAACATCCAGTATCGTTCCTATAGGAGATCCCTGTTCACAACACTGACCACAGAACACTACCTAACATCCAGTATCGTTCCTATAGGAGATCCCTGTTCACCACACTGACCACAGGACACTACCTAACACCCAGTATCGTTCCTACAGGAGATCCCTGTTCACCACACTGACTACAGAACACTACCTAACATCCAGGATCGTTCCCACAGGAGATCCCTGTTCACCACACAGACCACAGAACACTACCTAACATCCAGTATCGTTCCTATAGGAGATCCCTGTTCACCACACTGACCACAGAACACTACCTAACATCCAGTATCATTCCTATAGGAGATCCCTGTTCACCACACTGACCACAGAACACTACCTAATATCCAGTATTGTTCCTATAGGAGATCCCTGTTCACCACACTTGTAGTGTCAGCGTATCAATAACACACGGACTGCAGGAGAACAGTAATAACAGGTGTTTACTGAACAGAGGGTATGCTGGAACTGAAAGTACAGAAGCCTGCTACGGCTTTATATACAGGTGTGGTCACTGCCGGTACTACAGTATAAAAGCAGTTCTCTCTTAAAGGTACATACACAACAATTCCCCTTTTAGATAAACAGTACATAACATTCATTTAACAATTAAATAATAACTAATTACAATTACAATTTTCTTTGTACTATATACATCAGCTGAAAGTAATCATTTATAAATTCAGTCTTTGAGGAGGCTTCCTGATCCTGTCTGGATAGCGCCTTTCTCGAGTATCCTGTTCTTGCGGCGGAGTCGATTCTGGCTCATTGTCATTGGTTGGTTCGTCAGCTTCCAATACCACTGATTCTGAGGTAGACGCAATCTGTACTTCGGGTTCATCACCATTTCCTCATGCTCGTGGTATGGGTTTGACTTGTTCCTGTGACTCTAGAATCTGGTCAGCATGGCGTCTCACGATGCTCTCTCCAACGTCCACTGTGTACATTAGTGGTCCCTGCCGTGTGCATATCGTTCCTGGCTGCCATTCCTTCTGTTCGGTAGTCGCGGGCCAAGACTGGTTGCCCTATCTTGAAGCTCCTGGTTGGCTTGTCATTGATGTGCTGGAATTGCTTATTCTCAACATCTCGTCTTATGTTTGGTTTGAGCAAATCCAGGCGACATCTTAACCTTCGGTTAAAGAACATCATGGCTGGAGCTTGGTTGGTGACTGCATGTGTCGCATTCCGGTAAGCAAACAAATTATCCACCTTGTGTTGCAGTGGTATGTTGTCGTTATACATCGCCTTTATTGCTTTTTTAAAGGTTTGTACAAACCTCTCAGCCAATCCATTTGTGGCTGGATGATATGGGGCGGATGTGTAATGCTTTACCACATTATTCCTCAAAAACCTCCGGAAATCCTCGGACACAAACTGTGGTCCATTGTCGGAGCAAATCTGTTCTGGCAAGCCATTCCTGGCGAAGATGGTCCGTAGGACTGCAATAGTTTTCTCTGTGCTGGTGGAGGACATTTTGATGACCTCTGGCCATTTCGAATGTGCATCCACGGCGATTAAAAACATTGAGTCCATAAATGGACCAGCAAAATCAATGTGTACCCGTTGCCATGGAGATGAGGGCCACTCCCATGGGTGTAGCGGGGCCTGTGGTGCAGCGTTTTGGATTTTCTGGCATCCTGTGCATCTCTTGGTCATTTCCTCGATTTCTTTATCGATTCCCGGCCACCACACAAACGCCCTGGCTAGGCTCTTCATTTTTACCCCTCCCAGATGACCCTCATGAAGCTCATTGAGCACTCTATCTCTCAACTTGGGTGGAATTACCACTCGGGATCCACACGTCAAGGTCCCCCGGCACACTGACAGCTGTTCTCTCCTTGGCGAGAATGCTGGCAACAGTGAGTCGCCATGTGTTGGCCATCCCTTCACCGTCAAATCATAGACCCGAGAGAGTGTCGGGTCATTTCGGGTTTCCTTCTCTATACTTGAGTTTCTAACAGGTAGACATTCGACTATGGTCGAATGGAACATCTCAACAGGGTCCACTGCAGGTGCTTCCTCCACCGTAGGCAGCGGCAGGCGCGACAGCCCATCAGCGTTTCCATGCTGTTTTGTACCCTTGTACTCTATGTTGTATTGATGTGCCCCTAGAAAAAGGGACCATCTTTGCAGCTGTTGCGCCGTCATCACCGGAACGCCCTTCTTTGGGTTAAAAATGGAGACAAGAGGCTGGTGATCAGTCAGTAAGGTGAATTTCTGCCCGTGCAGATAGTGATTGAACTTCTTCACCCCCCACACCAGGCTGAGGGCCTCCCTGTCAATCTGGGCGTAGTTACGCTCGGCTGAGGTTAACGAGCGTGACGCAAAGGCTATTGGCCTCTCTGAACCGTCAAGGAATTTGTGCGACAGCACCGCTCCAATGCCGTAGGGAGACGCATCACATGCCAACCGAATCGGTAGTGTTGGATTGTAGTGGGCCAATACTTCTTTTGAAGTGATTAGGCATTTACATTTCTGAAAGGCACGCTTACACTCATCACTCCATTTCCATGCTACTCCAGTTTGCAGCAGGGCGTTCAGTGGGTGCAGAATTGTAGACAAATTTGGCAAGAACTTATGGTAGTAGTTCACCAACCCGAGGAACGACCTCAGTTGCGACACATTTTCCGGTGCTGGGGCCTTGACTACTGCCTCAATCTTGTCTGGGGACTTATGTAACCCTTCTTCATCAATCACGTGGCCACAATACGAGATTTGTTTCCTGAAAAACTCGCATTTGGGGCGGTTGGCTCGTAGCCCATATTCTTGTAATCTAGTGAGCACCTGCTCCAGGCTGGCAAGGTGTTCACTGTCATTTTCGCCCGTAACCAGGATGTCATCCAAATAACACTGGGTCCCCGGGATCCCTTGCAGGACTTGTTCCATCGCCCTCTGCCAAATAGCTGGAGCTGATGCTACCCCGAATACCAGTCGGTTGTACTGGTAAAGACCTTTGTGAGTGTTTATCGTGAGGTATTTTCTAGATGCTTCTTCTACCTCCATTTGTAGATACGCTTGGGCCAGATCAATCTTCGTAAAGCGTTTCCCTCCAGATAGTGAGGCGAAAATATCTTCTATCCGTGGAAGTGGATATTGTACTGTGTGAAGGACTGGGTTCACAGTTACCTTGAAGTCCCCACAGATGCGAACCTTCTTCGGTTCCCCAGGCGTGCTGCTCAATGATTTCTTCATTACAGGAACGATGGGTGTGGCCCACTCGCTCCAGTCCACCTTGGACAGCACACCCGAACGCTCCAGACTCTCCAGCTCTGCTTCGACGGCTGGGCGGATCGCATACGGTACCGGTCTGGCCTTAAAAAATTTTGGGTTTGCGTTATCTTCAGTTTTTATCGTTGCCGTTACGCCTTTTAGAGTCCCAAGTCCTTGCTGGAACACCTCTTTTGCGTCAGTTAGAATTTTTGACAGTCGTCCAGGTGTGACGTCGTCATCCTTTTTGTCAGCCACCGTTAGCGCCTGAATGGAATGCCAATCCAATTGTATTTTTCGGATCCATTCACGTCCCAGTAATGGTGGTCCTCCATCTTGTAGTATATATAGATACAGTTTCTGTGTTTCCTTGCCGTTATATTTAACGGGCACCCTTATTTTTCCTCTGGGGTAGACTTTTTGCCCCGTATATGTCTTCAAGACAATGGACGTGTCCTTCAAGGGTATGTGTGAGAATAGCCGCTCGTAGTCTCGTCGATTCATGACTGTTAGGGCTGATCCTGTGTCCAATTCCATCTTTACTTGGGACCCTGCTATCATGAGGGTGACCCAAATGGTTCGGTGATCCTCCTTTGCGATCACGTTGTGTAACTTAAGACAACTTAGTCTCCTGCTGCCGGAGTCATTATCACTCTTCTGATCTTCTGAACTACTGTCCGTCATCTTTTGTACTTTCTTGTACTTTTCCTTAGTAGTTCTTTTAGTGTTGGTTTTCTTTCCCGACCTGCAGACTCGTGCTATGTGTCCCACTTTTCCACATTGCCTGCATACTTTGTCCTTAAACCAGCAATCCTTCTGGTCATGGGTTGTTCTGCCGCAGCGATAGCACTTTTCTGCTCCATATGCCATTTCATTGGTGCTATATTCTTGCGGTTTCTGTTGTATTTCCGCAGCTCCCCGTGCTGCTGCTTCGTAGGATACTGCAACGCTGAAAGCCTTTTCTAGCGTCAGGTCCTTTTCCGAAAGTAGTCGTTTCTGGGTTCCTTCACTCTGGAGCCCGCAGACAAACTTATCCCTTAAGGTATCTGCCAGTCCTGCTCCGAACTGGCAGTGTTTCGATAACTTGCGTAGTTCCGTAAGATAGTCAGCATTACTCTCGTCTTTGTGCTGGCTTCTTTTATGGAACTTGAATCTTTCTGCTATCAGCAGCGGTGTAGGGTTTAGATGTTCCTGTAAGATATTGACAATCTCTTCAAAGCTTTTCTCCATTGGCTTAGCTGGGGTAATTAAATTCCGCAATAGGACGTACGTTCTCGCGCCCATCAAATTCAATAATACCGACGCCTTCTTTTCATCTGCCACCTCCTTTGCCTTGCAGTACACTTCAATTCTTTCCACATACGTGGTCCAGTCTTCTATTTCATTGTTGAAAGCAGTGATGCTGCCACTCTTCGGCATCTTGGGTGGTTTAAAATGGCGCCTCCCGCGCTTTTCCTTCTTCCCCCTGCTGCCAATGCTGCTCCTAGCGTTCTAACTAGTAATGGCGGCGCCCCGCGGCTTTCTGCGCGTCTCTCTTTTGTTAATTAATTTTCTTAGTTTTATTCTTCTTCGACGCTGTCCATTGCGCATCTCTTTTCCTTCCCCTTTTTTATTTTCTTTAACGCTGCCCGACTCTTGAGCACCGGCCGCGCCCTGTGCGCTCCACCCTCTCTCTCTTTCTTCCCGACGACGCTGCTCGGCCCCCTTGCAGAGCCGCTCGATCGAGCTCTAGCCCGCCGCAGTCCGGGAAGGGTCAGCGCACTACCTGCTACCAGCCCGATTTGCTGGGACACCTTGACTGGAGAACCAAGCCCAGCTCTCCACAGCTTCCCCTGCGATTCTCTGAACTCCGATGGATCACTGGGCGGTTGCCCACGATCGACGCCCGTTGCTCTGGCTTCGACCTCCAAGAAGCTTCTTTTCAGGGATGGATCCCCGTGAGGTGATGCAGTACTGCAGGTGAGTTTGAACCTGCTCGTCGCCACTGTAGTGTCCGCGTATCAATAACACATGGACTGCAGGAGAACAGTAATAACAGGTGTTTACTGAACAGAGGGTATGCTGGAACTGAAAGTACAGAAGCCTGCTACGGCTTTATATACAGGTGTGGTCACTGCCGGTACTACAGTATAAAAGCAGTTCTCTCTTAAAGGTACATACACAACAACACTGACCACAGAACACTACCTAATATCCAGTATTGTTCCTATAGGAGATCTCTGTTCACCACACTGAACACAGAACACTGAAATAACAACAGAAAATGCTGGAAATATTCAGCAGGCCAGGCAGCATCCGTGGAGAGAGAAACAGAGTTAATGTTTCAGGTCTGGGACCCTTCATCAGAACTGGAAAAAGCTGGAGATGTAACAGATATGAAGCAGGTGCGGAGACGGCGGGGCTGGGGGTGGCGGTTAGGAGGGGCGGAAGGAATTGAAAGAACATCCTGTACTTTTTTAAGAGGCAGGAAAGATAAAATGTTGCAAATGGGAGTGGCAAAAATCATACTGCATGAAAAATGGGGGCAGGGATAATTATCTGAAATTGTTGAACTCAATGTTGAGTCCGGCAGACTGTAAAGTGCCTAATCGAAAGATGAGGTGCTGTTCCTCGAGCTTACGTTGAGCTTCATTGGAACAATGTAATAGGCCGAGGACAGAGAGATCAGAGCGGGTGTGAAGCGGTGAATTAAAGTGACAGGCGACCGGAAGCTCAGGGTCACCCTTACGGACTGAACGGAGGTGTTCCGCAAAGCGGTCGCCCAATCTGCATTTGGTCTCCCCAATGTAGAGGAGACCGCATCGTGAGCAGCGAATACTGTATATTAAATTGCAAGAAGTACAAGTAAATCGTTGTTTCACCTGGAAGGGGTGTTTGGGGCCCTGGACAGTGGGAAGGGAGGAGGTAAAAGGGCATGTGTTGCATCTCCTGCGCTTGCACGGGAAGGTGCCAGGTGAAGGAGAAGGGCTGTTTGGGGTGATTGAGGAGTGAACCAGGGTGTCACGGAGGGAGCGGTCCCTTCGGAATGCTGAAAGGGGAGGTGAGGGGGATATGTGTTTGGTGGTGGGATCACGTTGGAGGTGGCGGAAATGGCGGAGGATGATCCGTTGAATGTGGAGGCTGGTGGGGTGAAAGGTGAGGACAAGGGGAACCCTATCATGGTTCTGGGAGGGAGGGGAAGGGGTGAGAGCAGAAGTGTGGGAAATAGAACGGACACGGTCAAGGGCCGTGTCAACCACAGTAGAGGGGAATCCTCGGTTGAGGAAAAAGGAAGACATGTCGGAAGCACTGGTATGGAAGGTGGCATCATCAGAACAGATGCAGCGGAGACGGAGAAACTGGGAGAATGGAATAGAATCCTTACAGGAAGCGGGGTGGGAGGAAGTGTAGTCCAGGTAGCTGTGGGAGTCGGTGGGCTTGTAGTGGATGTTTGTCGAAAGCCGATCGCCAGAAATGGAGACTGAGAAGTCAAGGAAGGGAAGGGAAGAGTCAGAGATGGACCATGTGAAGGTGAGGGAAGGGTGGAAATTGGAAGTAAGGTGAATGAACTTATCTAGTTCAGGGCGAGAGCAGGAGACGGCACCAATACAGTCATCGATGTACCGGAAAAAGAGGTGAGGGAGGGGACCTGAGTAGGACTGGAACAAAGAATGTTCCACATATCCCATGAACAGGCAGGCATAGCTAGGGCCCATGCGGGTTCCCATAGCAACACCTTTAATTTGGAGGAAGTGAGTGGAGTCAAAGGAGAAGTTGTTCAATGTGAGAACAAGTTCAGCCAGGCGGAGGAGGGTGGTGGTGGATGGGGACTGGTGACCACAGAACACTACCTAACATCCAGTATCGTTCCTTTCGGAGATCCCTGTTCACCACAGTGAACACAGAACACTACCTAACATCCAGTATCATTCCTATAGGAGATCCCTGTTCACCACACTGACCACAGAACACTACCTAACATCCAGTATCGTTCCTATAGGAGATCCCTGTTCACCACACAGACCACAGAACACTACCTAACATCCAGTATCGTTCCTATAGGAGATCCCTGTTCACCACAGTGAACACAGAACACTACCTAACATCCAGTATCGTTCCTATAGGAGATCCCTGTTCACCACACTGACCACAGAACACTACCTAACATCCAGTATCGTTCCTATAGGAGATCCCTGTTCACCACACAGACCACAGAACACTACCTAACATCCAGTATCGTTCCTATAGGAGATCCCTGTTCACCACAGTGAACACAGAACACTACCTAACATCCAGTATCGTTCCTATAGGAGATCCCTGTTCACCACACTGACCAACAGAGAGACCCACTGCCGATCATTGGCACTGTGCCCTTCTCGCGAGTCTTAGACAAAACAACAGTTAAACCCAGTTGGTGTTCATGCAGGAGGGACACTATACTTTGACTTAATCGCACTTTAACGAGGTGTGAAAAGCTTATTGAACTGCCCAAAATAGCCCGCAAGCTTAATATGTTATAAGCGGTGTCGATAATAGTCATGGTGTGGAGATGCCGGTGTTGGACTGGGGTGGACAAATGTAAGAAGTCACACAACACCAGGTTACAGTCCAACAGTTTTATTTGAAATCACAAGCTTTCGGAGCACTGCTCCTTCGTGAGGTGAAGTGGAGAGATGCATAAAGACACAGCTTATATAGTCAGACAATAATGTCAGATGTTTACAGGTAATCTTTCCAACTGCCATTTATCACACCTCGGCAGAGGTCTGTTTTTTTGTTTTTCATACAGACCCCAGCATCTGCATTATTTGACCCCTTGTGACCCCACCGCATTGTTCTTTGATGTAATGTTTTCCTGACTGACCTGTTTGGACACCATTCACACCTTTGATCGCTGTGATTATCTCTCTGCCGAGATGTGATAAATGGCAGTTGGAAAGATTACCTGTAAACATCTGACATTATTCTCTGACTATATAAGCTGTGTCTTTATGCATCTCCCCACTTCACCTGACGAAGGAGCAGCGCTCCGAAAGCTTGTGATTTCAAATAAAGCTGTTGGACTATAACCTGGTGTTGTGTGACTTCTTACATTTGTTATAAGCGGGGCCTTTGTAATTGACTTCAGTGGATATAGGAAACGATTAGCGTGGAAGGTGTGAGTGGTGGGGACTAAATTTGAGGCAGCCCTATGGTGCATGTGCTAATGCTTCGCTCACTGTGCATATACATGAACTGAATCTAGCACTTTTACTGTCCAATCTCTACCCCGCTTGTCTATTTTTCACACTCCTTTTGTTTTTGTTGCCTAACTGAACTGATCTTTGAATATTATCCAGCACTTTTACATCATTTCATAGTTTTAATAAAAACTGTTCACACAGGAGTTAGTGTAGCTGGCCCTGACTTTCACCTGTTTTCTTCCCCCTTTCCCCAACTGTTGTTTTGTTCAGCCCTAGAAAGGGTTTGCTAATCTGCCAGTTTCCAGTTCTGAACATTCCACCCAGAACATTCATTTGCCCTTTCTATTTTAAAATTCTCATCCTTGTTTTCAAATCCCTCCATGGCCTCACCCCTGCCTATCACATAACCTCCTCCAGCCCTACAACCCTGCAAAATCTCTGCGCTCCTCCAATTCTGGCCTCTTGTGCATCCCAGATTTCCATCGCTCTACTATTGGTGGTCATGCCTTCAGCTGCCTGGGCCCTAAGCTCTGGAATTCCTTCCCTAATCCTCTCCACCTCTCTACCTCTCTCTCATCCTTTAAGACACCTCTTAAAACCTACCTCTTTGACCAAGCTTTTGGCCACCTATCCTTATATCTCCTTCTGTGGCTCGGTGTCAAATTTCTTTTGCTAACACTTCTGTGAAGCTTCTTGGGACGTTTTACTGTATTAAAGATGCTATAGAAATGCAAGTTGTTGTTGTTTCCAGATGTTGACTGACCAGCATTGTCTGTTTTTACTTCCGTTTGTTAGATTAGCCAATTTATTGATATTAGCTTATCTCTAGTCTTTTAAATAATCAGGATTGACTGCAAACCAATATGGTGGGAATATTGTGTTTAATCAGAGTTTAAGACGGAATATAACACACTAGTTACACAGCAAAAACATACGACCGTGACAAGCAGCTGGTACCGGACCCGATCAGACAGATGGCTGCCGTGCACGAACAATTTTCCGGCTTGTGACCTTTCCTTCTGTCGTCTGGAACCTCCAAGAGTGTTAACTTAGGTCAGCACAAGTCCTGGAACCTCGCCCCTTCACCGTCTCTGCTAAGGGCTTTTCAGGTCTTTCTCTTATACCCTTTTTTAGGGGTGGGCCTAATGTAAAATATGGACAGGACCATTTAACCTGTAAGGGCTCTTCCTACACCAAGGTGGCCAATGGCATGTCGAGTTCTTTGTCTCAACTTTGAGATGAAGATCCTCCCTCCAGGAGGGATCTTCACAATCATTACACATGCTTTATTGTTTATACGTTTTGCAGGCCTATCCATTGGAATTTCTCTTATCTCCCTTGTCCCCATCCTCCCTAGCTTGGAGTCAGACATGCCATTCTCGGCCATTAGATGTTCATAACTGCTTGTTATCAGTTATTTATGTTCATGCTGTTCATGCAACTATTGTATCATGGAATGAATCATTAAATTCCCAAAGATATCTTCTATTCTATGTCGTTATAGTTAATTAACTTACGCATTTTAAAGCAGCTTTGTTAAACAAAGTCAAAATCCTAACTTAGCAATATACAGGAAACTTTGGTTTATCCGGAGGTTGTATGTCCGGAATACTCGATCTAACGGCAAAAATCAGGAGCCGTTTTCTATAAGTTTTTTTAGTTCTCGTTCTTTTTTTTTCCCAGTCAGGCACTGCAAGGTCTGTAGCTATAGCAACAGCTTCAGCTAGAGACGCTTGCAGCTGCAGCCAGCTCTTTAGAAGCTGTTGCTAAGCAACAGTGTTTATTGTCAGATACGGAGATGAAAACCTCGTATGCTTCAACATTAACTTTGTATGTCCGGCAGTTTTGACAGATCGGCAACACACCGATCCTGTCGGTGCCGGATATCACAAAGTTTCCTGTAATATGATTATTAGCAATAATGGAAGAAACATAGGCGTGGAGCCTCGGTTAGCCAACTCAAAGATACAGTCAACAACCTTTCTAGCACACACACAGCAGACAGCTAGTTTGGAAACAAGGTCACTGCCACGGTGCAGAATGTTATAACATCCTAGGAAACTAAACATAAGCAAATTCAAAGCATCTATCCAGTTATTCTAACACCAGTCTGAAGAGACTTTTTGTCTCAAGTTCTAATGAAATCATCTAAGCACAGTATTATTCGCATAACCCCGTGTATTTTGGATACCCTCATTTCTAACGAGTTCCAGCATTTGCCATGTGTCCTTTCTCCATCAGCTCTGTTGCCTTTGCAGAGCGCTCCAGGCCGATTCTGTGCTTCCACATTCCCAGCAGCAAACAGCACTCACAGGTAGTGCAATACAGGAAATCAACAACACGCAACCCAGGATTTACCATCCATCAACCACAGACTTGCATATGATTTCTCACCGTGCACTCCCGGTGAGCACAGAATCAGTACTCCCATGTTTTCTGTTTCCGACAATACATGGGAACATGTGCACAGGATTAGGCCATTCAGCCTCTCGAGCCTGTTCCGCCATTCATTTAGATCACAGCTAACATGTATCTTAACTCCATTTACCCACCTTGGTTCTGGTACTCTTAATCCCCTTGCCTAACAAAAGTCTATCAACTTCAGTTTTGAAATTTTCAATTGCCCCCCAGCCTCAACAGCGTTTGGGGGAGAGAGTTCCAGATTTCCACTACCCTTTGTGTGAAGAAGTGCTTCCTGACATCACCCCTGAATGGCCTAGCTCTAATTTTAAGGTTATGCCCCCTTGTTCTGGACTCCCCCACCAGAGGAAATAGTTTCTCTCTATCTACCTGATAGAGGCAGGAAACAAAGGGTAATGGTCGAAGGGTGTTTTTGTGACTGGAAAGCTGTTTCCAGTGGGGTTCCGCAGGGCTCAGTGCTGGGTCCTTTGCTTTTTGTGGTATATATCAATGATTTGGACCTGAATGTACGTAGTATGATTAAGAAGTTTGCAGATGATACAAAAATTGGCTGTGTGGTTGATAATGAAGAAGAAAGCTGCAGACTGCAGGAAGATATCAATGGACTGGTCTGGTGGACAGAACAGTGGCAAATGGAATTCAATCCGGAGAAGTGTTAGGTAATGCATTTGGGGAGGGTTAACAAGGTAAGGTAATACACAATAAATGGTAGGACATTGAGAAGTGCAGAGGATCAGAGGGACCTTGGAGTGCATGTCTACAGATCCCTGAAGATAGCAGGACAGGTAGATAAGGTGGTTAAGAAGGCATATGGGATACTTGCCTTTATTAGCCAAGGCATACAATATAAGAGGAGGGAGGTTATGCTTGAACTGTATAAAACACTAGTTAGGCCGCAGCTAGAATACTGCGTGCAGTTCTGGTCAGCACATTATAGGAAGGATGTGATTGCACTAGAGAGGGTGCAGAGGAGATTTACGAGGATATTGACTGGGCTGGGGAATTTTAGCTTTGAGGAAAGATTGGATAGGCTGTGGTTGTGTGAGGGAAGACCGAACTGAGATGATAAAATTATGAGGGGCCTAGATAGAGTGGATAGGAAGGATCTATTTCCCTTAGCAGAAGGATCAATAACCAGGGGGCATAAATTTAAAGTAATTCGTAGGAGGTTTAGAGGGGATTTGAGGAGAAATCTTTTCACCCAGAGAGTGATGGGGGTCTGGAACTCACTGCCTGAAAGGGTGGTAGAGACAGAAACCCTCATCACATTTAAAAAGAACTTGGATATGCACTTGAAGTGCCATAACCTACAGGGCTACGGACCAAGTGCTGGAAAGTGGGATTAGAGTGGATCTCTCAGGCAGTCCCTCGGAGCTGAGGATGACTTGCTTCTGTTATGTTCATTAATAAATAGACATTCTTATTATGAACACAGCTAGCTTTTGCTAGTTACTTTTCATTGAGCACATGTGGACTTGTACAGCATCTTGTAGAGGCTTCCATCTTGACTGCTGCCTTGTGGGTAGCCTAGCCTCATGGGTAATGTAGTCTTAATATATAATATACAGCTGGGTAGTGTAGTCTTATACATACAGCTATATACAGCTCTACTGCTCCACCTAGTGTCCACCACAGAATGACATGTTATTGATCACTACATCCTCCTTTCTTTGAGGTTTAACAAAATCAATATCAATCAACTTTCAAGAAAACAATAAAGATAATGTCAGTAACACTTTTGTTAGTGCTCTATAAACATAAACATTTTCAAAACAGTCAACACATTTTCAAAGCTTTACATTGTACTCAAAGATTAAGTCTATCAGGCTTTTTTACTTCACGTGTGGATCTTCTCAACACGAGTAAGTCTGATGTGTCTTCATGAGATTGTTCTGGCGGTGAATGACAAGATGCAATTGCGGCATTGTCATCAATCTGCTCTTGTATAGATCGAGGTCTCCTTGCGATCTTTGCTTGGAGAGGGTTTCAGTGTTTCCTTCACTCTTCATGCCATAACTCTCAATGTAGTCAATGCACTCTCGAAAAACTGCTGGCAGCTGGATCCCATCATACAGCATAGTCCCCTCAGCAGCCTCGGCTAATGGAACACCAAAGATTGGCCTGAGGGAAGAAGGAGTATCCACCGGAACTGCTTCCTGCTCTGGTGCAGGCTTCTTCTTTTTCTTTTTCTCTTTCCACTGCTTAACAACATCTGCTGTGGTTATATCTTTGGACTTTTTCTCCTTGTGTTTTTTTTTCTCTTTGACCTTAAAGTCTTTTTCTTTCTTCTTGGAGAAACTAGGCTTTTTGAAGACATGGATACCCTTTGGCCTTTTCATCCTTGATGGGCTCTCTGCTTCATCACCTGAGTCATCTGGTCTGCTTATGGCACAGTTTATACGGTAGACTCTCTTGACCAGTTCTAAGCCTTCACAAGCTTTGTCACCTAGTATCGAATCAAGTCTTTCAGCCACAACAGAAAACATGAGATGATGCACTTTGTTTTTGACTGTCACTTTAAGTCTGCATACACCTAAGCTATCTATTTTCTGTCCATTATAGCTGTTCAGTAGTACTGACTTTTTCTGTATTTTGGGCTTTTCTTTCATATTTTTTATGTCACTCATACTGATTAAGTTTGCTTTTGCCCCAGTGTCCAGTTTCAATGTAACTAATGCTCCATTTATCTGCAGTGGGATCATCCATTTGTCCTCTTTTACTGCATTAACTTTATGTTCAGCATTGTCCATTTCTGAGGGCTGCACATTTTCTGTATCTTTTTTGATATCGTCACATGACACCATTCCTACAAAAAATGTCTCACTTAAATCAGTGTCCTCAATCACATTAACTCGTTGCCCTTTCGTCGTTTTTACTTTTGAAAAGCATTGTTTGGCAAAGTGATTCTTTCCATTACACTTTGTGCACATTTTTCCAAACGCTGGGCATTGTCTTAACTGGTGTTTGTAACCACAGCGTTTACAATTTAAAATTTCATCCTCCGATTGCTTTTCATTTCTGTTCTGCCCACGTTTCTTCCCCTTGTAGGACACAGCACCGACAGCAGCATTATCACTCATTACATTCGCATCATTATTGATTTCACTGAAAGTCTTCGCGTGATTTCGAGCTAGCTTGCTGGCTTGGCATATTTTCACTGCATTTTCCAAATTTAGTTCGGTTTCTCTCAACAGACGTTCCCTGACTTTTTTATCATGAATACCAAACACAATCTGGTCATGAATCATGGATGCTTTGAGCTCAGAGAAATTACATGTCTGTGCTTTCAGTTTCAGATCAGTTATAAAGCTATCCGAGAACAGAAGATGTATCTTTCATAGGTCTCATTCTTTTTGGGAGAGCAATGTGCATCAAATTTTTTTAGCACATCTTCTAACTCTGTTCTCCACTGGATTGAATACAAATGTATTAAATACCTCTATCGCCTGTGGGCCTGCAACCGTAAGCAGCAACGCTATCTTCCTTGCGTCTGGCTTCGTACCGAATCCGATGGCTGCAATGTAGAGTTCGAATTGCTGTTTAAAAGTCTGCCAATTGTAGTGGATTTTTTCTGTGAGATTCAAATGCTCTGGTGGCTTCAAATTCTCCATGTCGCTTTTCACAATTTTCAGCAGATCTTCACCACCCTGGTACCATGTTATGTTCATTAATAAATAGACATTCTTATTATGAACACAGCTAGCTTTTGCTTGTTACTTTTTATTGAGCACATGTGGACTTGTACAGCATCTTGTAGAGGCTTCCATCTTGACTGCTGCCTTGTGGGTAGCCTAGCCTCATGGGTAATGTAGTCTTAATATAATATACAGCTGGGTAGTGTAGTCTTATACATACAGCTATATACAGCTCTACTGCTCCACCTAGTGTCCACCACAGAATGACATGTTATTGATCACTACAGCTTCCACATTAAAAATGAGTTTGCAGGTGACTGATGAGTCCAATGCGGGACCTACAGTCTCTGTCACAGGTGGGGCAGACGGTGGTTGAAGGGGCGGGTGGGTGGGGTGCTTGGGTTGATGTGTGCTCCTTGCGCTGCCTGCGCTTGGCTTCCGCTTGCTCCTGGCAAAGAGACTCGAGGTGTTCAGCGCCTTCCCGGATGCTTCTCCTCCACTTTGTGCGGTCTTGGGCCAGGGATTCCCAGGTGTCGATGGGGATGTTACACTTTTTCAAGGAGGCTTTGAGGGTTTCTTTGAAGCGTTTCCTCTGCCCACCTGGGGCTCTCTTGCCGTGTCGGAGCTCCGAGTAGAGCGCTTGTTTTGGGAGTCTCGTATCGGGCATGCGGACAATGTGACCCGTCCATCGGAGCTGATTGAGCATGGTCAAAGCTTCGATGCTGGGGATGTTGGCCTGTGCGAGAACACTGACGTTGGTGCACCTATCCTGCCAATGGATTTGCAGGATCTTGCGGAGGCAGCGTTGGTGGTACCTCTCCAGTGCATTGAGTTGCCTGCTGTACATGGTCCATGTCTCTGAGGCATACAGGAGGGCGGGTATTACTATTGCTCTGTAGAGCATGAGCTTGGTGCCGGGTTTGAGGTCCTGGTCTTCAAACACTCTTTTCCTCAGGCAACCGATGGCTGCACTGGCACACTGAAGGCGCTGTTGGACTTCGTCGTCGACGTCTGTCCTTGTTGACAGTAGGCTCCCGAGGTATGGAAAGTGGTCCACGTTGTCCAATGCCTTGTCGTGGATGTTGATAGTCGGAGGGCAGTACTGTGTGGCGGGGGCAGGTTGGTAGAGGACCTTTGTCTTACGAATGTTTAGTGTAAGGCCCATGCTCTCTTACGCTTCGGTGAAGGTGTTGACGATGGTTTGAAATTCGACATCCGAGTGAGCGCAGACGCAAGCGTCGTCTGCATACTGTAATTCAACGACAGAGGATGGGACGACCTTGGATCTGGATTGGAGGTGACGGAGGTTGAACAGTTTCCTGTTTGTTCTGTAAATTAGCTCCACTCCTGTGGGGAGCTTACTGAGGGTGAGATGGAGCATTGCAGCAAGGAAGATCAAGAAGAGCGTTGGTGTGATGACACAGCCTTGTTTGACCCCGGTTCGTACGTGAATTGGACCTGTGGTGGAACCGTTGGTCAGGATCACGGCTTGCATGTCGTCATGAAGCAGGTGGAGGATGGTGACAAACTTTTGAGGGCAGCCGAATTTGAGAAGGACACTCCATAATCCCTCATGGTTGACAGTGTCGAAGGCCTTTGTGAGATCAAAGAAGGCCATGTACAGCGGTTGGTGCTGTTCCCTGCATTTCTCTTGTAATTGACGTGCGGTGAAGATCATGTCCATTGTGCCCCTTAGTGGGCGGGATCCACATTGCGACTCTGGGAGGAGCTCTTCAGCCACTGGGAGAAGGCGATTGAGGAGGACCAAGTGCTGGAAAGTGGGATTAGGGTGGGTAGCCCTTTGTCGGCCAGCACGGACAAGATGAGCTGAATGGCCTCCTTCTGTGCTGTAAATGTCTATGATTCTATGATACCCTATCAATTCCTTAAATCGTCTTAAACACCTCAATTAGATCACCCCTTAATCTTCTATACTGAAGGGAATACTGTTGTGTCCGTCAGTAGTAAGACACAGACTGCAGGAGAACGGTACAACAGGTGTTTACTCAACGTGGCTCACTCTGGAACTGAACTGTACAGATTACTACTCAGTGCTATATACAGGTGTGGTCACTGCCGGTACTACAGTATACATGAGCTGTAAAAGGTAGTTCCCCCCTTAAAGGTATATACATTACAATTCCTCCCCTTTTAGATTAACAGTACCATAACACTCATTTAACAATTAAATATCAAACTAATTACAATTAACACTTTTAACATACAACGTTAGCTGAAAATAGTCCCTTTATATATTCAGTCTTTGGGGAGGCTTTCTGATCCTTTCTGGATAGCGCCTTTCCCGAGTGTCTCGCTCTTGGTGCGGAGGCGATTCTGGCACCCTGTCGTCGGTTGGGTCATCAGCTTCCGATGCTACTGTTTCTGGGGTAGATGCGACCTGTACGTCGGGTTCCTCACCAGGTACGTATGGGCGAGGCATGGGGTTGACTTGTTCCTGTGACTCTAGGGTCTGTTCCTGTGACTCTAGGATCTGGTCAGCATGGCGTCTCACGATGTTCTCCCCAACGTCCACTGTGTACATTAGTGGGCCCTGCCGTGTGCATATCGTTCCTGGCTGCCATTTTTCTGTTCGGTAGTCGCGGGCCAAGACTGGTTGCCCTACATTGAAGCTCCTTGTTGGCTTCTCATCGATGTGCTGGACTTGCTTACTCTCAACATCTCTTCGTACGTTTGGTCTGAGCAAATCCAGGTGAGATCTTAACCTTCGGTTAAAGAACATCATGGCTGGGGCCTGGTTGGTGACTGCATGTGTCGCATTCCGGTAGGCGAACAGGAAATTGTCCACCTTATGCTGCAGCGGAATGTTGTCATTGTACATAGCCTTTATTGCCTTCTTAAAGGTTTGTACGAACCTCTCAGCCAATCCATTTGTGGCTGGATGATACGGGGTGGATGTGTAATGCCTTACCCCATTCTTCTGCATAAACCTCCGGAACTCTTCGGACACAAACTGTGCTCCGTTATCGGAGCAAATCTGTTCTGGCAAGCCGTTCCTGGCAAAAATGGTCCGTAGGACTGCAATAGTTTTCTTCGTGGTGGCGGAGGACATTTTGATGACCTCAGGCCATTTCGAGTGCGCATCCATGGCTGTTAAAGACATTGAGCCCATGAATGGACCAGCAAAATCAATATGCACCCGTTGCCATGGAGATGAGGGCCACTCCCATGGGTGCAGAGGGGCATGTGGTGGTGCATTTTGGGCTTTCTGGCATCCTGAACAGCTCTTGGTCAGGTCCTCGATTTGTTTATCGATTCCCGGCCACCACACAAGCCCTGGCAAGGCTTTTCATTTTTACCCCTCCCAGATGACCCTCATGAAGCTCATTGAGCACTCTATCCCTTAACTTGGGTGGAATTACCACTCGGGATCCACACATCAAGGTCCCCCGGCACACTGACAGCCGTTCTCTTCTTGTCGAGAATGCTGGTAACAGTGAGTCGCATTGTGCTGGCCATCCCTTCACCGTCAAAACATATACCCGAGACAGTGTCGGGTCATTTCGGGTCTCCTTTTCTATACAAGCGTTAGTTACCGGTAGGTATTCAACTATATTCGAATGAAATATTTTGACAGTATCCACTGCTGGTGCTTCCTCCGCAGTAGGCAGTGGCAGGCGTGATAGCCCATCAGCATTTCCATGCTGTTTCGTGCCCTTATATTCAATCTCATAGTGGTGCGCCCCTAGAAAGAGTGACCATCTTTGTAGTCATTGCGCAGTCATCACCGGAACGCCCTTCTTCAGATTAAAAATGGAGACAAGAGGCTGGTGGTCAGTCAGCAAGGTGAATTTCTGCCCGTGCAGATAGTGATTGAACTTTTTCACTCCCCACACTAGGCTGAGGGCCTCCCTGTCAATCTGGGCGTAGTTACGCTCAGCTGAGGTTAGTGATCGTGACGCAAAGGCTATTGGCCTCTCTGAGCCGTCCGAGAATTTGTGCGACAGCACCGCTCAAATGCTGTAGGGTGACGCATCACATGCCAACCGAATTGGTAGTACTGGGTTGTAATGGGCCAATACCTCTTTTGATGTGATTAGTGTTTTGCTCTTCTGGGAAGCTCGTTTACATTCGTCACTCCACTTCCATGGCACTCCAGTTTGCAGTAGGGTGTTCAGTGGGTGTAGTATTGTGGACAAATTTGGCAAGAACTTATGGTAGTAGTTTACCAGCCCGAGGAACGACCTCAGTTGTGACACGTTTTCCGGTGCTGGAGCCTTGACTACTGCCTCAATCTTTTCTAGGGACTTATGTAACGCCTCTTTATCGATAACGTGGCCACAATACGAGATCTGTTTTTTTTAAAAACTCGCATTTGGGACGGTTAGCTCGGCGCCCATATTCCTGCAACCTAGTGAGCACCTGCTCCAGGTTGGCGAGGCGATCACTGTCATTTTCGCCCGTGACCAGGATGTCGTCCAAATAACACTGGGTCCCTGGGATCCCTTGCAGGACTTGTTCCATTGCCCTTTGCCAAATAGCCGGAGCTGATGCTACCCCGAATACCAGCCGGTTGTATTGGTAGAGACCTTTATGGGTGTTGATTGTGAGGTATTTTTTTGAAGCTTCTTCTACCTCCATTTGCAGATACGCCTGGGCCAGATCAATCTTAGTGAAGCGTTTCCCTCCAGATAGTGAGGCGAAAATATCTTCAATCCGCGGAAGTGGATATTGCACGGTATGAAGGACTGGGCTCACTGTTACCTTAAAGTCCCCACAGATGCGAACCTTCCTTGGTTCCCCAGGCGTGCTGCTCAACGACTTTTTCATCACAGGGACGATGGGTAGCCCACTCGCTCCAGTCTACCTTGGACAGTACTCATGAACGTTCCAAACTCTCCAGCTCTGCTTTGACAGCTGGGCGGATCGCATATGGTACCGGTCTGGCGTTAAAAAATTTTGGGCTTGCGTTTTCTTCGATTTTAATTGTTGCTGTCATGCCTTTGTGTTCCGAGTCCTTGCTGGAACACTCCTTGCGCGTCGGTTAGGATCTTTGACAATCGCCCAGGTGTGACGTCGTCATCCTTTTTGGCAGCCACAGTCAGTGCTTGTATGGAATGCCAATCCAGCTGTATTTTCCGGATCCATTCACGTCCCAGTAATGGTGGTCCTCCATCTTGCAATACATACAGGTCTAGTTTTGGTGTTTCCTTACCGTTATATACAACGGTCACCCTTATTTTTCCTTTGGGGTAGACTTTTGCCCCGTGTACGTCTTCAAAATAATTTTTGTGTCTCTCAAGGGTATGTGTGAGAATAGCCGCTCGTAGTCCCGTTGGTTTATGACTGTTAGGGCTGATCCTGTGTCCAATTCCATCTTTACCTGGATTCCTGCTATCTTGAGAGTGACCCAAATGGTTCGGTGATCCTCCGTTTTGATCACATTATGTAGTTTCAGACAACTCAGCTCCCTGTTTTAGGAGTCGGTATCACTCTTTTGTTTGTCTGAACTATTCTCCGTCACCTTATGTACCTTCTTGTACTTTTCTTTTAGAGATTTCTTATTGCTGGTTTTCTTTCCCGACCTGCAGACTCGTGCTATGTGTCCTACTTTTCCACACTGTCTGCACACTTTGTCTTTGAACCAGTAATCATTGTGGTCGTGTGTTGTTCTGCCGCAGCGATAGCACTTCTCTGTTCTGTATGACATTTCGTTTGTGCCATATTCTTGCGGTCTCTGTTGTATCTCTGCAGCGCCCCGTGCTGCTGCTTCATATGATACCGCAATGCTGAAAGCCTTGTCCAGCGTAAGGTCCTTTTCAGATAAAAGCCGTTTCTGGGTTCCTTCACTTTGAAGCCCACACACAAACTTGTCCCTTAAGGTGTCTGCCAGTCTCGTTCCAGACTGGCAGTGTTTCGATAGTTTGCGCAGTTCTGTTAAATATTCAGCATTGCTTTCATCCTTATACTGGTTCCGTTTGTGAAACTTGAATCTTCTATCAGCAGCGGTGTGGGGTTTAAATGTTCCTGTAGTATCGTCACTATGTCTCCAAAACTCTCTTCCACTGGCTTCGCTGGGGTTACTAGATTTCGTAATAAGCCATATGTCATTGCACCCATTAAATTTAACAATACCGGCGCTTTCTTGTCATCTGACACCTCATTTGCCTTGCAGTATACCTCTCTTCGTTCGACATATGTAGTCCAATTTTCGACTTCATTGTCAAATGCGGTGATACTGCCACTCTTCGGCATTTTGGGTGTGGTTTAAAATGGCGTCTCTGGCGCTTTCCTTCCTCCCCCGCTGCCGCCAACGCCGCTCTCGACGGTCCTCGTGGCAATGGCGGCGCCCTGTAGGTTTCGCGCGCTTCTCCTGCGCTGCTGCCAACGCCGCTCTCGGTGGTCCTCGTGGCAATGGCGGCGCCTCGCGGGTTTCTGCGCGTCTCTCTCTCTCTCCTCGATGCTACTCGGCCCCTGAACACCGGCTGCGCCCTGTGCACTCTGCCCTCTCTCTCCTGTCAACGCTGCTCGGCCTTTTGCTGTGCCACTCGGTCAGGCTCTAGCCCGCCGCTGTCCGGGAAGGGTCTGCGCACTACCTGTTGCCAGCCCGTTTCACTGGACCACCGCGACTGGAAAGCCAAGCCTGGCTCTCAATAGCCTCCCCCGCAATTCTCGAGTCTCTGCTGGATGACTGGGCGGTTGCCCGTGGTCGACGCCCGTTTCTCTGGCCTTGACCTCCAATCTACTGATCTCCAGGAACGAATCCCTGGAAGGTGATGCAGAGTTGCAGGTAGGATCGAATTTGCCTCGTCGCCAATGTTGTGTCCGTCAGTAGTAAGACACAGACTGCAGGAGAACGGTACAACAGGTGTTTACTCAACGTGGCTCACTCTGGAACTGAACTGTACAGATTACTACTCAGTGCTATATACAGGTGTGGTCACTGCCGGTACTACAGTATACATGAGCTGTAAAAAGTAGTTCCCCCCCTTATAAAGGTATATACATTACCAAATACAAGCCTAGTCTATGCAACCATCACATAATTTAACCCTTTTTAGCCCCGGTATCATTCTGGTGAATCTGCGATGCACCCCCTCAAAAGCCTACACTTCATTGGCTGTAAAGTGCTTTGGGACGTCTTGAGGTCATGAAAGGCGCTAATTTCTTTTTTCTTTCTCAAATAATGGATATAAATTAAACTAGTAGATATACTGCAAGACAAGAGCAGTGCCACGTTTTTGTATCATATTTGTGGTTCAATGAGCAGTATCCTAATCTCTTCCAATGTACTTGCACAGTGTTTAGTAAGTTGCCCCAGTTGACTGTAATCTGCAAAGTTCTAGCACTCTTAACATTGAGAGCAGAATGCTGTGTGTCCTTTGGCCTGAGTAAATTATTGATAATGTATGGTGAAAGCTTATAAATGCCCTTTTCAATGGAAAGCTCAAGGTGTTCACAGACAGTAGCCACTGAAGTGATAACAGAAGGCTTGTGCCTTGTGTCACTTTTCAGTGTGACAATGACTGCAGAGAAAATTACATTAATAATGAGGAGAAGCTTCAAAATACAAAGAACCTAGGATTTATATGTGATAGGCGGGAAAGTATACAGCATAAAAAAATAGATTCAATTACCCAGGCAATGCTCACAATAATTTGAAATATCAATTTAAGATTTAATGTTTTCACAGCAATCCATCACCTGGTTGTAATAAATGACCTTACTTAGTGTCTAATTAGCTAGCTAATTTATTTACTATCTCAGAACTTCCTATTTTAATTGGCTAAGAACCAAGAAAAATTATCATCATGTGTCTCAACAATTATTGAAAAGATTTTTGGGGGATGTCGCGGCAGTGAATTGATTGTGGTCATTAAACCAAGTGTTGGGGTATGGGATAGCCTTATATTTCAGGCACCCAATGTCAGCATCAAACACCCCCAGGCTAAGTATAGCATGGTTAGATGCACAGTAAAGCTCCCTCTACTCTACTCCAACAATGTGACTAAGCACCAAACCCAGAAGATGACCCCTTACTGCAACAGTGTAAATTCTAGCCACATCAGCAAGCTAAGTGAGAGCACCAATTTGGTGTAAAATAAGGGTCAGTTTTATACTGTGGGCTAACAATTGCCATTCTTATTTTATATAAGAACTTTACAACAGCAACTTCCATTTATATAGTGCCTTTAACATAGTAAGATGTCCCAAGGCGCTTCATAGGAGCGATTACCATAAAATTTGACACCGAGCCACATAAGGAGATATTAGGACTGGTGACCAAAGCTTGGTCAAAGAGGTAGGTTTTAAGGAGTGTCTTAAAGGAGGAGGGAGAGGTAGCAAGGCGGAGAGGTTTAGGGAGAGAATTCCAGAGCTCAGGGCCTAGGCAGCTGAAGAAAATTGGGGAATGGGCAAGGGGCCAGAATTGGAGAAGTGCAGAGACCTCAGAGTATTGTAAGGCAGGAGGAGGTTACTGAGATAGAGAGGGACGAGGCCATGGAGGGATTTGAAAACAAGGATCAGAATTTAAAAATTGGGGTGTTGCCAGACCGGGAGCCAATGTAGGTCAGCGAGAAGTGTTTCATCCTAACGGTCTGGTGTAGATTGAAACTCAGGTGTAACAGGCAGAGTTCAAGCCTAGTGCATTACCCCTGCTCTAAAATACTTACTTAAATATTTATATAACCATATAA
Source organism: Somniosus microcephalus (assembly GCF_052327205.1). Lineage (NCBI taxonomy): Eukaryota > Metazoa > Chordata > Chondrichthyes > Squaliformes > Somniosidae > Somniosus > Somniosus microcephalus. The sequence goes on from NC_140995.1 coordinate 50,951,006, forward strand.
CGTGGATGAAGGAATAGAGATTTGTATATCCACGTTTGCAGATGACACCAAGTTGGGAAGCACAGTAAGTTGTGTAGATGGGAGCAGGAAGTTACAATGGAACATGGACAGATTAAATATCGGGAACGGTAGCATAGTGGTTGTGTTTCTGGACTAATGATCCAGAGACCTGCCTTCAAATCCCACCACGGCAGCTGGGGAATTTAAATTCAGTCAATTAAATAAATCTGGAATGAAAAGCTAGTATCAGTAATGGTGACCATGAAACTATCGGATTGTTGTAAAAACCCATCTGGTTCACTAACGACCTTTAGGGAAGGAAATATGCTGTCCTTACCTGGTCTGACTCTTAACTGCCCTCTGAAATGGCCTAGCAAACCACTCAGTTGTAAAAAAACCACTATGAAGAAGAATAAAATCGGACGACATCGGATACGGACACGACAACGGCAGACCTTGCAAAGTCCTCCTCAACAACATGAGTTGTCCCACAGACTAGTCAAGTAACAGCCTGACAGAATCATACCTTTCAGCCAATGTCCCAAACTCCTCCATCGCCATCCCTGGGTCTCCTGCCAGTGGGACAGACCCACCAGAGGAGGCGGCACAGTGGTATACAGTCTGGCAGGAGTGGCCCTGGGAGTCCTAAACATTGATTCCGGACCCCATGAAGTCTCATGGCTTCAGGTCAAGCATGGGCAAGGAAACCTCCTGCTAATTATTACCTACCGCCCTCCCTCTTGTTGGTCACCACTTGGAAGAATTACTGTGAGTATCAAGGGCACAGAATGTATTCTGGGTTCCATGTTCAATGTCCATCATGAAGAGCGGTTCGGTAGCACCACAGCTGGCCGAGTCCTGAAGGATATAGCTGCCAGTCTGGGCCTTCGGCAGGCGGTGAGAGAACCAACACGAGGGAAAAACCTACTTGACCTCGTCCTCATCAATCTGCCTGTCGCAGATGCATCTGTCCATGACAGCATCGGTAGCAGTGACCACCGCACAGTCATTGTGGAGACCAAGTCCCGTCTTCACACTGAGGACACCCTCCATCGTGTTGCGTGGCACTACCACCGTGCTGAATGGGATAGATTAAGAACAGATCTAGCAGCTCAAAACTGGGCATCCATGAGGCACTATGGGCTATCAGCAGCAATAGAATTGTATTCCACCACAATCTGTAACCTCATGGCCCTGCACATCCCTCACTCTACCATTACCATCAAGCCAGGGGACCAACCCTGGTTCAATAAGGAGTGTAGAAGAGCATGCCAGGAGCAGCACCAGGCGTACCTAAAAATGCAGTGCAAACCTGGGGAAGCTGTAACACAGGACTACATGCATACTGAAAAGCGGAAGCAGCATGCTCTAGACAGGGCTAAGCGATCCCACAATCAACAGATCAGATCATAGCTCTGCAAAGCTGAAGCGTTTGCAATCTTCTTCAGCCAGAAGTGCCAAGTGGATGATCCATATCGGCCAACTCCTGAGGTCCCCACCGTCACAGAAGTCAGTCTTCTCAGCCAATTCAATTCACTCCACGTGATATCAAGAAATGGCTGAGCGCACTGGATACAGCAAAGGCTGTGGGCCCCGACAACATCCCGGCTATCGTGCTGAAGACTTGTGCTCCAGAACTAGCCGTGCCTCTAGCCAAGCTGTTCCAGTACAGATATAACACTGGCATATATCCGACAATGTGGAAAACTGCCCACGTATGTCCTGTCCACAAATAACAGGACAAATCCAATCTGACCAATTACCACCCTGTCAGTCTACTCTCAATCATCAGCAAAGTGATGGAAGGTGTCGTCGACAGTGCTATCAAGCAGCACTTACTCACCAATAACCTGCTCACTGATGCCGAGTTTGGGTTCAGGACCACTCGGCTCCAGACCTCATTACCGCCTTAGTCCAAACATGGACAAAAGAGCTGAATTCCAGAGGTGAGGTGAGACTGAATGCCCTTGCCATCAAGGCAGCATTTGACTGAGTGTGGCATCAAGGAGCCCTAGTAAAACTGAAGTCAATGGGAATTGGAGTCATACCTAGCACAAAGGAAGATGGTTGTGGTGGTTGGAGGTCAGTCATCACAGCCCCAGGACATCGCTGCAGGAGTTCCTCAGGACAGTGTCTTAGGCTCAACCACCTTCAGCTGCTTCATCAATGACCTTCCCTCCGTCATAAGGTCAGAAGTAGGGATGTTCGCTGATGACTGCACAGTGTTGAGTGCCATTTGCAACTCCTCAGATAAGGAAGCAGTCCATGCCCGCATGCAGCAAGATCTGGATGACATTCAGGCTTGGGCTGATAAGTGGCAAGTAACATTCGCGCCACACAAGTGCCAGGCCATGACTATCTCCAACAAGTGAGCGTCTAACCACTGCCCCATGACATTCAGTGGCATTACCATTGCCGAATCCCCCAACATCAACATTCTGGGAGTTACCATTAACTGGACCAGCCACACAAATACTGTGGCAACAAGAGCATGTCAGAGGCTGGGTATTCTGCGGTGAGTGTCTCATCTCCTGATTCCCCAAAGCCTTTCCACCATCTACAAGGCACAAGTCAGGAGTGTGATGGAATGCTCTCCACTTGCCTGGATGAGTGCAGCTCCAACAACACTCAAGAAGCTCGACATCATCCAAGACAAAGCAGCCTGCTTGATTGGCACCCCATCCACCAACATAAACATTCACTCCCTCCACCACTGGCGTACCGTGGCTGCAGTTTGCACCATCTACAAGATGCACTGCAGCAACTCGCCAAAGCTTCTTCGGCAACAACTCCCAAACCCGCAATTTCTACCACCAAGGGCAGCAGGCGCATGGGAACGCCACCACCTCCAAGTTCCCCTCCAAGTCACACACCATCCTGACTTGGAAGTATATTGCCGATCCTTCAGCGTTGCTAGGTCAAAATCCTGAAACTCCCTCCCTAACAGCACTGTGGGAGTACCTTCACCACATGGATTGCAGCGGTTCAAGAAGGCGGCTCACCACCACCTTCTCAAGGGAAATTAGCGATGGGTAATAAATGCTGGCCTTGCCAGCGACATCCACATCCCATGAACACATTTTTTAAAAAGTGAGTGGGCAAAGCTGCGGCAGATGCCGTGCAATATGGGTAAGTGTGAGGTCATTTACTTTGGTTCCAAAAATAACAAATCGGAATTTTTCTAAATGGCGAGCAACTCGAAACTGGAGGAGCAAGGGGATTTGTGTGTCCAAAGACACAAATCATTAAAAACTAGTAGACAGGTACAAGAATTAATCAAAAAATCTAATGGAATGTTGGCCTTTATCTCAGGGGGCTGGAATACAAAGGGGAGAAAGTTATGCTTCAGTTGTGCAGAGCCTTCGTTAGACCCCATTTGAAGTTTTGGGGACTGCACCTCAGGAACGATATATTGGCCTTGAAGGATGTACGGTGCGGATTCACCAGAATGATACAGAGGGCTTAAAGGGCTAAATTATGAGGACAGATAAGCATAAAATTGGCCTGTATTCCCTTGAGTTTAGAAGGGTGATCTAGTTGAGGTGTTTACAATGATAAAGGGATTTGATAGGGTAGATACAAAGAAATTATTTCCTCTGGTGGAGACTCCAGAACAAGAGAGCATAATCTTAAAATTAGAGCTCGGCCATTTGGGAATGCAATCAGGAAGCACTTTTTCAAACAAAGGGTAGTGTAATTGTGGATTGTAATTGTAATTGTAAATGCTGGATCAATTAAAGACTGAGATTGATATATTTTTGTTAGGTAAGAGTATCAGGGGATATGGAGAAAAGGCAGGTATATGGATTTGAGGTACAGATCAGCCGAGATCTGATTGAATGGTGGAACAGGCTCAAGGGGCTGAATGGCCTACTCCTGTTCTTAAGAGTTATTGCCATCTGGAGCTACTTTTACAAAGTAAAACAGTTACAGTTATCTTAAATCCCGCCTTTCCTGTGAATATTTTTGTTTATTGAGTGCTCAAGAAGACGTTGGGCTGGATATTCCGACCCCCACGGGTGTGTACGAGGTGTGTACGTGCCGGTAGGGGCCTCATAAGTGCCGGTTTCAGGCATGTGAAGCACATCCGCTAAAACCCGGCACTTGCGATCTGTCAAGAATCCTCTTGACAGATCATCCGCCTGCCCGGGAAAAGGGCCTCCGCCAGCAGGGAGTTCCGCTTTCTGCACAACCTCCGCCTGCTGAAAACCTTTGAAAATCTTACAGCATAAGAGTTTGAAAAAAAAATGTTTCACTCATTTATCATTTAAAAATACTTTTAAAGAAGCTAAGTTTATTTTTAGCCCCATAAAAAACTTTAAGGGGGAAAAATTCAGTTGTTTGCGCCTCCCGTTAGCGCCTTAAGAGGGCGCTAATGGGGCGCAAAGCAACTAGCGCCTGGGCGCGGCGATGTTTGCACCGCTCGCGAAATTAACTAGGCATTTTGCGGCGGTGCTAAACACTACCGCCGCGATCTCCTGCGCCGGCAGATCGTGATGTCAGTCGAGTGCGCAATGCCCCGTTAGCGCCCCGGACCGGATATTGAGTGGCGCCCCCTACCTTACCGCCTGCCGCTAGCAACGACAGGTTGAGGGGAGCGTTTTGCAGTCAGAAAGGGACTAGGGGAGCGCTATTTAAAGGCGACCGCTTCCTGCCTTTTTTTGTCGGTGACATTTTTGCACCACGCATTCTGAGAGAGAGAGAGACTTCTGGAGAGATTCAACGCTGTGTGAAGGAGGTTTCAGTACTGAGCAGCACTTTGCAGGTTCATTTTGATTTGCCCTTCCTTGCCTCGCCAGCGCCCTGAGGTAGCGCCTCGCTCTTCGGCCTTTGCGCCTTAAGGCAGGTGTGAAGCACCTGATTTAGCGCTCCAATCACCTCCAGGGGCAATAAAAGCCAAATTTGCCGTCTGAGGCGATAATTAGCACCAGGCGCTAAACTTTGCGCACCGCCGATAATGGCGCCCCAAACGGACGATACTGAAGTTTTCCCCCTAAATATTTTTTTCAAATTAAAAAAAATAAATATTTAATTTAATGTAATTTTAATTAATTTTAGATACATGATGGTTTTTTAAAAATGTATTTAATGTTTAACTGTGTTTTTAAATGTGATCTCCACTCATACTTTTGACAGATCTGTGCGTAGAGACCTGTCAAATGTGTGAAGGGGATTCCCTTCTTTGATTGGTTCCCCATGGCCCACGTGATCCCAGGGACACTTGTGAACCACACGAGCCCCTGGGATACCTGGGCCTCTGTGCATTTCATAGGTAAGTGTGTAGATTTTTTCCGATTGGAGGCATCCGTACGCAGGAAGCCTCCAATCGAAAATTCAGGGCCGTTGTCAGGAAGGATTGGCTCGCAGGAGTGGTTCAGCTCAGCTGTCAGCGAGCTGACATAAGGGGAGCTTCAGCCAATGGTGTCTTAACGTGTTCATGCTGAACCACTGTCAGTAACTCCTCCTGGGCAATAGCCCCAGTCATCTCATCAGGCCTCACACTATCTACAGAAGCATTCCAAAATACCCACCTGAGAAGCAATGCAGGGTATTTGTCTTTACTCTCTTAACTCTTTAGGGTAGTTAGAGGTGAGATCAAAGAAAACTTGAAACTTTTCTAACTAATGGTTTTATTAACGCTAAAACTGTACAGGCTTAGAGTTAGAGATACATACAACCTTTAAATCAGTAATACATCGTGAACGCTGTGAGGTTAATTCTCCATGGACATCCTGTGTGGTAAGAGGTTAATAATCCACAGACATCCTGTGTCACGGCCTTCTGGTCTGACTCGTGCACTGAGCACTGGTCGGTCTCGTTGGTTGTAATCTACCAAAAGTCTCTGGATTCTGGAGAGGTCCCAGCGGATTCGAAAACCGCAAATGTAACGCCCCTATTCAAGAAAGAAGGGAGGCAAAAAGCAGGAAACTATAGGCCAGTTAGCCTAACATCTGTCATTGGGAAAATGCTGGAATCCATTATTAAGGAAGTAATAGCAGGACATTTAGAAAATCATAATACAATCAAGCAGAGTCAACATCGTTTTATGAAAGGGAAGTCGTGTTTGACAAATTTACTAGAGTTCTTTGAGGATGTAATGAGCAGGGTGGATAAAGGGGAACCAGTAGATGTAGTGTATTTGGATTTCTAGAAGGCATTCGATAAGGTGCAACATAAAAGGTTACTGCACAAGATAAGAGCTCACAGTGTTGGGGGTAATATATTAGCATGGATAGAGGATTGGCTAACTAACAGAAAACAAAGAGTCGGGATAAATGGGTCATTTTCCGGTTGGCAAACTGTAGCTAGTGGGGTGCCACAGGGATCAGTGCTGGGGCCTCAACTATTTACAATCTATATTAATGACTTGGATGAAGGGACCGAGTGTACTGTAGCCAAATTTGCTGATGATAAAAAGATAGGTCGGAAAGCAAGTTGTGAGGAGGACACTGGCCGCGATCTTACCTGAGGAGGCGGGTTGGGGGCAGAACTGCTGGTTTCCAGGTTCTAGTCCCGCCCCCAGCGAGACGTCTGACAACCTGACGCTATTTTCCCCGATTGGCCTTGTTAAGCCCGTCCTGCGGGCTTGCCGGCTGATTAAGGGAAAACCGGTGTCAGATGACGTCAGTGCATGACGCTTCATCTGCCGGTTTTGTTAAAGTGACAGGCACCATCATTTTTTGACAGATGAGTTATCAGTGTTTCACAGCATTGTGGTGCTGTCAAACACTGACAATCACTGTCCAAAGGTGAGCCCTTACACCCAGGCTCACCAATGACTCTCTCCTTAGGAGAAAACAGATGGCAACTGCATGTGAGCTTGCAGAAGCCATCTGTCAATTCTCCCGATCAGATGAGGCTTCAAAGAAACATCAAATCTTGTCACCTGCAGATACATATAAACAGAATAAGAATATTTCTTACTACATTCTCTCACCTGTCATACTTACCTTTACACCATTGCACTCATCACACTACCTCTGCAGCTGTCATTTGCACACTTACACTGCAACAGACCCACAGCTCGCCTCGCTGACCCTGGCGAGGTTTCTTGCCATCAGGAAGCCCGCATCAGCAGGCTGAAAATGGGGAAAAGCCTCTTAACTGCCTCTTAACTAACTGTTAACAGGCAGTTAATTGGCTCTAATCCCCTTCCCGCTGCTAGGAGACGGGTCCCTGCGCGAGTCGGGGACCTGACTTCTGGGAAGATGGTTCGGAGACAGGTTGGGAGCGGGGTTGGGACCCGCTCCCAATTTTTCCCATTTTCCCAGCAGTGCCGCCTCCAAACCCGCCTCCTCAGGGTTGGTAAAATCCAGCCCAAAGAGTCTACAAAGGGATTTAGATAGATTAAGTGAGTGGGCAAAAATTTGGCAGATGGCGTATAATGTGGGAAAATGTGAGGTTATCCACTTTGGTAGGAAAAATAAAAAAGCAAATTATTATTTAATTGGAGAGAGACTACATAATGCTGTGGTACAGAGGGATCTGGAGGTCCTCGTACATGAAACACAAAAAGTTAGCATGCAGGTACAGCAAATAATTAGGAAGGCAAATTGAATTTTGGCCTTTATTACAAGGGGGATGGAGTATAAAAGTAGGGTAGTCTTGCTACAACTGTACAGAGTGCTGGTGAGATCATACCTGGAGAACTGCATGCAGTTTTGGTCTCCTTATTTAAGGAGGGATATACAGGAAACTTTCTGGTATCCGGCACTGACGGGACCGAGCTGGTGCCGTCCCATCAAAACTGCCGTAGAAACCAGCGCTAATGTTAAAACATACGGAGCTTCTGAGCTCAGTGTGAAGCAACAAACCCTGTTGCTTCTTCAAAACAGTCAGCTGCAGCTTGCAAGCGTCTCTGTAGCTAAGCAACAGCTTCAGCTAGACCTTGCAGAGCCACAACTGGAGAAAAAAAGCAACAAAAAGAAAAAAAACTTATCTGAACCGACTCCTGAATTTTGCCGGTGGATAGAGGTTTCTGGACATTTAACCTCCGGATAAACGAAAGTTTCCTGTACTTGCATTGGAGGCAGTTCAGAGAAGGCTCACAAGGTTAATTCCTGAGATGAAGGGGTTGTCTTACGAAGAAAGGTTGAGCGGGTTGAGCCTATACTCATTGGAGTTTAGAAGAATGAGAGGTGATCTTATTAAAACATAGAAGATTCTGAGGGGGCTTGACAGGGTAGATACAGTGAGGATGTTTCCCCTCGTGGGGGAATCTAGAACTAGGGGCACAGTTTCAGGATAAGGGGTCGCCCATTTAAAATGGAGATTTGGAGGAATTTCTTCTCTGAGGGTCGTGAATCTTTGGAATTCTGTACCCCAGAGAGCTGTGGATGCGGAATCATTGAATACATTCAAGGCGGAGATAGACATATATTTGACCTACAGGGGAGTCAAGGGTTATGGGGAGCGGGCGGGAAAGTGGCATTGAGGCCAAGATCAGATCAGCCATGATCTTATTAAATGGCGGGGCAGGCTCGAGGGGCCAAATGGCCTACTCCTGCTCCCATTTCTTATGTTTATATTCTAAGTCTTCAGTTCCCTCCTGATGTTACCAAACAGCACCTGATGTTTACGATGGTTTCCCACAATCTCTCACATAACTTCTTATCTGTAGCCTTCCCGACAGTCTGCATAACGCTTTTTGAGTTTGGTCAAGCTTCCCAGTCAGTCAGCTTAACAACAACAACTACAACAACTTGTATTTATATAGCTCCTTTAACGTAGTAAAACGTCCCAAGGCACTGCACAGAAGGCACGGCCACCAAAGGTTGAGCGATTATAATCAGGGATGCTCAAGAAGGCAGAATTAGAGGAGCGCAGATATCTTTGGGGGGGGGGGCAGTGGGGTTGTGGGGCTGAAGCAGATTACAGAGATAGGAAGGGGTGAGGTCATGGAGGGATTTGAAAACAAGGATGAGAAATTTGAAATCGAGGCGCTGCTTAACTGGGAGCCAACGTAGGTCAGCGAGCACAGGGGTGATGGGCGAACGGGACTTGGTGCGAGTTAGGACACGGCAGCCAAGTTTTGGATGACCTCAAGTTTACATAGGGTGGAATGTGGGAGGCCAGCCAGGAGTGCATTGGAGTAGTTCATTCTGTTAACTAAACTCCAGTCCTTTAGCAGGTAATTAATCCAGGTAACATCCAAAAATCATTCAGTAAAGATAAACAAAAGCCAGTTAGTGATAGCTAATAACCTTTGAAGCTTTTTTGAATTTCTCAACAAGGGGGCTGATAACAAATATCTATGAATGCTGAGAAAAATCTCAATCCATTAAGTTTGTGGACAGGTGGTCTACTTAATGCTTCTGCATCTTTAGTTGCTTTTGTAAAAGATGAAGTGGAAGAGACAGGATATTTTGTGTAAAAATTTCACATTGTGAGGAGAAAAAAAATGCAAATGCGGCAAATCTGAACTAAGAACAGAAAATTAGAGAAATTCACAGCAGGTCAGTCTGCACCTGAAAGAGAAACAAAGGGAAACATTTAATCCAGAACCCTTTGTCAAGTTGACGCTTTTCAAACAATTATTGCTTGGTTTTGAACACATAACCTGGTGCAGTACCAAAGGAATCCTTGTCGGAGGTGCTGTCTTTCAGATGAGATGATAAACCAAGACAATGGCCCAGAAATTCGTGTCGGGGGCTTCCCGCGGGTGCAAGCCCCCGACCTACACTTACCTAGCGCGCCGGCAGCTGAGGCCTGGGCCTGCGTGGATTTCCTGTCTGTGGCCCGGTCCAGCTCCTGGCGCGCTGTGCTTGCGTGATCCAGCGGCGTACTTAGTGCGATGCGTCGGCTGGGATCACGTGAGCACGGGGCAACCAATCGGAGGAGGGAAAAGTCCATTCATGAGTTTGATAGAAAGAACTGTCAAACTCATGAAAACTCCGGGCGCCCAAAACAGTACTTAACCTTAAAATAAATTTGGGAAAAAATCACACTATTTAAATCAACTATAAATAACATTAAATAACTATTTTAAACAATAATTTAAATTAAAAAAAAAAAATAATTTAATAAAAAATCGGGGCTAAAAATACACTTACCTTACTGTAAAGTATTTAAAAATAATAAACCTGTGGAAAAAATGTTCTAATTTTAATTAATTGACCACTTACCTTTTAAAATGAAGTCCTTACGCCTGGTTTTTTAATGTGTAAAATGTAGAGGACTTCACGCACGGGCAAACCTGTAAAAAAAGAGGAAGTTCAATGCGCACGTGCAGACTCCTGCGTGCACGCGTTCGACCTCTGAACCCCTTCGTTCAGAGGATCGGAAATGCCGGTTTCCCGCGCATGCGTAGTGCATGCAAGAAACCGGCACTTCCATCGGGTCCACGCGTGAGTACTCCATCCGTACTCACGCGTTGGGACCCAAATTTCTGGGCCCATGTAAGTCTGTACAGATGGACATAAAGATCCTGTGGCATTATTTGAAGAGCAGAGAGTTTTCCCTACATCTTGGCCAACATTTTCCCTTCAACCAACACTAACAAACAGAGCTTAACTGGCGATTCATCTCATTTGATGTTTATGGGATCTTGCTGGGTACTAATTGGCTGGCATGTTTACCTACACAACAGCTGTAACTACACTTCAAAACTAATCCATTGAGTGGGAAAATCATTAGGATGTCTTGAGCCCATCATAAGGTTCTATATAAGTACAATGGACTGGATTTTCCGGGGGGTCAGCGGGTGCGATCAGTGGTAGGTCGGGTGGGAAAGTGTTTCTTTTCCTCAGCGAGTTGGGACCCCACTGTGAACCCGCTGCCACGCGCCGTTCCCCGATGTTGGGTCTGTCAGTGCTGAGCAGACCCGACACGCAGCGGCGGGTGACCCAATTCAGATCATTATGATCTTGTTTAGAGATGATTAAGAACACATTTCAGCTCACCTTTTGACTTTATGTGCTCGCCCACAGGGTTCTCGCTGCTTAGAGATCACGTCTGTTAAGCTGAGGCGGGAGTCCAGTGGCCATTGAATCAGCTGTTGAATTGACAGCTTCAAATGTAAAGTAAAAGCTCCCACCTTACAGAGATATCTCCCCTCATCCACAAGCTCTTCCTCACTGCATTTCCACAACAGATTCACCATGCTGCAAGTCTTTACACAAGTCTCCATCCAGTCTGACCTTATTACCTCTCTCATCATTGACAGATCGCTTCTGTCATCTCTACTTCGCCTGCCATCTATTCCATCAGCATGGGTGCCCTTTATACTCTCTCACCTTGGTCCTCAGAATCCCACCACGATCAGCCCCAAAACCAGCAGCACCAACAACAACACCAACCTTCTCCGCAATCACCTGATGCTGCACAGGACAGAGGACATCAGCACCCAACCACATTGCTGCCCAGGAGGCCAGGGATGGCCTCACCATGGCTAGATTTACTTCACTTGATGCCGTACACTCTGGCTGCCACATGATGCGCCAGGTTGGCACCACCCCACACCAACACCATAAAGCATCCCTACAATGCCCAAGCCATTCCTTTCACACTCATCACCATTGCCGGAGGATGGGGGGGGGGGGTACCCTTATGTCTCACCGTTCACCGCAACTCACTAAGTCACTTCCAAAGGTGCACACCAATCTGTCCAAGAACGCAAAGTGTTGAAAATAAAGATTTCAATGTTTGACACCACATTAACAGAAACTTCACATGAACATTGGCTAAAACGCCCAAGTGCTGACACTTGTGTGTTAGTTGGTATGGTTGCACTAGCATGAGAGTGAGTGTGAGGGGTGGCGAGTGAGATGGGGATGTGATAATGTAGATAGAGAGGGATGGGTGGAGGTGCAAGTTAAGTTGGTGTGAGTAAAGATGTGCAGGAGTAGGGTAGGGAAGGCAGAGTGATGGGGATGTGATGAGTGGCACAGCAAGATGAAGTTGAGCGTGGCTTTGTACTAACGTTTCGTGATCTACTGAGATCATTGAAATGCTTGCGGCACTGCACCCAGTTCCTCCTGACCACATCCCTGCTTGTGCCATCCTCTGCAATGTGCAACCAGGCTGTGTTGATCGCCCATGGGAAGGGAAGAGGACCTCCCTGCATGCTGTGACTCCCTCCATAAGCATATGGAGGGAGTCATGGGAGAGCCTGGATGCAGCCTTGCACCTCTGTGCAGTGATTGTCAGTGTTTGCAGCACTGCAATGCTGTAGAACACTGACAGCACAAATGTCAAAATAAAGTTGGCCATGATCCCTTTAAGGAAACTGGTTGATGACGTATCATCAAATGACGTCACCAGACCCGTTTCCTCTAATTGGCCAGGAAACGCTTAACAAGCCCAATCAAGATAAATTCATTTCAGAGGCCAGGATGGAGACAACAGCGGGGTCGGGACCCGGCACCGACATCGCCCGCCAAGGTCAGCAAAATCACAGCCAATGTATTTGTTGCTTTCTTTCTCAAGCGGTGGGTTAATATTTATAGATGTGACACTTCATCATGTTTGACAACATTCGCCCCTCTCTCTCTGAAATCCTGATTTGCCTGCTGTGCACTGGTGTTTTTATTTTGATAATACAGGTAGACTATCCTTCATCCGAACTTCCGAAAACCTCTAAAAACCGAAAGTTTTTTCGTTCAGCGTAAGTCATGCGCACGACATGACCAGAGTGGCGCACGACTTACGCTGAGCAGGGCAGAGGGTCACAGAGTTCCCTCCTGGGTAGGAGATTGCAGGCCGAGCCGGGCAGTGTGAAGGAGGTACCGGGAGAGTGAACCCAACAATACAGCGGCCCGTCTGATAGCTGCAGCGGCCCGTCCGATATTCTTTTCTCCCGAACGCCCCCCCTCGACCCTGACCCCGACCCCCCCCCCCCCCCCCCCCCGACCCGTCCGATATTCTTTTCTCACCCCCCCCCCCCCCACCCGACCCCCAACCTGATTTGCGGGCCAGCTTAGTAGGAGTCAGCCGATATCCGGCTTTCCAGAGAAGCAGGAAGGGGAATGAGACACGGAACAGTCGCAAGAGGTAGCCTGAACTTTTACAATTTATATTAAATACAAATTTCCCAGTCTTATAATAATACCTTCTGAAATCCGAAAAATTCCGAAAACCGAAACTCAGCTGGTCCCAAGGCTTTCGGATGTAATGTAATGTGCATTTTCACTGTTTGACTATGTGCTGCTAAATGGTTTTTGTGGTTAAGATTTGATCTTTAGACAAGGCCTGTTATAAATTAGATGCCATAAATTAAAGTTGCTCAGACTTGAAGCACCGGGCAAAATGCATTGCGTGAGGTAAATGTGTGTTTGTCTAGTTGCATAACAAAAATGTCAGCAAGGATAACATATTATTGAAAGCAGCAGGGCTGCTAATCTCCACATAGATCTAGATCATTTCCCCACTTGGCCTAAAAGGCATCTAATGAAAGTTAACCCAATAAAAAAAAGCAAGGAGCTATTAATCACTTTCAAAAGCCACCACCACTGTACTGTTCACATTTACTGTTGAGTGGAAGGAATAATTTTGTTTACAAACTTGTTCAACCTCACAGGAGGCAACGCCCTTAAACTGACCCCTTGGGAGCAAAAGTCCTGTCTGTCACAGTGGTGCCAGATCTTCAGTAGGCAAGACCTCCACTCCCAAACACCTGCCCGTGCTCCTGATCCTGGCCCATTTCCTGGAGTCAGAGGCATTTAAATATCTTGGTCAAGCTATTTATGGTACTGCTGGGGCACCCACCTCAGGTGAGCGGTGTGATGAAATATTCATCATCATCACTGCCTGTGACTGAGATCGGTTTCAGTGCCATTTCCCTTCCCCCAGACCTCATTGTATTGTGTACTGGAATGTGCTGTATTGTATACTGGAATGTGCTGGAATGTGCTGTGTGTAGGGCTCTGCCCATACCTGGCCCCGTTTGTAGGCTGGCTCAGTCTGGCCTCAGCCTCCAGAAGGAAGACATCTCTCTCGCTTACGTGTTACGTTCTAAGTTAATAAAAGCCTTGTTTTGTTCTGCTAACTTCGAGTCTCGGAATTATTGAGGCACATCAAGCGGCAAGGAAGATTGCTGCGTTGTCTTGCCACAATGTAAATGGAGCCTGTGGTCCCTACCCAACTTGCTCTGAGATGCTGGCACTGAGATATGTGGTTGGCTCTTGTAGGATGCCTCCAGAAAGAATTAGACTGTTGGTTGAATGAAATGCACTCAGCGTTGACATATTGCAATATACTGTGTGACATGGCACTGTGCTTGAGTGTAAGTCTAGGGGATAGTAAGTGAGTGAAGAGGAAAGAACACGAGGGTGAAGGTAGCCTCTGACTTTGCTCTTCCCCATGCTCTCTATGCATGCTGTGATAATGGTTTTCAGTGTGACTTTTCAAAAGTATTCAAAGGCTTGACATTATCAACGCCTCCTGCTGTGCATATCTGCTTCCTGCTGCTAGGTGAGATATTTTCCTGCCAGCAGCAAAACACTGCTTAGATGTTGGAAGTGTCAGGAGCACTTTCAAGCATCCATCCAGCAATCTATTGTGCAGCTAGATTTTGTCAGAATTTGTTTGTTGGGTGAAATTCTTTTTGGTTGGGATTATTCTCCTTAGAACAGGGAAGGTTAGGGGAAAATTTAATAGAAGTGTTCAAAACCATGAACGGTTTTGATAGAGTAAGTAGGGAGAAACAGGTTCCACTGGCAGGAGGGTCGGTAACCAGAGAGCACAGATTTAAAATATTTGGAATAAGAACCAGAAGGGAGATGAGGAGATTTTTTTTTAACACAGTGAGTTGTTATAATCTGGAATGTACTGCCTGAAAGGGTGGTGGAAGCAGATTCAATAGTAACTTTCAAAAGGGAATTGGACAAGTACTTGAAGGGGAAAAGTTGGATAGCTCTACCAAAGAGCCGGCACAGACACGCTGGGCTGAATGGCCTCCTCCTGTGATTCTATGTTGTTGGTGTGCCAAGAATTTCAGGTAAAGTTGCAGCTACAGTGTGTGCCCAGCTGCAGAGTGGGCATCCAAGGCAAACATTCAAAGGAAGTCAAAGCAATTTGAGTGAGGGGAAACACTTTGGCATGAAAACTTTGTCCATTTACTTGGTAGAAGGTGATCTTCTCAGATCTGCAAATCTTTTTCTGTATTTGGAGTTAGATCCTTTGGAGGGTGGGCTCATCATTGGCAGGGGAGCACCACCTCCCAGGCACTCCGGACTTCTTTTCTGTGGGGAAGATGCCCCAAAATACCAAACAGGACAATCCTTTTGTGCAAATGGTATATTAGCAAATGGTATGTTAGCCTTTATTGCAAGAGGGTTGGAGTACAAGAGTATGGAAGTCTTGTTGCAATTATATAGGGCTGTGGTGAGACCACACTTGGACAATGTTCCCGCTAAGCTGTGCAGCCGCGCAGTCATCTGCAAGGTCCCGCGCAGGCCACTCACCGGCTTTTACATTGTAGATACCATGCATGCACAAAACCTTGAATGGGCCGCGCATTGGGGGTGGCAGGCCACGCAGGAGACAGTGCAACTTACGGGGGACATTGCACCTGGAGTACTGTGCACAGTTTTGGTCTCCTTACCTAAGGAAGGATATACTTGCCTTAGAGGGGGTGCAACGAAGGTCCACTAGATTAATTCTTCAGATAAGAGAGCTGTCCTGTGAGGAGAGATTGAGCAGATTGGGCCTATATTCTCTGGAGTTTAGAAGAATGAGAGGTGATCTCATTGAAACATATAAAATTCTTAAGAGGGCTTGACAGGGTAGATGCTAAGATGCTGTTTCCCCTGGTTAGAGAGTCTAGAACCAGGGGTCAGAGTCTCAGGATAAGGGGTCAGCCATTTAGGACTAAGATTAGGAGAAATGTCTTCACTCAGAGGGTTATGAATCTTTGGAATTCTCTACCCCCGTCATTGAGTATATTCAAGACTGAGATTGATCGATTGTTGGGCACTAAGGGAATCAAGGCATATGGAGATAGTGGAGCTGATGTAGAAGTTCAGCCATGATCTTATTGAATGGCGGAGCAGGCTCGAGGGGCCGTATGACCACCTCCTGCTCCTATTTCTTACGTTCTTAAGCTCCATTTCTTTCAGCGTCAGCAAATCTTGGTGTTCTGACCCATCAAGCCAAAATCACATTCCCCTTTAAATGCTTGCAGAAGGATTGGATGTTCCGCCCCTACTGAGCGAGCTCCCAATTACACGGTAGGAGCACAATGTGAATGTGCATTGGGGGGGGGGGGGGGGGCCTCAGAAGACTGGTGACGGTCAGCTGTGTCTTGGCCAGGCGCAGTACCCGCACCACAGTGTTGCTGCTTCTACCACACTCTGATTGGAAAACCTACTCTTGAGAATTTACTTCCGATCTACGTGAAGAGAGCTGTCCATGGGACTGATGAAGCCGTCTTCATTCACAGTTCTGTGATCGTTCACTAATACAAAACAAGATGCCAACTGAACCTCAAAAAGAAAGACTACATTTGGAAGACAGGAATGTGAAACAATGCTCAGGGCTCTGGATTCTGATAGAAAACTCCACGTTGCTTGTTTACAAGCACTTAGCATCATAGAATGATACAGCACAGAAGGAGGTCATTCAGCCCATCGTGCCTGTGCTGGCTCATTGGTAGAGCAATCCAGTTAGTCCCACTCCCCTGCTCTTTCCCCATAGCCCTGCAATTTTCTGCCCTTCAACTATTTATCCAATTCCCTATTGAAAGTTGCTATTGAATCAGATTCAGGCAGTGCATTCCAGATCACAGCAACTCGCTACATAAAAAAATTGTCCTCATCGCACCTCTGGCTCTTTTGCCAATTACCTTAAATCTGTGTCCTCTGCTTACCGACCCTTCTGCCAGTGGAAACAGTTTCTCCCTATTTACTCTATCAAAAACCCTTCATGATTTTGAATGCCTTTAATAAATCTCCCCTTAATCTTCTCTGCTCTAAGGAGAACAACCCCAGCTTCACTAGTCACTCCACATAACTGAAGTCCCTCTTCCCTGGTACCATTCTAGTACCACACTAGTTTAAAGAAATAAGATAACTTCCATTATATGACTGGATCCCAGTCATAAAACTTACCAATCAGGAGCCTCCTTCCGCTCCCCCAGCCCTAAATGAACAGCTATAACCATATAAAAAAAATGCATATATAGCATTGTGTGAGTTTGGCTCAGTTAGTAGCACTTTTGTTTCGGAGTGAGTCAGAAGGTTGTGGGTTCTATGCCCCATTCCAAGACTTGAGCACATAAATCTGGACTGATACTTAAATGCACTACTGAGAGAGTGCTGCATTGTTGGAGGTGCTTCTTTCAGATGAAACATTGAAACAAGGTCCCACTTGCATGTTCATTGAATATAATGCCCTATTTGAGGGAGTGAATTCCTCCCTCAAGCAACATCACTAAAAACAGATCATCTGGTCACTCATTCACTTGCTATTTGTGGGACCATGCTGTGCACAAATTAGCTGCCATGCTTGCCTACAGTACTTTGTTGTGAACTGCTTTGGGATGCCCTATGGACATAAATGCTAAGTGCTACATAAATGTAAATTCTTCTGTATGTTACAGAAAGATTTCAAACAAGCTCTTTTTCCTTCTTATTTAGCAATTTCCATTGATTAGTCTTATTGAGAAATTAAAGTAGCAATGCTTCACATTTTTCTTCCTTCAGTATGTATCCAAGTGTGATGTTTCTTTTTCTGGAGGGCCTTCCTTGTGCCTCTTTTCTGAAGTCTTTAGTTTTCTTCTTACAGTTCTTGTGTTTCTTATGTCTCACTTACAGCTTAATATGTGTAAATTTTATCTCATTTTTATAATCTGTGAAACTGGAATCTGTATATTGGGAAGTTAGAATTTCTGCTTAGGAAGTTTCCTGGCCATCATTAATCCATTGCCAGCATTTGAGATCACATTTTCTAATTGTCCGTCAATGAAGTCCTTTCCAGGTTTATTCTTATTGGCATCTTGCGTTAAGTTTATTTATTTTTTGCTAAGCATAAGTCTCTGAAAGTAAACTTGGATACATTTTACAGATTAGGAACATAGGAACAGGAGTAGGCCATTCAGCCCCTCGAGCCTGTTCCGCCTTTCAATGAGATCATGGCTGATCTGTGACCTAATTCGCCTTTGGTCCATATCCCTTAAAGTTTATCGATCTCGGATTTAAAATTAACAATAGATCTAGCAGAAGAGAGTTCAAAACTTCTACCACCTTTTGTGTGTAGATTTTTAGACTATGCCCCCTAGTCCTAGAATCCCTAACCAGCAGAAATAGTTTCTCTCTATCTACCCTATCTGTTCCCTTTAATATCTTGAAAACTTCGATCAAATCACCCCTTAACCTTCTAAATTCTAGGGAATACAACCCCAATTTATGTAATCTCTCTTCGTAATTTAAACCTTGGAGTCCGGGTATCATCCTGGTAAACCTATGCTGCACTCCAAGGCCAGGATATCCTTCCTAAGGTGTGGTGCTCAGAACTGCTTACAGTACTCCAGGTGTGGTCTAACAAGAGTTTTGTATAACTTCTACCCACTTGTATTCTAGTCCTCTAAATATAAAGGCCAGCATTTCATTAGCCTTTTTGTTTATTTTCTGTATCTGTTCATTACATTTTAATGATCTATGTACCTGGACCACCCCCCCCAAGTCTCTTTGGACCTCCACTGTTTTTAGCTTTTCACCATTTAGAAAGTACCCTGTTCTATCCTTTTTAGATCCAAAGTGGATGACCTCACAGTTGCCTATATTGAAATCCATTTGCCACAGTTTTGCACATTCACTTAATCTATCAATATCCCTTTGTAATTTTATGCTTTCATCTACACTGCCTAAAATGCTGCCTATCTTTGTGTCATCGGCAAATTTGGATATGTGGCTTTCTATGCCATCATCTAAGTCGTTAATAAATACAGTGAGTAGTTGAGGCCCCAACACAGATCCCTGCAGGACACCACTAGTCACATCCTGCCAATTAGAGTACCTGCCCATTATTCCTACTCTCTCCTGCCACTCAGCGAATTTCCTAACTAGGTCAATAATTTGCCTTCAGTTCCATGGGCTTCAACCTTAGTTAACAGTCTCTTATTCGGGATTTTATCAAATGTCATCTGGAAGTCCATATAAATAACATCCATAGACATTCCCCTGTCCATTACTTTAGTCACCTCTTCAAAAAATTCAATCAGGTTTGTCAGGCATCAGCTGAAAATTTTCACGGTGTTGTCACTCAATCCTTAATTATAGACTCCAGTAATTTCCCGACAACAGATGTTATGCTTACTGGTTTATAATTCCCTGGCTTCCCTCTCTCACCATTCTTAAATAGCGGAGTGACATGCACAATTTTCCAATCTAAAAGAATGGTTCCTAAATCGAGAGAATTTTGGAAGATTACAGTTAGGGCACCTGCAATGTGCTCACCTACTTCCTTTAAACCCTGGGATGGAAACCATCTGGTTCTGGGGATTTGTCACTCTTTAGTGCCATTATTTTCTTCGTTACTGTTATTTTGCTTATGTTAATTCTATTGAGTCCCTGTCACTGATTCAAAATGAGTTTCCTTGGGATTTCCGGCATGCTATTCTCTTCTTCTACTGTAAATACTGATGCAAAGTCATTATTCAACATGTCCGCCATTTCCTTATTATCATTGACAAAATATCACCGCTTTCAGTCTTTAAGGGGCTCCTGACTACCATCTTTTTCCTAATATAACTAAAAATTCCTAATAAAACTTTAAAAAAATGTGTTGATTTTGATAACCCATGCAAGTTTCCTTTCATACTCCCTTTTTGTAGATCTTACTACCTGTTTTGTTACCCTTTGCTGTTTTTTTATCTTTCCCATTCGCCAGGATCTGCTATTTTTTGGATTTGTGTGCTTTTTCTTTTAGTTCTATGCTGTCTCTCACCTCTTTAGTCGCCCATGGCTGGTTTATTGGCAAGTAGAGCTCTTGCCCCTCAGGTATAAACTGGTTCTGTATCACATTCAATTCTTTTTTGAACACCTCCCACTGATCATCTGCTGTTTTACACATTAACAGATTTGCCCAGTTTACTGTGGACAGTCTCTGCCTCATCCTGTTGAAGATTAATACAACAATTACTTACACTTATATTAGAATTAGTTTGGCTCTACTGGTAGTAATGTTGACTGTGAATTTAAAGGTCATGGATTCAAACCCCACTCCTAGAACTTGAGCAAGTAATCTTGGCTGATGATTCAGTACAATGAAGTACTGAGGGAGTGCTGCACTGTCGGTGGTGTCTTCTTTCAGATGAAATGTTAGACCAAGGCTCTTTGCAGGTTCAGGTGGATGAAAAAGAAGAGTGAGTTCTCCTGGCCAACATTCATCTCTTAACCAACAACATTGGTTAAGAGATGAATGTTGGCTTAATTAAAGGAGTAAGTCATGGCAGGAGAGCTCAGACCCGTGTTCTGCTCCTCCTGCTCTATGTGGGAAGTCAGGGACGCTGCCAGTGTCCCTGGCGACCATGTGTGCGGGAAATGCATCCAGCTGCAGCTACTTGTAGACCGCATTGTGGCGCTCGAGCTGCGGGTGGATGAGTTTTGGAGCATGCGCGATGCTGAGAGGCTCGTGGATAGCACGTTTAGCGAGTTGTTCACGCCTCAGGGTAGGGCTGCACCAGGGGGTGACCATCAGGCGGAGCAACAGAGGCAGGCAGGAAGTGCAGGGACCCCCTGCGGACATCCCCCTTTCAAACAAGTATACCAAGTTGGATACTGTTGAGAGGGATGACTCACCAGGGGAAGGCAGCAGCAGCCAGCTTCCTGGCACCAGGGACGCTTCTGCTGCTCAGAAAGGGAGGAAAAAGAGTGGGAGAGCAATAGTGGTAGGGGATTCTATCGTAAGGGGAACAGATAGGCGTTTCTGTGGCTGCAAACGTGACTCCAGGATGGTTTGTTGCCTCCTTGGGGCCAGGGTCATGGATGTCACTGAGCGGCTACAGGGCATTCTTAAGGGGGAGGGTGAGCAGGCAGAGGTCGTGGTCCACATTGGGACCAACGACATAGGTAGGAAGGGGGATGAGGTCCTGCATCAAGAATTTAGGGAGCTAGGTAACAGATTAAAGAGCAGGACCTCAAAGGTTGTAATCTCTGGATTACTCCCAGTGCCACGTGCTAGTGAGTATAGGAATAGGAGGATAGAGCAGATGAATGCGTGGCTAATGAGTTGGTGTAGGGGGGAGGGTTTTACTTTCCTGGATCACTGGGCCTGCTTCTGGGGAAGGTGGGACTTGTACAAGTCGGACGGGTTGCACCTGAACCAGAGCGGGACAAATATCCTTGCGGGGAGGTTTGCTAGCACTGTTTGGGGGGGGGGGGGGGGTTTAAACTAACTTGGCAGGGGGATGGGATACAGAGGGGAGCTGAAAGAGGGGGTGATGTGCTGCCAATTATAGAGAAAAAAACAAGTCAGCTTGGTAGACAGGGCAAATATACAAGGGCAAGGCTGGATGGCATCTATTTTAATGCAAGGAGTCTTGCAAATAAGGTGGATGAACTGAAGGTGTTGATAAACACATGGGAGTATGATATTGTTGCTATCACGGAGACATGGTTGAGGGAGGGGCAAGACTGGCAGCTCAATGTTCCGGGGTACAGAATCTTCAGGCGAGACAGAGGTGGGGGTATAAGAGGAGGGGGTGTAGCAATATTAATTAAGGAGTCAATTACTGCAGTAAGGCGGGATGACATATTAGCAGGTTCCTCTAATGAGGCCATATGGGTGGAGCTTAAAAACAAGAAGGGGGCAAGCACTTTGCTGGGAGTGTACTATAGGCCTCCAAACAGTCAGGGGGAGATAGAGGAACAGATATGTAGGCAAATCTCAGAGAAATGTGCAAATAATAGGGTAATAATAATGGGGGATTTCAACTTCTCCAATATTAACTGGGATAGTCAGAGTGTGAAAGGCACAGAGGGTGTAGAATTCGTAAAGTGCATCCAGGAGAGCTTTTTGAGCCAGCATGTAGAAGGTCCTACAAGAGAGGGGGCGGTACTGGACCTAATTCTAGGGAATGTGGCCGGCCAAGTGGAAGAAGTGCTAGTAGGTGAGCACTTTGGTGACAGTGACCATAATATGGTGAGATTTAAGGTGGTCATGGAAAAGGACAGGGATGGGCCGGAAATAAAGGTTCTAAATTGGGGGAAGGCCGATTTTAATAGGATAAGGCAGGATCTGGCCAAAATGGACTGGGATCAGCTACTGGTAGGAAAATCCGCATCGGAGCAATGGGAGGCTTTCAGAAGGGAGATTGAGATCATACAATGGCAACATGTTCCCGTAAAGGTCAAGGGTGGTTCCAAAAACCACAGGGAACCGTGGATGTCAGGGGATATACGAGAATGGATTAGAAAAAAAAGGAGGGCTTTTGGCAGATACAAAAGGCTAAAGACGGAGGAAGCCCTAGAGGAGTACAAAAAGTGCAGGGGGATACTTAAAAAAGAAATTAGGAGATCAAGGAGGGTCCATGAAATAACACTGGCGAGCAAAATAAAGGAAAATCCTAAGATGTTTTATAAGTATATTAAGGGTAAGAGGATAACTAGGGAAAAAATAGGGCCCATTAGGGACAAAAGTGGCAATCTGTGTGTGGAGCCGGAAGATGTAGGAGGGGTTCTAAATGAATTTTTTGCATCTGTTTTCACTATGGAGAGGGACGATGTAGACATAGAAATAGGGCGGGGGGACTGTGATATGCTCGAACACATTAACATCGAGAGGGAGGAGGTATTGGCGGTTTTAGCAGGCCTAAAAGTGGATAAATCCCCAGGCCCGGACGAAATGTATCCCAGGCTGCTGTGTGAGGCAAAGGAAGAGATTGCGGGGGCTCTAACACACATATTCAGAACCTCTCTGGCCACAGGGGATGTGCCAGAGGACTGGAGAACCGCTAATGTAGTTCCATTATTCAAGAAGGGGAGTAGGGAAAAACCGGGGAACTACAGGCCAGTGAGCCTAACATCAGTGGTGGGAAAATTATTGGAAAAAATTCTGAGGGACAAAATCAGTCTCCACTTGGAGAGGCAAGGATTAATCAGGGATAGTCAACATGGCTTTGTCAAGGGAAGATCATGTCTGACTAATTTGATTGAATTTTTTGAGGGGGTGACTAGGTGTGTGGATGAGGGTAACGCAGTGGATGTGGCGTACATGGATTTCAGTAAGGCCTTCGATAAAGTCCCGCACAGGAGACTGGTCAAGAAGGTAAGAGCCCATGGAATCCAGGGTGCCTAGGCACGTTGGATACAAAACTGGCTTAGTGGCAGAAGGCAGAGGGTGATGGTCGAAGGTTGTTTTTGTGACTGGAAGCCTGTGGCCAGTGGGGTACCACAGGGATCGGTGCTGGGTCCCTTGCTGTTTGTGGCCTATATTAATGACTTGGATATGAATGTAAAAGGTATGATCAGTAAGTTCGCGGATGATACAAAAATTGGTGGGGTGGTAAATAGCGAGGAGGGTAGTCTCAGTCTGCAGGACGATATCGATGGGTTGGTCAGATGGGCGGAACAGTGGCAAATGGAATTTAACCCGGAAAAGTGCGAGGTGATGCACTTTGGGGGGACTAACAAGGCAAGGGAATACACAATGAATGGTAAGACCCTAGGCAAGACGGAGGGTCAGAGGGATCTGGGTGTGCAAGTACACAGATCCCTGAAGGCGGCGGAACGGGTGGATAAGGTGGTAAAAAAGGCATATGGGATACTTGCCTTCATTAGCCGAGGCATAGAATATAAGAGCAAGGAGGTTATGATGGAGCTGTATAAAACACTGGTTAGGCCACAGCTGGAATACTGTGTGCAGTTCTGGTCGCCACACTACAGGAAGGATGTGATAGCTTTGGAGAGGTTGCAGAGGAGATTCACCAGGATACTACCAGGGCTGGAACGCTTCAGCTATGAAGAGAGACTGGGCAGATTGGGTTTGTTTTCCTTGGAGCAGAGGAGGCTGAGGGGGGACATGATTGAGGTGTACAAAATTATGAGGGGCATAGATAGGATGGATACTAAGGAGCTTTTTCCCTTAGTAGAAGGGTCAATAACTAGGGGGCACAGATTCAAGGTAAAGGGCGGGAGGTTTAGAGGGGATTTGAGAAAGAACTTTTTCACCCAGAGGGTGGTTGGAGTCTGGAACTCACTGCCCGGAAGGGTTGTGGAGGCTGGAACCCTCACAACATTCAAGACGCATTTGGATGAGCACTTGAAATGCCATAGCATACAAGGCTACGGACCAAATGCTGGAATATGGGATTAGATTAGACAGGGCGTGATGGCCAGCGCGGACACGATGGGCCGAAGGGCCTCTATCCGTGCTGTATAACTCTATGACTCTATGACACCAAAAAGCAGATAAGCTAGTAATTTGTTTATTTTGTTCTGTGTGGGATCTCACTGTGCACAATATGACTGCCTCTATAACAAGAGCGAACGCACTTCAAAAGTAATTCATTGGATTTGAAGCACTTTAAGGCATTCTGAGGACATGATAAGGTGCTATAATAAATGCAAAGTCTTTATGTTATGTAACACCTGCAACATAGCAAAACATCCCAAGGCATTTCATAACGGCGGGGATTCAGCCACTGAGCATGAATTGGGACAATGGTTAGGGAGTATAACCAAAGGAGAGGTTAATATAGGCTTTGAGGAGGTTTTCGGAAGTGGGAAGAGACGCAGCAAGGCAGAGGTTTCAAGAAAAACATTCCAGAATAGCTAAGGTGAAGCGGTGCACACATTAGTTTAGGCTCAGAAGAGTCTCAGTATCTGGCTGAAAATGAAAGTTGTGTTAGTTTATACATCCTTGCATTTAGAATTAATACTCCGAGGCAGCAGTAAAACCACACAGCCACCGGTCAATTAAGTCTACAGCAATCAAATGATTAAGCTAAGGAAGAAATAGTACAGTGAAAGCAACAATCTAGTTTGCATTTATTCATGACATATTATTGTGTATTTCTTGGCAGCTTAACTCATTATTTAGATGGCTCAACAGAGAAACTACAATCACATTGCATATCATCAGTTTTAGAGACCATTTTTGAAGATGAAATAGATTCAGTTTTTGAGGTTGCCATATATTTTTCTTTGTTGTTCCAGAAACCACTAAACTATTGATTAATAACTCTGAAAGCAACCGATCTCAGCAAAACCAGCAATTGAATTCAGAATTCAGGCACTCAACGGTTTTAGAATACAGACGTTTTCTAAGGTTATAAAATTGCTGGATTGTGTGTAAACATTAAGAGCATGCATGCCAACTCACAGCATTTAACGACTTTGCAAAATGTAGCTTTCAGCCATTTACATTGGCCTATTTTGTCAAATCGATCCATGAAGCTGAGACAAAGTAAGAACCTTTTAAATTTATGCATTAATCTTCTTAATCAGTATGAAGAAGGAGCAAAAGTTTGCTGCCCTAATTTGCCATACTGCAGTAATGTATTCTGCTGGTAATGTACTGATCATATCTAAAATAACAACGGTGACCTGATCTGTAGCGGAAAGCTTGCCCTCTATTTATTGCCTTGACATGCAGTGGCTTTCCATTCTATTTATTTTCCATTTAGTTCACTCAATTAGTATTGTCATGTCTTCTGGAAGGAACTACTGGAAAATAAATGGTACCCGTCACCTGCCCAAAAAGGATATACGCAGGCAATGCAGTGAAATGTTAAAGAGTCGTTGCCTTCCTCTTCTTGTAGCAATGAAGAGAAAGATTGTGGCAGTCATGTTAGGTGATGCTCTTCGGGAATAGGTGATGTGCTGGGTTAAAATACTTTCTCCCTGGGGACCTGATACCATAGTGTCCTACAAATCTTAGCCGATGCATTGGAAAGTTTACAGTAAAATACAATTTTCCACTCCCCTCTTTTCCTGAAGGTGGCGACTTGTCTTGGCAAAAGTTCCATGGGGCCAGCAGCCCTTTGGTACCTTGTTCAAGTCATGTGTGAGCCTAGACTACGTATTGGTGAACTGTTTTACAATATTACCAGGTAGGTGTAATAAGTCATTCAAGCTGAAACATTTCTGTTTGTTTTGTGTGCACAGGGTGTTTGTACAATGACTACCGCCTTTCTGCATTTCTTCTTCCTGGCTTCTTTCTGCTGGGTTTTGACTGAAGCTTGGCAGTCTTACATGGCCGTTACAGGGAAGATTCGAACAAGGCTCATCCGCAAACGCTTTCTATGCCTTGGCTGGGGTAAGCGTATTACATGTATACATTTTTCATTATAGTAAATTAACTGTCTATTCCATAAGAAACATATTTACAATAAGAATTGCTTTCTCTGCCCTTATTAAATATATTTCAAAGTTAATATCACAGAAGTGTTACGACACATAACTGCTGCATTTTTGTCCTTACAGCAAAAAAAGATATATATTCGTATTCCTTCAATTCTGCAACAAAACAGTTTTCTTAACAAACACAATTTATTTCTTCAGGATTACCAGCATTGGTGGTGGCAATATCTATGGGATTTACAAAGGCTAAAGGATATGGTACATCAAATTAGTAAGTCGCTTCAAAGAGCTTTGGTTTATTCCAGAACTATAATTGACAACATCTGCTATTGTTAACTGTGTAACAAATGATAGGGCCCGAGATCCCAACGAAGGGAGGACTTTTGGGGGACGGATCTGGGGAGGCAGGGGTGTGTGTGTGTAACTTCTGCCCCTCCCATCGATGCACCTTAACCCCACCCCACTTTCTGGAGTCACGAGCATTTGCATATTTAGGGCTGTTCACCACACAACTGGGTAAGCCCACCTTGAATGAGGTGGGGGTGTGGGGGGGGGAGCAGTTGGGTGATTAGAAGGTTGATTTGGCACTTGCCACAGCGTAAGTGGCTTGGCTCCACTA
This sequence comes from Somniosus microcephalus, assembly GCF_052327205.1. Taxonomy (NCBI): domain Eukaryota; kingdom Metazoa; phylum Chordata; class Chondrichthyes; order Squaliformes; family Somniosidae; genus Somniosus; species Somniosus microcephalus. The sequence goes on from NC_140995.1 coordinate 50,977,862, forward strand.
TTTAATAGAGCTTTTTTAATATGGCTCTTTTTTTTGATATAGTGGGTTTCTGTGCTGCGATCATTTGCAATAGGAAAACGATCCCGTCAAATTTTAAGCCGATCCTCTCACCCCACTGTCCCCAGCATCCCCGATGGCCCTTAACATCTCTGTACACCAAGGATGCAATGGTGTCCCTTGCGTCCAGTAATGGGAGTGCGCAACTGAAAGAACATACATTAGGTGACATATTTCCCTCATTTGCATGCTGTCATAATATGCCCGCTCCCCACCATTGGCAGAAATTCTGATGGACACACAAAAGGGGTGGGGACTCTGCGTAACCAGGCCCAGCTCCAGATTAACTACTGCTCACCCATAAAGCTATGGTCTTGGGGACATGGAAACTTTTATGCCGTATAATTAAATAGCACATCGGTAGGGCTGAATGAGCTTTATCGATGGAGCCATTTCAAGGGTTCAAATACAAAGGACACAAGTTAAAGTGAGGAGTAATAATGGATTGTTATTTCACCCATAATTCATATATACCTATATGAACCTATAGTTCACCTATAATAAGCATAGTAAGTGTTGTGGAATAAGTTACTAGTGAAGGTGATTGAAGTACACAACTTAACTGGGTTTGAGCTCCTATTATACGCTACTGATTATAATTCAAAGTTGGTTCATTTGTATGACAAGGTAGCTCATATTATTTTGCACTTATTTTTAGCTCTGACATTTTAATTACATTGGTTCATTCAAATGACTAGATAATTTGACTTTTTTTCATGCAAAAGATGACCCCAAGTTATCGAGCGCTCATTGTAACTGGCGGGGAATTTACTCGGAGCTGCTTCCCCCCCTCTACTGCCGTAACTTCACCAGAGTTGTGGCGGAAACCCCATTTACGTATGGAACTTTGTGATTGTAGCCTAAAGAAGCTCCTAGCTTTCTTGGGCTGAGCCCCAGTCAACCATTGAATATAAGTGAAGAATCAGTGAAGCTGATGATGGCAAGAGGCTCATCTTCTTAAGCTGGTAACCAAGACAACCTGGGCTCAAAATCCACGGCCCTTTCGGCACACTCACACTGTAAGGGCTGCAAGTTAGGCCAGGACCCAGATATGCCAGGTCTCAGCCTTACCCAGCAGTTTCTGTGGTGCCGTATAAGGGGCAGAGACTTTGCCAGCCTCAAACAAGACGGCGGGGAAGGAGGGGGTGTGTGGCCAAGGCAGGACTCCCAGGCTGAGTCCTGTCAGCCCCAGCCTGCGGTACATCGGACAGAGCATTGGCGGTCAGTATGCAGAGTCGAAGCAGACACATCGGTCACTGGAGTGGCGGATGTGAGACCTACCTGGGGTTCCAGGCCTGGGCCGCCAACGTTGGATTTTTCACCCCCCCCCCCCTTTTACAAACAAGACGAAGATGTTTCATGGTGGCAGTTCCAACACTACCTGATCATCAGCCTCTTTGGGCTGGTGGGTGCCCCAGATGCTCCCTTAGTGCTGTGATATTTAACTTGGGTGATGGCTCCATGGCCACACAAGCTGTGGGTCAGCTCAGCACCGAAGGTCATGGGCAGGCGCACCCCAATACTTATGCCGGAGCTGTGGATTTTCAATGCCCCGGCTTCAATGTGATTTTTTTTTAATTGCTGGAAATGAACAGTACTTGATCTGCATCTGAAAGTGAAAAGACAGGTTAACAACTTGGGTTGTTTCCAGCATTTTGCTTCTTTCCTGGTTTCTGGCATTCGCCATTTCCTTTTACCTGACCTCTAGCAACATGAAGTTCCTTCATTCTGTTCTCATGCCTATTTCGAACTTACCAGCGAATCAGTTGTCTCATAACCATTCATGTTTTCTGTATTGAAAAAAAATAGTGACTTCTGCAAGAACATCTTGAACACTCTTAAAACGGAAAGGTTTTAGTAAAAGTTAGTAAATCAGAAAAGACTTCATTCCAGTGAATCAATAATCAGTAGCTCTGAGTCAGCTACAATCTTGTTTGCTTCTGTTAATTACTTAGCTTTAAAAACTAAATTACATTGGAGCTTGATGAACCATCTCTATCTCAGCAGAAAGCAGAGAGTTGTGGTGAACAGTTGCATGGCCATGATTTCCTGAGCAGTGCTCCCTACTGGGATCACCGGATTATGGAACCTCCCTAAATTAGCCTCAACAAACCCAATTTTTAAAATGAATCCTAAAGCCCAACTTCTCACTGTGTCCCTACTCTGGTTTCCTCATGAGTCCCTTTCTGCTTCATTGGTCTCATAGTAATTTGTTCCACAGCCCTTTATGTAGAAAATGTCTAACTTTCCTTCGCACCGTTTAGCTACATAACAACAGTGGCTGTGTTTCAAAGTAATTCAATGCTTTCTAAGGGACACTAGGATGAAATTTGTGAAGTGCTGACAGTCAACATCAGGGAGTCACTAAGAGGTATCAATAGATTGGAAGCAAGTTAATGTAGTACCCATAGTTACAAAGGAGAGCAATCTAAGTTGGAAACTATAGATCCATCACTCTTAGATCAATAACTGGTAAAATAATGGAGTTTGTTATCAGTTGCAAATAAGGATTATCTGTATGATAATAACATAGTAAATAGTTTGACTTTCTGAGCAGGTGCCGTCCCATTTGACAGTGGAAATCCACATGATATGGTATACCGTGATTTCCGGAAAGCATTTGATCAAGTTACTCTTGGAGGACTGCACCTTAAACTGAAATCAGTAGGAATTCAAGATTAAAACATATGGTTGGTAAGGAATTAGCTGAAGGAAAGAAAACAGAGGGTACTTGTTAGGAGAGCAATGTGAGATTGGGCAGTGCTACTGAGTTGAGTGCCGGAGGGTGCAGTGGTGGGGACACCATTGATTCTAATCTGTATTAATGTCTTGCATATAGAAACCCAGTGCAAAATGGTCAAATATACAGATGATAAATTAAGGGGGACGGTCAGGATGGAATAAGTAGACAGGTACCAAGAGAAATCGGACAAGTACCAAGACAAATCGGACAGGTACCAAGAGAAATCAGACAGGTACTGACAGAAATCAGACAAGTACCGACAGAGGAAGTTAGGTAAATCAGTAAATGAACTAACAATTACAGATGAATTTTAATACAGAAAAATGTAAGAGATTGCAGATTGGAAGGAAAAATGAGATCTGAAGGTAATAGTAGACTGACTAATTGGTAGATCTTTCAGAGCGTCAACACAGGCATGATGGCCGAATGGCCTCCTACTGCACTTGCCATCCATTAAAGAAATGGGTGGAAAATCAAGGCCTGCTGATCGCACATGTGAAAAATTCCGGCTGAAATGTATTCATCAAAGGATGTCTCTACCTCTACCTTGTCTGATTTCTCTTGGTTCCTGTCTGATTTCTCTTGGTTCCTGTCTGATTTCTGTTGGTACCTGTCTGATTTCGCTTGGTTCCTGTCTGATTTCTCTCGGTTCCTGTCTGATTTCTCTCGGTTCCTATCCGATTTCCCTTGGTACCTGTCTGATTTCTCTCGGTAGCTGTCTGATTTCTCTCGGTACCTGTCTGATTTCTCTAGGTACCTGTCTGATTTCTCTTGGTTCCTGTCTGATTTCTATTAGTTCCTGTCTGATTTCTCTCGGTACCTGTCTGATTTCTCTCGGTACCTGTCTGATTTCTCTCGGTACCTGTCTGATTTCTCTCGGTACCTGTCTGATTTCTCTCGGTACCTGTCTGATTTCTCTCGGTACCTGTCTGATTTCTCTCGGTTTCTGTCTGATTTCTCTCAGTTCCCGTCTGATTTCTCTTGGTACCTGTCCGATTTCTCTTGGTTCCTGTCTGATTTCTATTTGTTCCTGTCTGATTTCTCTTGGTTCCTATCTGATTTCTCTTGGTTCCTGTCTGATTTCTATTGGTACCTGTCTGATTCCTCTTGGTTCCTGTCTGATTTCTCTTGGTTCCTGTCTGATTTCCCTTGGTACCTGTCTGATTTCTATTGGTACCTGTCTGATTTCTATTGGTACCTGTCTGATTTCTATTGGTACCTGTCTGATTTCTCTTGGTACCTGTCTGATTTATCTTGGTACCTGTCCAATTTCTCTTGGTTCCTGTCTGATTTCTCTTGGTTCCTGTCTGATTTCTCTCAGTACCTGTCTGATTTCTCTCAGTTACTGTGTGATTTTTATTTGTTCTTGTCTGATTTCTCTTGGTTCCTGCCTGATTTCTTTTGGTTCCTGTCTGATTTCTCTTGGTTCCTGTCTGATTTCTCTTGGTTCCTGTCTGATTTCTCTTGGTTCCTGTCTGATTTCTCTTGCTTCCTGTCTGATTCCCCTTGGTTCCTGTCTGATTCCCCTTGGTTCCTGTCTGATTTCTCTCGGTTGCTGTCTGATTTCTCTCGGTTTCTGTCTGATTTCTCTCGGTTTCTGTCTGATTTCTCTCGGTTTCTGTCTGATTTCTCTCGGTTCCCGTCTGATTTCTCTTGGTTCCTGTCTGATTTCTCTTGGTACCTGACTGATTTCTCTTGGTACCTGTCCGATTTCTCTTGGTTCCTGTCCGATTTCTCTTGGTTCCTGTCCGATTTCTCTTGGTTCCTGTCCGATTTCTCTTGGTTCCTGTCCGATTTCTCTCGGTTCCTGTCCGATTTCTCTCGGCTCCTGTCTGATTTCTATTTGTTCCTGTCTCATTTCTCTTGGTTCCTGTCTGATTTCTATTAGTTCCTGTCTGATTTCTCTTGGTTCCTGTCTGATTTCTCTTGGTTCCTGTCTGATTTCTATTGGTTCCTGTCTGATTTCCATTGGTACCTGTCTGATTTCTCTCGGTACCTGTCTGATTTCTCTTGGTTCCTATCTGATTTCTCTTGGTTCCTGTCTGATTTCTCTTGGTTCCTGTCTGATTTCTCTTGGTACCTGTTTGATTTCTTTCAGTACCTGTCTGATTTCTCTCAGTTACTGTGTGATTTTTATTTGTTCTTGTCTGATTTCTCTTGGTTCCTGCCTGATTTCTTTTGGTTCCTGTCTGATTTCTCTTGGTTCCTGTCTGATTTCTCTTTGTACTTGTCTGATTTCTCTTGGTTCCTGTCTGATTTCTCTCGGTACCTGTCCAATTTCTCTCGGTACCTGTCTGATTTCTCTCGTTACCTGTCCGATTTCTCTCGGTTCCTATCTGATTTCTCTTGGTTCCTGTCTGATTTCTCTCTGTACCTGTCTGATTTCTCTTGATGCCTGTCCGATTTCTCTTGGTTCCTATCTGATTTCTCTTGGTTCCTGTCTGATTTCTCTCTGTACCTGTCTGATTTCTCTTGATGTCTGTCCGATTTCTCTTGGTTCCTGTCTGATTTCTCTTGGTACCTGTCTGATTTCTGTTGCTTCCTGTCCGATTTCTCTTGCTTCCTGTCTGATTTCTCTTGCTTCCTGTCTGATTTCTCTTGGTTCCTGTCCGATTTCTCTTGCAACCTGTCTGATTTCTCTTGGTTCCTGTCTGATTTCTCTTGGTTCCTGTCTGATTTCTCTTGGTTCCTGTCCGATTTCTCTTGGTTCCTGTCCAATTTCTCTTGGTTCCTGTCTGATTTCTCTTGGTACCTGTCTGATTTCTGCCCAAGGGTCATCGACCTGAAACGTTAACTCTGCTTCTTTCTCTATAGATGCTGCCTGACCTGCTGAGTATTTTCAGCATTTTCTGTTTTCAATTTGCCTCTACCATGGCCTGGTCACATCACACCTTGAGTATTGCGCTCAGTTCCTGTCACCAAGGGAAACATTGAGGCCACGGAGGCAGTGCAGACCCAAAAGGCTGATTCCGAGTATTACAAAATATTACAAAGTTACACAGAATTTACAGCACAGAAACAGGCCATTCAGCCCAACAGATCTATGCCGGTCTTTATGCTCCACACGAGCCTCCTCCCAGCCCTCTTCATCTCACCCCATCAGCATATCCGTCTGTTCCTTTTTCCCTCATGTACTTATCTAGCTTCCCCTTAAATACATCTATGCTATTCGCCTCAACTATTCCTTGCGAGTTCCACATTCTAACCATTCTCTGGTAAAGACGTTTCTCCTGAACTCCCTATTGGATTTATTAGTGACTATCTTATATTGATGGCTTCTAGTTCTGGTCTCGCCCACAAGTGGAAACATCTTCTCTCCCTCTACCCTATCAAACCCTTTCATAATCATATCAGAGGATTGAGTTTCGAGGAAAGACTGGAGAATATGGGACTCCTGAGCCTTGAAAGGGACTGAGAGGACCTTATAGAAATATACAGGATATTGAATGGTGTGACAGGGTGAATCAGCAGCAATACTTCAAGACAAGCCAACATATTCAACAAAGATTAAAACTTGTGGAAGGACAATTTAAAATAGATGTTAGGAAGAACTTCTTCACACAAACACTTGGAATGACCTTTTGGGTAGGGTTGCAGAGGTGAAAACCTTAGATTTATTCAAGATGCAATTAGATGACACAATATGGAGACTTCAGGATTTTTTTGCTCCAATGGGCTCCCTCATCTCTATTTAACTTGTGACCATATGTAGGTGAGGTGCTGTGAGATGTTTCTGAGAGACATGATAAAGTGCTGTTTAAATAGCTTGACAATCTTCTTCATTTTAGAGGTAATAATACTACAAACAATGTAATTGAATGATGCATTCGAATGCCATTTATATCACCTTATTGGGAATTTGTAAACAAAGTAAGCCAAACACTTTTTTGTTAAGTTCTTAATAAATTCTATATTCCTACGAACCAAGCTAACATTGTAGAATAATTTCAAATTTCTAAATAATCAACAGAAGGTATTGTAAAAAATGTCTTCCTGAACCTTGCAGTAATGGCTATTGTGATTGATCCAGTGGGTTTTGTTTTGGTAGAGAGGTCTTTCAATTAATAAATCAGCCATTGAATCTTTCTTTGCGGTTTCATCAGCTCCACCCCCTTTCAGTGCAAGCCTAAAACCTTCCTCATCATTCTCCATAGCTTTAACCATTCATACCTACAAATGAAGGCAGTTTGGAAGCCCATCTGTGTGGCGGCCATACCACTGAATTGGTGTCGGGTGCAGAAGTGGAGAGGGCCATTTCCCGCCAAGGTTTCTGTTGTAAGTCAAGCTGATCCTTGCTGCAGTAGCCTTGAATAGTGGGTGATAATTTAGTCATTAATTGGGGCTTGTCCAGCTACATTTGTTCTTGTCTGGGACAGACAGATGCGCAGTTAATCTGCAATCCTGATAACAGAAGTAGGGTTCCAGGGAATTACATATTTTGATGTCTGAATTTAGTAGAAAGCTGCAATTTAAAAAATAAAATCCATGTGTAAATGTTCTGAAGTGATTATCCATCAAAAACGGATTACTAAAAGGCTTGGGATTTTGAATTTTGTTGGTTTGGATAGTGAGAAGAATTACGTCTCAAGAACTTTTTGTAAAAACTGGATCACTTTGATTGAAATTCTATTTAAGAGCAGCAGTTTACAAAATTCTTGTCCTCTTAACATCGATAACCCCTGGTCTCACAAGCTGGCATATAAAGTGGAAAGATTTCAAATACAATCAGTCTAGCACTTTATTTCCAACACTAATCTATGTTAACACACAGCCCAGTGTTCCATGCACAGACATAAGGACATACCCAACAAATGTCACATGTCTTGAAGTTACTGGAGAGACATTTGTCTCTGTACTTTAATAAGAAATTGTTTTTCCTTTGCATCTGTGACAAGCCTCACACTTACACTTTTTCTCAGGAGTAAAAGGGAAATGGTGTAATTAATATACTTTGTGATATTCTGTTCATTTTATGATCAGTGTTGGGCTGGGTAGAGGTGGGATAAGGAAATAATCCTAAAATAGCACGTGAAATAACAAGAGGAAGAGAAATCGTTCCCATCGATACACTGCGGCTAAACTGAGAAACAGTTGCAGTACCCCAACTACATTTTTGTTACAAAGGTTAACAGAATGTAAACTAAATGGATAAATTAATTTAATAGAGTAGATGGGGTGAAACTGCTTCCACAGGCAGGAGGTTTGGTGACCAGAGGACACAGCTTTAAGATCATTGGGAAAAAAGCCAGGGGGTAGATTCGGGGATTTTTTTTTTTAAGCTCAGTGAGGTGTTATGATCTAGAATGCACTGTCTGAAAGGGTGGTGGAAACAGATTCAATAGGGAATTGGATAAATACTTGAAGGGGAGACATTTGCAGGGCAATGGGGAAAGAGCAGGGGAGTGGGACTAATTGGATAGCTCTTTCAAAGAGCCGGCACAGGCATGATGGGCCGAATGGCCTCCTTCTGTGCTGTATGATTCTGTGAAATCCTCTGCCAGTTTGATCTGAACTGTGTCATGGAGAAATTCAGAATGTAACATAGCAACTGGTTTCCACATGGGTGGTGATGGCTTTTAGTCTCTTTGTGGCTGACTGATGCACATACATTCTCTCAGTAGAAGTATGTCATCAGCGGTACTCGGTTAAAAAATGCTTAATAAGTCGCAAGTCATCATTTGGAATGAAGTATTGAGAGTAATGCGATCATTCAATGGAGGGCCTGACCCCAATGAAGCAACCGGACACGTGCTAAGAAAGGCAAAATGTTGGGTTTCCATGTGAAGGGTTATTACAATAAGTAGTAGTGCGTCATTTAGAACTTAATAAGCTAATAGAGACTTCCTTCGAGGGATTTTTTTAATGATTTAGCGCCTCCCAGGTGCAGAGTTTCTTCACCTATTGGGAATTTTGAACACAGAGGTCTGAGTGCCCTGTAATAAGAGGTTGGGTGCAGAGGTCATCGTGGGTGGTGAATTGGGTGCACCATACCCACACCCCCACCCCTGCCATGCCCGAACTCCTAATATGCTTTGCCATCGTGCAAAGCTTTGCACTGGGAGCACTAATTCATAAAATTTACCATTCTGTTTGCAATGCATATAATAAATCATATGGTGCAGAAACTACCCCCAGTAGAGTATATCTGTGAGAGTATTGCTCTAATATAAAAACAGAAAATGCTGGAAATACTCCTCAGATCAGGCAGCATCTGTAGAGAGAGAAACAGAGTTAACATTTCAGGTCGATGACCCTTCGTCAGAACTGGAAAAAGTTTAGAGATGTAACAGATTTTTAAGCAAGTGTAGGGGCAGGGAAAGGGAGGAGGGGAGGAAAGAACAAAAGGGAAGGTCTGTGATAGGGTGGAAGGCAGGAGAGATTAAAAGAAAAATGGGATGATGGTGCAAGGCAGAAGGAGATGGCAATGGGACAAGCTAAGAAACAAAAGATTCAGATTCAGATTCAGATTTAGATTTATTTGCCATATGTAACAAGTACAATGGAATGCTTGTTCCCCATAGGGACGCGTCAGCTATACATACAGCGCCGCGTTCAGAGTCAATACAATGGCTTCTCGTGGCAGTGGGAGCACGATGTCCCACAGCCGCTCCGTCCTCCTCTTCACCGCGGCCTCCTCCTCACTGTTGCCGGCTCCACGTGTGGTGGCCTGCTTCTCCCGCTCTGGCCGCCATGCCCGGCTCCCCTCCTCCCATCCGGACTGCGAGTTACCCGAAATGGAGCTGCCGGCCAATGTGCTGCAGCGTGTCGTGAGTCTGCTGCTGCTGCTCGTTGCGCTGCGCTCCTCTGCCCGACTCGCCGAACACATCGTCGGGATGTGAATGCTCCAATGCGGCCTCCTCTTCACCGTCGCCGGCTCCACGGCCTGGGGCCTACTTCTCTCTCTCCCGGGTCGGCCTCTGGCCGCCATGCTCGGCTCCCCTCCTCCCAGTCGGAATTCCTTCCCGCCGAGGAGCTGCCGGCCGATGTGCTCCAGCGGGTCGGCTTGGCTGCTGCTGCTGCTCACTGCGCTGCGCTGCCTCTGCCCGACTCGCCGAGCACTTCGCTCCGGTTGCGGGAGCGAGCGGCGAGAGCTGGCCACCTGAAGCAGGGAGAGCGATCTCAGCACTGGACCGTCACGGCCGCCATCTTGACAAAGATGACTAGATGAAGTGCAAATGGCAATGGCAGAATCATCAACAGCTGTCACGTGAGAGAAAAAAAATATAGCGGCCAAGGTTATAGTCTGAAATTGTTGAACTCGATGTAGAGTCCAGAAGGCTGTAAAGTGCCTAATCAAAAGATGAGGTGCTGTTCCTCGAGCTTACGTTGAGCTTCATTGGAACAGTGCAAGAGGCCGAGGACGGAGAGATCAGAGTGGGAGTGGAGCGGAGAATTAAAGTGACAGGCGACCAGAAGCTCGATCACGATTACGGACTGAATGGAGGTGTTCCGTAAAGTGGCTACCCAATCTGCGTTTGGTCTCCCCAATGTAGAGGAGACCGCATCGTGAGCAGCGAATACAGTATACTAAATTGCAAGAAGTACAAGTAAATCGCTGTTTCACCTGGAAGGGGTGTTTGGGACCCTGGACAGTGGGAAGGGAGGAGGTAAAAGGGCAGGTGTTGCATCTCCTGCGCTTGCACGGGAAGGTGCCGGGCGAAGGGGAAGGGGTGTTGGGGGTGATAGAGGAGGGTTGTCGCAGAGGGAGTGGTCGAAATGCTGAAAGGGGAGGGGAGGGGAAGATGTGTTTGATGGTGGGATCAGAGTATTGCTCTGTTAGTTCCTAAATCACCAAAAGATACTTAAAGATTTGCCATAACCAGAAACAACTAAAACGTTACTGATTCAGTGTCCAGGCATGGTAGGAACAGTGTGCCTGGGGATATTTTTACTTCTAGTGTTAGGTAAAAAAATTTTTTTTTTAATTTTAAACAAATTCCTCCCGGACATTGTCAGTAAGTGCTATCTTAGAATCAGGATTCTATGTGGTTGGGCTATACTCTCCCACAGTCGATAAAACACTGTCGTAACCTATATTTCTATATAAAGCAAAGCATGGAATATAACAGCTGCTGAAATAATGGATTCTCCCATTGGAAATTGTACAGGTAACACCAGATCCTTCTGCTAAATTAGGTTGTATTTTTCATACGTAGCTCCTTTCAAGCGGCCGCCCAGCTTCCGAAATCTCATTCCATGAGAGAACTTGCATTTGTATAGCGCCTTTCACAACTTCATGACGTCCCAAAGCACTTTACAGCCAATGAAGTACTTTTGAAGTGTAACCACTGATGTTATGTAGGGAACGCAGCAGCCAATTTGTGCACAGCAAGGCCACACAAATAGCAAAAAGATAAATAACCAGATAATTCGTTTTTAGTGATACTGTGATATTGGTTCAGGGACGAATATTGGCCAGAACCCCTCCTGAATAGTACCATGGATAATGTCTCATCTGAAAGACAACACCTCCAATAGTACAGCACTTCCTTGTTACTACACTGAAGCGTCAGCCTGGATTATGTGCTCAAGCCTCTGGAGTGGGGCTTGATCCCACAGCCTTGTGACTCAGAGGCAAGAGCACTGCCCACTGAGGCACGGCTGAAAGGAAGATTATTGACTTCTGGCATGGGATTACTCCAGCCTGGGAACAGTTAGTGACTTTCCCATCACAGCACTGTTTCCTACTGATGAAGCCCATTGATTTTAAATGTTGGAACTCCCTTGACACTGAAGTCTTATGCACTGTTTGAGATTCTGTCTGCTCTTGAATATGTCCACAGATTGTTAAGTTAATGTACATTTCTAATTTTTATGTGTTGGTTATTTATTTTTATGTTCACAGCTGCTGGCTGTCTCTAGAGGGAGGTCTTTTATATGCATTTGTCGGACCTGCAGCTGCTGTTGTTCTGGTAAAACAAATCTGCATGCGCTCCCGTCATCAAATACTGCACATCCCACTTAAAATCCCATTGAAACGATACGGTCATTGTATGTGTTGGTATATCATAAAGTGACTGATTTCTCCAGTGCGATATGTTTTTTTTGTTAGTGTGTGTAATATCTTTTTTTTTAGCTCTTTCAAGCCAAGGAAATCCATCCTGAAAAATCTGCATTTGTAGGTAAAGCATATTAGGGGACTGACCACTTAATAAGACCCCGCAGTATGGTTAGGACATGGGCTCAGTACCCACACTGTGATCTCAGCCAGCTCCAAGCAGCAGCGTGTCGAACAGAGTCGGGGTGCTTGGAAGGGAAATCAGCTTGTGCCACAATCACCCACCTCCCGGGCATCTGTTCAGTGCCAACCGCTTCCGCAAGAGACCTGCCAACAAGAATCAGAGAAACATACTTAGGACTAGAAGTATTTTTTATATAGAAAAAAAACCAAAGGACATCTACTTGAGGTAGTTGGAGGGGTTTTGATAGAGTAGATAGGGAGAGACTGTTTCCACTGGTAGGAGTGACTAGGATTAGGGAATGGGAATCTCCAGGGTTCTCACCCCGATCAGAGCGCAGCCACTCCGAGCGTAAAGTACGCTTACATGGATGTGGTGTTAGTGCAGCATCTGCCTTCTCTGATTAGCTTGCTGGTGCTCCGAGTGCCCATGGAAAGCAAATAAGTGGTTGGAGGAGGGATGAGGGATATATGTGATTCTGCATACAGGAGTCTTACAATATCATCCAGGTCCTCATGGAGAACGCTTCCTCCTATGGGAGAGACACCTAGGACGCATTTGGCCTTTTTTTGCCTTGTTATGCTGAGGGCACTGGTACGAATGAAGAACAATAAGCAATGAAGGCTCACTCGTTGCCTGGATTTTACTATCTGATTGCAAAGGCACTCTAGTTTCCTGCAAGTTTGGGTCCACTATGAGCGCACAGACACATGTGTGCTGCATTATGTAATGTGCACATGGTGCTCATGGGTATATTCCATGGTTACCACTCCCAAGTTCACCAGAAACATAAGTACTGTAAAAAGTTAGGCTGGCTTTCATTGTGATGACCTGACCGTCATTGGTTTCTGGAGTGCTGAGCTAGCTCCAGGTGATGTACTGGAGTGAATACAATGTGACTAACACAAACCAAGGAGAGCAATCCAGCTGCTCTTTACCATCATTCTTCTGCCAGATTTATGGCTCTACAGGCCTATACTCTATTTTAACACAAGCATCAGAGATTGGCTCAAGGACAGTATCCGCACAGGACTATACATAGATTGGAAGGTAGGAAAAATGGTACTTGGCCTCAAAGAAGGGAGATTCAAAGCAAAAAGGGACTAAATGGGATGGTGGAGAAAAAAGGATGGACAATTTCATGATTTATAAAGTATCTTTGCTATGTACTACAAAATAGGTCAAGATTTACACCTTTCAGATATATGGTATTGGAATAATCGTGGGATGAGATGAACCTGTTATGCAATCATTATATTGCTGAGTGTGATGTGTTAACTGCATTGATCGGAGTTAACTTGACCTTGCCTCATTAGTGGTAAACTGGAATCATATTGGAACGTATATGTCGCCTTAATACAAAGTCACTTTTTTGTTATATATGTAACATGTTGCCTTTGAATATATATATATTGTACATTCTGCAGCCAAAGTACTTGTAGTGGTGGAGGGGGCTGGATATTGAGTCCAGAAGCAGGGGTATAGTCTGATCAAGCAAATAGATAGATTTTTGGACTCTAGGGGGAATCAAGGGATATGGGATTCGGGCAGGAAAGTGGAGTTGAGGTCGAAGATCAGCCATGATCTTATTGAATTGCAGACCAGGCTCGAGGAGCCATATGGCCTACTCCTGCTCCTAATGCTTATGTTCTTACGTTGTTACTGGGAGCACAATCACCACAAGAGCTGCACTGGTTCAAGGCGAAGGCCCACCACCATCTTTTCAGGGCAACTAGGGGTGGGCGTTAAATGTTTGCCACCGTTGCCCACATCCCAAGAACTAATCAAAAAGAAGTAGTTTGTGCCTGTGAAAAAGGAGGAAAGAAAATGAGGATGAAAAGATTTGAAAATGAAACTTTGAAAATAGAATTTCACTACATCCATAAAGTCTTTCACAGCTGAAACAGATGCTGGATGTGAATGGTTAGTAAAATATTCACCGTTCCAATATACATGTAGACATTGGGTGGCCTTGCTTGTATTAACTGCCCGAATTGTTTTCTCAAAGTGCCAATGCAGAGTAAAGCAGGTGATAATATACAACTGCACTGACCTAAAAGCTGAAAAGAAAAAGTCGTGGATCTGTGAAGAAACAATGATCAGTGTTGTTGTCCATTCAGCATTAAGATGACAAAAAGCATTTCTTCTTTCATAGGTCAACATGGTGATCGGCATTTTAGTTTTTAATAAACTCGTGTCGAGAGATGGAATCCTAGATAAAAAGCTAAAACATAGAGGAGGGTAGGTGGTGAACGCTGAAACATTCATTGTATTTTAGAAGCTCAATGCCAAGTGCTTTTTTGTGACACAGTAAAGACAATGTACCCTGCATTAAATATGCCATAGTATTGCATGCTCTTAAGCTAAATGTGTTGACATTGATCCAGATTCTGCATGGCTTTCTCACTAGTGTGGTGTAATGTAATTATCATATTTACCATGGAGAATTCTTACTCTTATATTATTTTCTTTTAACTTCCTGAGGGTGCTGGATACTTTTATTTTAAAGCTGCAATCTTTCTCTTCCTTTTTTTGTTGAATTTTTATTTGGTTCCAGTCAGATGAGTGAGCCCCATAGCGGCCTGACGCTCAAATGTTCCAAGTGCGGAGTTGTTTCAACGACAGCCTTGTCAGCCACCACTGCCAGTAATGCCATGTTAGTCTCAAGCATTTTAAATATGTATCTATATATATATGTATATAAATACTTTAATACTTTTAAATATAAACTGCCCGGAAAACATAACTCAATTACTTTGATAATCATAGATTCTTTTTTACGGAAGTACGTGAAAATTCTAATTTCAAATGACTGTTGAAAAGGTGATAGATATATAATGAGGTGTCTGTAGAGATAGATTAAATATAAATACCAGTAACGTATGGACTGACGTCTTAGGAAAAACACTGATTTAATTTTTTACCTCGAAGTATGTAATTTACGTCACTCTTAAGTTTATTAAAAGTCTGCCCCAAAGCACGCCCTCCCAGTTCTGACCAGTTTTCTGCTTGTGTGCAGGGCGTCTCTGTGGAGTTCCTGCGTGGTGCTACCCCTCCTCGCTCTGACCTGGATGTCGGCAGTTCTAGCAATGACCGACAAACGATCCATCTTGTTTCAGATCCTGTTTGCCGTGTTTGACTCGCTGCAGGGATTTGTCATTGTCATGGTGCACTGCGTCCTTAGGAGAGAGGTGAGCAATCAGTGAGAGCCGACCACACTGGCACCTTGTAATCAATCTGTAATATTGCCTGACAGGAAGCCGAAAGTGATACATACCAACATACGGAAATGACGGGCAGGAAGAGACCAGCTGGTCCATGATGGCTGGTCCATCATGGCTAAACACTTCTTCCCCCCCATGCCCACCCACCTCACAACCACCCCCACAGCCATAATCACTTTGCTGGATTTGCCCCAGAATTACAATCTTTGGAATTCTCTACCCCAGAGGGCTGTGGATGCTCAGACAATGAGCATACTCAAGACTGATATCAATAGATTTTTTGGCACTAAGGGAATCAAGGAATATGGGGATAAGGCGGGAAAGTGGAGTTGATGTATAAAATCAGCCATGATCTTATTGAATGGCAAAACAGGCTCGAGGGGCCATATGGCCTACTCCTGCTCTTATTTCTTATGTTCTTTCGATGTATTGGTGATATCCGTACAAATCACTCCTTTATTCCGATTGCCGTATTGATACGGGAACAGTGAAAAGTGGCACGGTGGGGCTGTGTGTTGACATACAATGCACGGCACCATAGATGGCACAGACACAGATTGCATCCTCCATACCCACATATGTACCACATCAGGTAGGTGTCAAGCAGTGGCTGCAGCTTCTTCCTACAGGGGCAGAGAAAACTAATGAAGCTGTCATCCATCTATGGGTCCTTATCCTCATGGCCAGCCAAAGAAGGTATTGGTGGAGATCTGGAAGAAAGCCTTTTGCAACAGAGGTGCAACGATGTGGTTAAGACACAAGGAACAACTGGCACACTATCAAAAAAAAAACTCCTTACCCATCTTCAGGATGTCCCAAAGTGCTTCACAGCCAATGAATTACTTCTGACATGCAGTTGCTGTTGTTACTTAGGCAAACACAGAAACAAATTTGCATGCAACAAGGTCCCACAAACCACGATGCGATAAATGACCAAATAATCTCTTTCTGGTCATGTTGGTCAGGACAACTCCCCGACACTTCTGAAATAGTGCCATGGGATCTTTTATATCCCATTGAACCGGCAAACAGGAACTCAGTTTAGCATTTCATCCGAAAGATAGCGGCCTAGAAATTGGATTGCACGGCATGTATTTTTCAGGCATGAAACAGGCTAAGTGTCCATGGTGACCGGAAGTGCACCACCTGCCATATTGGATCAAACGCCTCCACAGGCACCCAGGGTGCACGCCAGAAGTATTCATAAGCCTAATTATCATATAAAAATAAAAGTCCTACATTGTTTGTGGGATCTTTTATAGATTTGGTCTGCCCCGGTGCCTGACTCCAACAACAAAAACAACTTGCATTTATGTAGTGCCTTTAACACAGTAAAATGTTAGAAGGCGCTTCACAGAAGCGTTATCAAACAAAATTTGACACTGGGCCACATAAAGAGATAATGGCCCAGAAATTCGGGTCGGGGGCTTCCTGCGGGTGCAAGTCCCCGACCGGCACTTACCTAACGCGCCGGCCGTTGAGCTGTGGGCCCGCGTGGGATTCCGATCCTGGGCCTCCTCCAACAATGGCACGCAGTGCTTGCGTATCCCAGGGGCGCAGTTAGTTCGATGCGTCCCCTGGGATCACGTGGGCCATGGAGAGCCAATGGTAGCAGGAAGTGCTTCATTCATAAGTTTGACAGGAAGAGCTGTCAAACCTATAAATACTATAAGCCCCAAAACATCACTAAAACTTCAAATAATTTTTTTTTTAAATCACATTTTTAAAATAACTATAAATTACATGAAATAACTATTTTAAACAATAATTTAAATTTTTGAAAAAATTAATTACATTTTCTAACGGGGCTAAAAATAAACTTACCTTTCTTTAAAGTATTTAAAAATAATAAACCTGTGGAAAAAATGTTTTCATTTTAATTAATTCACCACTTACCTTGTTAAAAGCAGGCCTTGCACCTGCTTTTTAAAAGTAACTCCTGGAGACTTACCCTCCCGGAGAATCTTGCAATAAAAACATAAGTTCGATACGCATGCGCTGCCTCTCCGGCATACGCGTTTGACCTCTGAACCCCTTTAAGGGAACGGAAGTTCCGGTTTCCCGCGCATGCGCAGTGCATGCACAAAACCGGCCGGTCCATTGGGCCTACGGGTGAGTACCCCGTGCGTACTCGCCCATGGAGACCCGAATTTCTGGGCCATTAGGACAGATGATCAAAACCTTGGACAAAGAGGTAGGTTTTAAGGAGCGTCTTAAAGGAGGAAAGAGAGGTAGAGAGGCGAAGAGGTTTAGGGAGGGTATTCCAGAGCTTAGATGCACAAGAAGTCAGAATTGGAGGAGCGCAGAGATCTCGAAGGCTTGTAGGGCCGGAGGAGGCTGCAGAGATAGGGAGGGCGAGGCCATGGAGGGATTTGAAATCAAGGATGAGAATTTTAAAATTGAAGCGTTGCCAGACTGGGAGCCAATGTAGATCAGCGAGCACAGCGGTGATGGGAGAACGAGACTTGGTGCGAGTTAGGATACGGGCAGCAGAGTTTTGGATGAGCTCAAGTTTATGTCGGGTGGAAGATGGGAGGCCGGCCAGGAGAGCGTTGGAATAGTTCAAGTCTCGAGGTAACAGAGGTGTAGATGAGGGTTTTCAACAGCAGGTGAGCTGAGGCAGGGGTGGAGTTGGGCGATGTTATGAAGTTGATGATAATGCATCGGATATGTGGACAGAAACTCATCTCAGTAAAATACGAAACCAGGATTGCGAATGGTCTGGTTCAGCCTCAGACAGTTGCCAGGGAAAGGGATGGAGTCTGGCTAGGGAATGGAGCTTGTGGCGGGGTCCGAAGACAATGGCTTCAGTCTTCCCAATATTTACTCCCCACATAGAATCATAGAATGATACAGCGCAGAAGGAGGCCATTCGGCCCATTGTGCCTGTGCCAGCTCTTTTAAAGAGCTATCCAATCAGTCCCACTCTTCTGCTCTTTCCCCATAGCCCTGCAAATGTTTCCCCTTCAAGTATTTATCCAATTGACTTTTGAAAGTTACTATTGAATCTGCTTCCATCACCCTTTCAGGCAGTGCATTCCAGATCATAACAATTTATTCATTAAAAAAAATTCTGATCATCCCCCTCTGCTTCTTCTGACAATTATTTTAAATCTGTGTCCTGGGGTCAAGGACCCTTCTGCCATGTTAGTGCGATGATAAACTCACCCAGCGTGGTGAAGGACTGCTGTTTCATTTCATTAATGGGTGGTCTGTTAGGTCTGCCTTTGGGGCTGGTGGAGGAGGGGGAGCAGCCAAATTTGCTGCCGTGTTTCCTACATTACAACAATGACTACACTTCAAAAGTACTTCATTGCTGTAAAGCGCCTTGGGACGTCCTGAGGTTGTGAAAGGCGCTCTATAAATGCAAGTTCATTCTTTCTTTCAGTGACCAGCAGTGGCCTTTCTACCATGGGCACAAATTCACATTTTCCCAGGGTGCATCGGAAGCGCCTAGCGTAAAAAGACAGCCTGTGGCTTTTGCATCCAGAAGCAGGGTCCTTACACCCAATATTTCCCCCCCCCCCCTCCTCTGTTCTAGGAACTTGGCCTGGTTGAACAGTCCTCAGTACAAGGACATCGCTTTATTGGGTCAGCATTGTGATTCTGTGCAACACAAAAGTCATGTAAAGTGGGCTAACCACCATAGACCCATCCTCTTCCTCCCCCCACACCCCCATTAGCCCCACACTTAAGTTGCTGACGCACGCAGAATCCTTCAGGGGAAGCATTAAGCAAAGGCCAGATGCTTCTAATATGCAGGGAAAGTCAATGGGAGAGTCATTAGTGCTAAGTTACGTTAGCAGAGACCTGTAAGCAGATTGTCCGTCCACTCTCTCTGCTGCAGTTAGTGCAGTGGTTCTCAAACTGGGGTCCGCGGAGACGTTCCGGGGTTCCGCGGAACATTGACCAATTGTCCTTCTATCTACCTCCCTACTTTAAATGGTTAGTGCAAAGTGGTTTGCTTACAGGTTGCATACCCATTTAGCTTCTGAAAGCTTGATGGTTGGGTTTAAGTATTTTTACCCCTCCTTGTACCTCGCTTACCGATTGAGGCATTTACTGTTGACACCAACTAAACGGGAATTCCCTGACGTCGGGGGCAGGTTGACCGTTCTGTTATCCAATCAGCGTCTTTGTTGGTGGTTTGTTTGGAACGTTACTAACAAGTATCCTCCAATCGGTGCGTGGCAAAAGTGGGACCTCCCACGGAGCAGCCTCAACCTACCTTCTAGCGCGGCCTCTCTCTGCCTTCCTGATTTAGTCGGGTGATGTGTCTGCCCTCCCGGTGGGTGGTTGCGGAAGAATCCACCGAGGGACACCCGGCAGCAATGAGTCAACAGCAGGCCCCCTCAAATACTCCAGCCGCAGGCTTCAGGCCTGCAAGATGGATGGACATAGGGACCCTGTGAATGGCGAATCAGTAGAACAGCGAGCGGCAGCGCAGAGATTATGTAGTGAGGAGCTGGCAGCAGAAACTACATCAAGTGTATCTATCCCAAGGGTGAAGGATGGAGCAGAAATACAGCAGCAACGTCATCTCTAGTTTTGCGCGAGAGTGTAAACTCGGCTGGTAAATGCAGCATGGACAGGCCTTCAGATCGCATTAAATAAAATTTGGATCATCCCAAGCATCCGAACATTTTGCTATCTTATGATTCTGAAACAATCCGCCTGACTGAGTCCTGGATGAAACTGTCACAATTAATCTTAATCCATTGAGGAGCAGCCTGATCAAATTGGTGAATCAGCTATTTCCATTTCAAGTTGAGCAAGCAGAAATAAACAAACCATGGAATTAAAATTTTATGTATGTGAATTGATATTTCCTATTTGCTGGAATGGCTTTTTTCAGAAATTAAACTATTTTTTGAGGAGGTGGCCGAATCCAAGCTTTGCAAACTGAGTGTGGGGATCTAGCTAAAGGGGAACCAAGCTAAATAGAACCAAAAGGAATGATCATAGAGGTCTTAAGGATAGGGGACACAAATGAACAAATCTTTCTAACTAGACTCGGAGTCGTAAATGGGGGCCTACTGAATTGAAACATGAAGAAATAACTAGGTGGATTTAGTTTTTCATCTAATTTTCTCCCTTCCTGACCTGAAGCTACCAAGTCTTGGTATAGGTGCGGGCTGCCCTGTGGTACCTTGTTCATATGTTCATTCTTAGTGTGAACCTGGATACTAAGTATTGGCATGCTATGACACATGGGCTGATCTTGTCCTCATCAGTGCCCACACAAGTACACTTCCAGCAGGAGTCTTTGGATAGTAATCAAGATTGGGAAATTTGGCCCCTTTTAGTTTTCTCTTCTTAAGGTAGGGTACTGACACCAATTGTAGTGATCCTCCGCACTCTGACACCAGCCAACTCATTGGAGACCAGGGATCTAACCTGAGACCTTCCTGGTCTGTGAAGAGTGCCACACTTGTAAGTGTATTTAATCATGGAGTCATTGGAGGAGCTCAAGTGACATCTGGGTTACTGGAGGGTTGAAGAGATGTTAGTGAAAGGAGGCATAGAAATAAATTGTCAAACATCACACCAAGGATAGACAGGCTCTGCAGTGAGAAACAGGCACAGTCATCTCACTGATATCTGTAAGTAAATACCTATTTTCTTAAAAGCATTATTAAAACATAATTTACATGCAGCACTTTCATATTACGGGTATTATGTCGTACTATAATTTAGATGGGGGGCCCATGATTGCTAATCGATTTGAAAAGGAGTCCTTAGAGGGTCAGTGATTACTAATTGATTTGAAAAGGGATCCTTCAACCAAAAAAGTTTGAGAACCACTGAGTTAGTGCTTGGCCTGGGAGATCAGGCAAAATCAGCGAAAAATAGAATAGAAAAGTGGAGAGAAGCTTTTTACCCCTGGCAGGAAAAGGAGTTAATGGCTGTGCAAATCCCCAAGGAAGGAACTAAACTCAAGCTTGTTTAGTGAAGGTGCTTAAGGTGATTAAAGGATTCAATAGGGTAGATAGAGAGAAACTATTTCCTCTGGTGGGGGAGTCCAGAACACGGAGGCATAACCTTAAAATTAGAGCTAGGACGTTTCGGGTGATGTCAGGAAGCACTTCTTCACACAAAGGGTTGTGGAAATCTGGAACTCTCGCCCCCAAAAAGCTGTTGAGGTTAGGGGTCAATTGAAAATTTCAAAACTAAGATTGTTAGATCTTTGTTAGGTAAGGGTACTTAAGGGTTACAGAACCAAGGCAGGTAGATGGATTTAAAATACAGATCCGCCATGATCTAATTGAAAAGCGGAATAGATTCGAGGGGCTAAATGGCCTCCTCCTGTTCCTATGTTCATAAGATTTTGCTTTAAATTGATAAAACTTGAGTGAGAAAATATATTGATGATATAAGCCATACTGTCACTCGTATTCTTGCACAGTCCATAAAGCGACATGATGGTGCAACTTGTAACTCATATTTTGCGCTGTTTATGACATTGGATGTAAAACAATTAGAAGTATGGCC
The DNA here is from genome assembly GCF_052327205.1 of Somniosus microcephalus. NCBI lineage: Eukaryota > Metazoa > Chordata > Chondrichthyes > Squaliformes > Somniosidae > Somniosus > Somniosus microcephalus. The sequence continues at coordinate 50,999,557 of NC_140995.1, forward strand.
TTTTCTAAAATTCCAGCAAGTTATATATGCATTCATGGTTAGTTATTCAGTTTAATCAATTTACTTACTGATATCTTTCTGTTGAACAGGTTCAAGATGCTGTTAGATGCCGGCTGAGGAACTGCCAGGATCCGATAGCTGGGGACACCGCTGGTACTTTTCCAAACGGTCATGCCCGGATCATGGTTAGCGTCGATTTCTTTCTTTATTCTTCTGCTACATCAGCCGGGATTTTATCTGAACCCGCCAGTTAGGGCGGGTTCGCATCAGATGCCCATTTTACAGGCCCCCTCCCGATTTTACGCTCTATTGTCTTCAATGTAGCCGAAGATCAGGCGTCCAACTCAAACCCACTCTGTTCTCATCGAGTGGATTAGGTTACAATCGGGCCTGTGTGGCAGACTACAGATGATGTAGTTGAGTGGCACAGTCTTTCAAACCACTCTCTCCCCACACTTTTATTGACAATCAAACAGAGCACAAGGGAGTGATAGATCTGAAAGTATCCCCGAGCAAGATGACTTTCCTATGTGTCTTCGCATTTCCAATGCTTTCAGTGACCGAAGAATTACTGATCTATGCCTCAAAGGACACCTCATCTTGCAGGAAAAAAAAGTCCAGTTTATTATTTTACTTCCAGCAATTGTAAAAATAATGGCCTAGAAATTCAGTGGGCTGCGCCACCCGTTAGCACCCAAAGAGGGCACTTAGTGGGTTTTACACCACTGGCCACGCCTCCCGCTAAATTTAGCGGGACGCTAATGGCGGCGCTAGCTGTTAGCGCTGCGCCGCTACCGATGACGTCATCGGTGTGCGCCCCGCTACCGCCCCGATCACGAAATTTGGCAGCGCCCCCTGCTTTAACATTGCGACCGGTTCAGGAGGACCTACCTGCGGCGGTAGAGGCACGGAGGTGCGGGGCGGACATTTTTTTTGCTGGCCTCCTGCCAGCACCTCTTCGCGCCGCCATCCCCGGCCTCCTGAGCCCCCCCCCGCGCGTTGTGCCAGCTGTGTCCCAGGAGCCCGGCACTTCTCGGTGCCGGGTTGTTTTGCCAGCACTTGTGATCGCCGATCGCGCTGCAGCAGGCCCCTCCCCTTTAAGAAGGGGAGGAAGGCCTGCAGTACCGCAGCACGCCGTGCCGCAGCGTGTGGCGCTGCGGCACGTTGCGCTGCGATTTTCAGTTGCAGCACCCCAAGAGGGATGCGGGCGCCACGAGTAGCGCTGTGCTTCCGTCTGGGGCGCTGAAACTGAATTTCCGGCGGGCGTTCGCGACTCCTTCCGGGGCGGTACTTCCGGCGCCCTGGCAAGACTGGCGCCAGTGAATTTCTAGGCCAATATATCTTGGGCCAGGTTTTGCTGTGGCAGGGCATCTAATCATTAAGTTAGAGATGCCCCTGCACTCTAGCTCAAAACATTTTACCCACTAAGTTGCTGAAAGTGCGAGCTGATAATGGTGCAGTGAGAGAAACAGGGCACCAGGGACCTGAGCAGGGAAAGCAACAGGGTATCTTCTTATCCTATCAGATTTAAGGATTGAGAAATAAACAGCGCAAGGACTGAGAAGGAAGGTGAATTAAAGGGGGTGAATTCAATGTAAAATCAGGTACAGAAAGAGACATAACGAGAAGGAAAGAAAGATTGGAGTGGGAGAGATAGAAAAGAGACAGAAAGGAAAAGGAAGAAAATTTGATATTTTTAAAATCTCCCTAAAAAAATTCAGAACCTGGAGGATTGAGACTCCCCATTTGTAATAGTTAATTTTCAGCGCCAGAGGTTGATTGGAAGTAAATACCACTTTTCACGTCATTTAAAGGGTACTTACGCTTGTAATTACCAGCACTAAATATCTGCTGCAGTTTTAGTTCATATCTACCGCACAAATACAGCAACTTCATGACATTCAAGGCATTTCAATGGTGAGGTAGACAGCGATTTGCTGTTTTCACGAAGCTAATGGTGGAGCAGCGCAACTCGGAGAGAAACTTTTATTGGCATTTAGCCGTGCATCTGCTCCTTGTCTGAAGTTGCTGAATCATTTACGCATAAATAATGGAGCAGCATTAGCCTCACCATTATTTTGACAGCAAAATCTAGCCCGATATATACATATGAATGACAGGGTAGATTTTACAAATTTTTAATCCCAGCACGGAGCTTGATGCTGCTGTAGTATAAATTGGGAATTTAGGTGAGGTGATCCGAGAGCCCAACCCCCAAGATTCCACTGGTAGTTTTCCAACTGGGCCTGATTCAGATCATGGAAGATCCTGCAAGCCCTCCTGACCTCCCCACCCATGCTTCCAACAGTTGCCCCCAACAGCAAAGTTCCGAGCAAGCACGTGAATTCATAAAGTCTCAGTGAGGCGGTTTTATTTCTCCACATCACCCCTGAATGCCCTAGCTGTAATTTTAAGGTTATGCCCCCTTGTTCTGGACTCCCCCACCAGAGGAAATAGTTTCTCTCTATCTACCCAATCAATTCCTTTAATCATCTTAAACTTCTCAATTAGATCACACCTTTAACTTATATATTCAAGGGAATACAAACCTTTTCTATGCAGCCTGTCCTCGTAATTTCACCCTTTTAGCCCCCGATTCATTCCTGTGAATCTACGCTGTACTCCCTCCAAGGCCGATATATCCTTGCAGAGGTGCGGTGCCCAGATCTGAACTCAGTACTTTAAATGGGGACTAGAGGGTAAATACACTGAACAACAACGTCAATTAAACAACAAGGCATTGTAGCCCCTCCTGTCCCCCGGCTCTTGTGCCCCTCCCAGCAGCACCTTTGGAGCAGGAGCAACTGGGCACCGGGAGCAGGTCTCCAGCTTGCAATCTCAGAGGAGAATGGTTTGTTTGCTATCACCCTGTAGAAGAGGAAAGAAATGCTTAAAAAAATGTTTTATTAATAAATAAATGAGTAATGTTTGGGAGTTTGTTCGAGGGAATGCCACACTACAGATGTGAGTTTTCAGCTGGCACTCATAACACGAGATTGAGTCTCATAATTTATGATATTTCAACTGAGACCATAGAGTATGCAATGCACGCTAAAACACTATTTTGTGCTTTATATTAATACACAGTGCCATGCTTTGTGACCTTGTGCACAGACCACAATTGGCCTGCAATCTCTCCTCAATAAAGGAATAAAGACTTGCATTTCTATAGCACCTTTCACAACCTCAGGACATCCCAAAGCACTTACAGCCAATTAATTAATTTTTGAAGTGTTGTCACTGTTGTAATGAAGGAAATGTGGCAGCCAATTTGAGCACAGACAGCAATGAGATAAGTGACCAGATAATCTGTTTTAATTGTTGGTTGCGGGATTTATATTGGCCAGGACAATCTCAGAACACTACAGAGTACAGTCATTTGTTACTGTTAATTCACAGCAGCAGTTAATGATAGCAACTGTTATGGTCTAAACTTTTCATTTATTTGATGTACAAGTCTCTTGAAGTGAGGTAAAATTGGAATACTTGCAGTAAAATGGGTAGCCAAAAGAAATTCTCCCAAGCGCATTACACGCTGCATAAGAGCTGACACGCTGAATTCATTCAGAGAATATTACTTTATACTGTTCTCAATACTGTGTGTAATACTTAATCACAGTTCTAAGATGTGTTATTCAGGATGCTGTGCACCAAGTACAGGGGAGGCACATGGCTTGTCCAGTGGGTGAAACTGTGTGAGATGCTGAACCAGTGGAAGTCTGCACGTGCCTCGATCTTGACCAGCACAACCTGTCCTGCTCCCAGATATCAGCTCTACTGTTACAGTGGGAATGTAACTCACCCCTTTCACAGAGCAGGAATACAGGAATCAGACTGTCCCTGTCCAATTCCAGGCAAGAATGGAAAAGGCACAGCAGATGAATTAGTGTCTGAAAGAGAAAGACAGGTGTGATTGAGCCTTCCTCGGAATATGACCAGTTTTACTGAAGGGATATATCTGTAATGTTACTACCTTCTCTCTCTTTCAAATGCTGACTGACCACCAAGATTTTCTATTTTAGTTCAGATTTCCAGCTGGACTTCAGTTACCTGGAGAAGCTAGGGTTGTTCTTAGAGCAGAGAAGATTAAGAGGCAATTTAATAGAGGTATTCAAAATCATGAAGAGTAAATAAGGTGAAACTGTTTCCATTGGCAGGAGGGTCGGTAACCAGAGGACAGAGACTTAAGATAATTGGCAAAAGAACCAGAAGCAAGATGAGAAGAACATTTCTCATGCAGCAAGTTGATTTGATCTGGAATGCACGGCCTGAAAGGGTGGTGGAAGCAGATTCAGTAATAGTTTGCAAAAGAGAATTAGATAAGTACTTGAAGGGGAAAGCTTGCAGGACTATGGGGAAAGAGCAGGGGAGTGGGACTAATTGGATAGGTCTACCAAAGAGCCGGCACAGGCACAATGGGCTGAATGGCCTCCTTTTGTGCTTCATCATTCTATGATTCAGTGATTCACAGTTTTCTTTTTATCTCAAAAATGAATGAATTGTCATATTTTTACCCATTCTGTATTTATGTGCATCACTTCCTGTCCAGTCGTATTTATTTGTTTATTTATTTTTATTTTTTTCCCTTTTCACCTCTGTGGTCTTCCTGGACCATTCACCACCCCCAGCCGAGAGGGCAGGTAAGCAATTTGTTCCCACAGCTTTTACCAATGCTGCATTGTAACTGTTTGCGAGGAGATATGCAACATCAGCCGAGTGTGACTGTCTCTCTGTTAGAACAGGTTAGCACTGAAAGCTGAACCAAGACATTAGGAGATATGCATATCTGCAAACTTCCAACTATCTCCTCTGTTCAGTTGTATAACGCTTTGGGTGTCTTTTATAAGTCACTACATCACTGACATTTCTAGGCGTCCTGATGCCCAAGGAGATATCTGTAATGTGGACCCTGAACTGGAACATTTCCATTACTTGAAAAAAGCTCATCCTTGTCAGACTATTGCATTTGTCATAGTTTGGTGTTGAAAGGAGGAGAGACAGCAGAAGCATTTTTAGTTTATATTTTTTTAACATTAACTTCCATCACTTTTTTAAAAAAATACTATAATATAATATTTAGTGACTGAATTCAGTCCTTCAGCTTGGACTCTCCTGCCCATTAATAGCAAGAGGTGCACTAGCCACCTTGATAACAATGGACCCACAATAAAAAAGTATGACCACTATCAAATTCGTAGTGTACATTTTGAAAATGTACTTGCTGTAATCTCTATTCAGGGGTTAGATTAAATCAAGAAAGTACTTACATTTCTGTAGTGCCTTTCACATCCTCAGAACATCCCAATGTGCTTTGACTGCCATTGAACTACTTTTGAAGAGTAGTCACTGTTGTTCCGTAGTCAAATGTGTCAACTTGTATTAACACAGCAAGGTCCCACAAACAGCAAGGAGATGAATGACTAATGAATCTGTTTTTTAATGATGTTGGTTGAGGGAATAAATATTGGCCAGGACAACACTCCCTAACTCATCTTCGAATCTTTTATGTCTACCTGAAGCAGATTTAACCCCTCATTCGAAAGATGGTACCCCTGCCAATGCAGCACTCCCTCGGTACAAGTGGCATTGTATGATCCCCTCAATGAAATCACTGTCTTGATGTTGCCCCAAATTATTTTGTACTGCCTGTATAACATCGTCCTTTCCCAGGATCTGACGGCTGTGAAATTTCTTACCTCCCTCACTTTTCCCTTCTTCCTACATTCATAGGCATTTGAAAAGCGAGCTTGGCATTAACTAATCACTACATCTCCATTTATTTAATCTTCTATCTTTTTCAACCTCAGTGCCACGCTGCACATTGGTCCTCTACCTTAGTAACTCAATAGTAATATAAATCCAAAAATATTACTAGGTGATAAGTTAGGATACACCTGTCCACAAGTGAGTGACTTATCAGCACTACAGGATTTTCTGCCTCCTTGACAGCATTAGTGCCAGTTCATCATAATGCCAGCTGGTCTGAACTCTGCCATCTCAATTACATTCAGTTCCCTTGGTCAGTGCCAGGGGCACAGCCTGGTGGCCTGCCATTAATAGCACATGATTCCGCCTGGGTCTTGTATAAGTTTTCTAGTATGTTCCTGATCTCAACTGAGAAGGACAGTAATTGGAGACCAGCTGCTTCCCCATAGGGAGAGAGGCAAAGCTGGAGTCCACCTGAAGTGTTGTTACACACCTCCTAGGGACGAGCTAGATAGCAGCATTTGTTGATGCCTGGGGAAAGATCTCCTGCCCTCAGAGGAAGATGGTGTATGATGTGATCACAGAATCACAGAAACCCCACAGTGCAGATAGAGGCCATTTCGGCCCATCGAGCCTGCACCGACACATATCCCACCCGATCCCCGTAACCCCTACACCAACTCATATCCCACCCTATCCCTGTAACCCCACGTATTTAATCCCCCTAACACTAAGGGTCAATTTATCATAGCCAATCAACCTAACCCGCACATCTTTGGACTGTGGGAGGAAACCGGAGCACCCGGAGAAAACCCACGCAAACACGGGCAGAATGTGCAAACTCCACACAGACAGTCGCCCGAGGCCGGATTCGAACCCGGGTCCCTGGCGCTGTGAGGCAACAGTGCTAACCACTATGCCACCGTGATGCGTGGACACAAGAAACAATAAGGGGAGAAATAACTAACCAAAAATAATATCACAAAATATTTTTTGGAAAGACTTATTGCCATTGGAGATAATAGTGTATGAGCGTTTATTGCCTTGGGTCAATGCCCCACATTAGAATAATGGTCAGAGGAATGTCACACATGAGTGCATTAAGCATTCATCTGCTAATATCGCCAACAGTACATTCTAGGTTTAATTTCCAGTCAGTTTTTCCACTCTTTTCCCACTGGTGGCTGAAGAAAATGATCACTATAAGACCATAACATTTTTAAGGAGTAGGAAAAGGCATTTAGGCCCAAAAAATCTGATTTCTCATGATATCACTCAACCCATTCTCTTCCCAGCAGCACATGTTATTGTCTCTTGAACCTATTTATGCTGTCTACTTTATGACAATTCCCTGACATTTATTCCATAACTCTATTACTCTTTGATTTATGAGGTTCTGCCTGACTACCCTACTTACTCCTAAATGTCGCCCGTGTCCCTTGATATTTGAACCCTTTCCTATAAAATGTATACTGTTTGCTCTGTGGTATATTGAAAAAAATAAGTAGGGAATTCAATGTGGCAATAATAAATTTGCCATTGTGCCTCCCCACTCTCCCCCCAGGGGAAATAGCAACCCCCAATTTCTCTTGATTACTTTGTATCCGAATAGGACTAGCCACCTGATACCTCTGGGCATAATGTACAGAACCAAGTCACATGGGAACTGTATGAAAGTGTAGATAAGCAGCTCGGAGTGATGCCCTGCAAAACAACCCGCACATTTGGACAAACGGCTTGATTACAAAATGGGTGGAATTCAGTTTATTGCAATGCCTAAGCTTCTCAGTCTTGTTTCAGTGTTTGATTAGGAAACAAATGTTTTATTTGCATTTATTTTGTTTGTTAACTAAAGCATAGAAATTCAAATAATAATCACCCTGGGAGCTAACTTCAACAAAATGAGGCAATATGGGGTCATTGGACTAGATGCAGTGGCCAGCACGGTACCTGGTTAATTGTTAGCATAGGTCAGGGTTAGACCTTTAACACCCCAGCCCAATCCCTGACCCACACTTGCCACGAGAAAGGCTCGCAAAATTACTCCCACAACATGAGACTATGAAATCCAATAAGTAAAGTGGGAAGTTAATCGTGAGAAATTCAAAGACTTTACGTGCTATTTGAAATTAATTTCTCTTAATATATTTGTACAGGGACCCATTGATCCACGAAGCAAGCGTTGAGCTGCTTAATTGGTGCTTTCATTTGAAGAGCTTGGCCTCATTCATCCTATAGACAGCTTTATGCTGTGTCTCAGGATGTGACCTTGCCTCGCATCAGGCCTACGGAATAACCTAATTGAATGCTATTATGTTTTTTATTTAATTGAAAAATGATTTCTTTCTTCCTCTGAATGATTCATCGTTAGTTCCAGCCACATTATATGCTCTTTCAGAATGCTTGTTGAATTGCATTTACCCGCTATTTTTGTCTGTACCACATAACAAACGATTGCAATCTAATCTGAAGAAGCTGTTCCATACCCAGCTGAACAGTGAGCTGTAATGTGATTGAAATTATCCATCGTGCTCCATATTCCGTTTTACTTTAGTCTCACCTTCTTTTCTCAAAGGTGATAATGTCCTGCTTAAAATTCAACCCGTAAAGCATTAGACAAGGATATAAACATTCTGATACTACGAGAATTAATTTTGTTCATAGTCAGTTGAGTAAAGATAAATCGAGCTAATTTGCTTGAGCATTTTTGCATAAACTTTAGTATTGCCATTATTTGTTTTAACTGATTTCCCTGTTTTATTCTAAACAGACAGACTTTGAAAAAGATGTGGACATTGCATGCCGATCAGGTAAGAATTGACACATTGATTCTCACTTCTGTTTAATAACCATGGTGGGGGTAACTTTCAACTTTGGCGGGAGCGTAAAACTGGCGGTATCTGATCGGCTGCCCGTTATACACCCCTATCGACGTTGCACGTTGCCTCCATGTACAGCACAGAAGGCTCATGCAAAACTTTTGGCAAAGGACCCTGAATTGGCTGCAAGTCTCTGTTTTTCTTAGGCCTTTCCCAGGAATCAGGGGGGTGCAGGGGGAAGGTGGGTGTGTTACGAGACGGTTGGTACACCAGGATAAAATCTGACGAAGAGATGGGGGGGGGGGGGGAGGAGGGGTGTTGAGCTCGTACGGACCCCGATGGGCTGGTCTCATCTTGGATACTCAAAACGTACTAGGATTTCAGTACAACTGGAATATGACCACTTGCATGAAAGTTTCATACTGATACTCTGCAGGGGTTATTTTCTGAGTTGGAACTGCTGGCAGGGAGCCTCTTTTTGCTGCTTGTGCCTATTCGGAAATCATAGGGCTTGGGCAGAGAGCCGATGGCGGCACGCCTGCCATTTCCCGATATGCACAGCCGGCCAGGCGACTACCTTCACCCGCAGCGTAAACTCAGAACATCGGGCCATCTAAATGACCACAAAATTCTGTGAGGCATTAACAAAGTAATGAGAACAAATGCTTAGGTTTTAAGTCACCTCAAGGCACTCCTCACCCCCCTGAAGTCTTCCTCAGACCAACATGTTGTAATGAAGTTAAAATGTTCAGTAACGTTATACTAAATTCACACCTAGATTTAATTTTCTGACTGAAGCCTTGTTCACCACAGAAGGAGGAAGTCATTTTGAAAAATGCACCACCTAAATGTTTAAATGATGCAGCTCTCATGGAAGTTTTTTCCCCCACCTTCTGACAGTGACCCCTCACCCAAGACAGTATAAATACTATGCTCCTGACAGTATAAATATTTATACTGTAAAAACTCACAAATTAGACTAGAAATTAAAGGTCACTGCTTGGGGGTTGAATATGGATGGAGGGCCTCTTGTATGCAGGCTACTGTGGTAAATTATGCCATTGCTAAATCTGATGAGTATGCTCATCTAGTCCTGACCTGGTCCCATCCTCCTTCTGTCTTTCTGGGTTCTCCAGCACTATTGCTCTTTCTCAGGCTCCCTGTCACCCACTCCCCTTATGCTCCCCACCCCCCATTCTTCTCTCTCAGGTTCCTGGTCTCTTGCTCCTATGTCTCAGACTCCAGATGTGCCATTGCTCTCTCTTAGGCTCTGGGTCTCCGGTTCCCATCTTTCCAGCCCCATGATCTCCCGTTCCCTGTCTGTGCCAAAAGTGGCACCATGTAAAACAGTCAGTGCACATCAAAATAAACTTACCGCTCTCCGGGTAGCAATGGTGACTGATGATCTTATATGTGTGTCATAATTATTTTTTGTTCAATTTTTTTTTGGCTGGGAAGTAGGAGGGCCATCTTGTGTGCAGGACCGTTTATACACAAATAAAAGTCATAATTGTTTTAATAAGGGCTCCAAAAGAAGTAACATCAGACAACTCTGTGGGAAAGTGTTTTCTTTTACACTTTCTTTCCCCTTTAAGCACTGGAGGACCCGGCTTGGAGGTGTTGCTGAGATTATAGGCGTAAGTGAGATGAATTAATGTATTAATGTGCATCGTTGAATTGACATGATTGTTGGAGTGCGTTGAATTAATGACTAAGGCAGTTCACGTTACTTTTACTCCAGCAGACTGTTAAGCTGAGTTATTCTCCAGGTCAGTTCCTGGCATGACATCATCAACAGCCACTATTGCCAACAATCAACAGAAATAGAAATAAATAAAAAGATGCTATAAGTTAGTCATTGTAACTCATTACCAGAGTACAGAGTTCCATATCGTCTAGTGGAGATGCTCGTCATCATATTCTCAATGATCTATTGGAGGCATGTGTGTCCACATTCCTGGTGATCTGTTCCAGGTGATGTGTCCACATTGGTGCTGGTCTATTGGAGATGTATGTGTCCACAGTCCTGGTGACCTATTGGAGATGTATGTGTCCACAGTCCTGGTGATCTATTGGAGATGTATGTGTCCACTTTCCTGGTGATCTATTGGAGATGTATGTGTCCACATTCCTGGTGATCTGTTGGAGATGAATATGTCCACATTCCTGATGATCTGTTGGAGATGTATGTGTCCACATTCCTGGTGATCTGTTGGAGATGTATGTGTCCACATTCCGGGTGACCAATTGGAGATGTATGTGTCCACATTTCTGGTGATCTATTGGAGGTGTCTGTATCCACACTTCTGGTGACCTATTGGAGATGTATGTGTCCACTTTCCTGGTGACCTATTGGAGATGTATGTGTCCACTTTCCTGGTGATCTATTGGAGATGTATGTATCCACATTCCTGGTGGTCTATTGGAGATGGATGTGTCCATATTACTGGTGGTCTATTGGAGACGTATGAGTCCATATTGCTGGTGACCTATTGGAGATGTATGTGACCACATTCCTGGTGGTCTATTGGAGATGTATGTGTCCACATTCCTGGTGACCTATTGGAGCTGTATGTGTCCATATTTCTGGTGATCTGTATGTGTCCATATTTCTGGTGCCCTTTGGATATGTATGTTGTAGTGTATGTACCTTTAAGAGCCCCTGTGTACTGTAATACTGGTAGTGACCACTCGGGTATATAAGCCTGTATAGCGTTTTGTATCTTTTAGTTCACCTCCAGACTTTGTTCAGTGAACAACTGTTAAACCAACTCCTGCATTCCGTGTCTCCATTAACACACGGATACAACAGTGGCGACGAATTGAAAACGGACTTACCTGCAATTCGGCAGCACCTCGAGGAGATCGATTCCTCAGACGAAGGTCGAAGAAAAAAAAAGAAGAAAAAAATAACAAAACTGGTTTCACCAGCTAGCCGGGCTGGTGGCAGGTACTGCACTAATCCTTCCTGGGCGGCGGGCTGGGGCTCGATCGGGTGGCTCTGCAGCGGGGCCGAGCAGCGAGTCGGAAGGTGGAGGCAAACAGAGACGGAGGGTGGAGCACTCGGGAGACGGCCGGCGCTGCAAAGCAGGTCGGCGTTCGGACCAAGCAGAGGGAGGGAAAAGTGCCAGAGAGTCCGGCGGGAACGAGTCTCCAACTATTAAAAATATCTCTGTAAATAAAAACCACGGAGAACAGCGTTGTCAGCAGCGGCAGCGGCGGGAAAGCGCGGGAGGCGCCATTTTTTCTCGGCAGGGAAGAAAGGAAAGCGCGGGAGGCGCCATTTTTGATTTTCAGGATGCCTAAGACTGGCAATATTACTGCTTTCGATAATGATATAGAGGATTGGACCACATATGTGGAAAGAGTGGAGGTATATTGCACAGCGAATGAAGTAGAGGATGATAAAAAGGCATCGGTACTTCTAAATCTGATGGGCACAAGGACATACGGTCTGTTATGAAACTTAATCACTCCAGCCAAACCAATGGACAAGAATTTTAAGGAGATTGTTGATACCCTACAGGAGCACTTAAACCCAACACCGCTGCTGATAGCGGAACGATTCAAATTCTTCAGGAGGAATCAGCACAAGAATGAAAGTAACGCTGATTACCTCACCGAATTAAGAAAGCTGTCAAAGCACTGCCAATTCGGGGCAGGACTGGCAGATTCTCTACGAGACAAATTCGTCTGCGGTCTCCTAAGTGAAGGAACACAGAAAAGGCTACTTTCTGAGAAAGATTTGACACTGGACAAGGCTTTCAGTATGGCTGTATCATACGAAGCAGCAGCAAGAGGAGCTGCAGAGATACAGCAAAAGCCACAGGACTTCGGCACCCATGAAATGACACAGGGTTTCGAGAGATGTTATTGCTGCGGCAGATCCACCCATGACTGGAGGGACTGCTGGTTCAAGGACAAAGCATGCAGGCAATGTGGAAAGATGGGACACATTGCACGTGTATGCCGATCTGGAAACAAAAAATCCACTGACAGAAAAAAAATCAATAACGAAAAGTACAGAAAGGTACAAATGATGACGGACAGTAGCTCCGAAGACCAGAAGAGCGATAGCGACTCTGGAAACAAGAGACTAAGCTGTCTCAAATTACATAATGTAATTGCCAAAGAAGATTACCAGACCATTTGGGTTACCCTCACGATAGCGGGGTCCCCAGTTAAAATGGAGCTAGATACAGGATCGGCTCTGACCGTCATAAGTCGACGGGATTACGAGCGGCTATTTCTACATATACCTTTGAAAGACACATCCATTATCTTGAAGACATATACGGGGCAGAAAGTATACCCCAGAGGGAAAATAAGGGTGCCTGTTGTATACAACGGCAAGGAAATACAGAAGCTGTATTTATACGTTCTGCAAGATGGTGGTCCACCGCTGTTGGGACGTGAATGGATCAGGAAGATACGTTTAGACTGGCACTCCATTCAGGCACTGACGGTGACCAGTAAGAAAAAAAATGATGATGACGTCATACCTGAACGATTAAAAGACATCTTGGCCAACGCCAAAGAAGTGTTTCAACAGGAACTAGGATCCTTGAACGGCGTCACCGCCTCAATAAAAGTGGAAGATGCAGCAATTCCCAAGTTTTTTAAGGCAAGGCCGGTGCCATACGCAATTCGTCCAGCAGTCGAGGCAGAGCTGGAGAATTTGGAAAAGGCAGGCGTGTTATCCAAGGTAGATTGGAGCGAGTGGGCAACACCCATCGTCCCGGTCATGAAGAAAACATTGAATAATGATAAATCTGAAGAACAGAGAAAAATTCGCATCTGTGGGGACTTCAAGGTGACTGTAAACTCGGTCCTTCACACTGTACAGTATCCTCTTCCGAGGATAGAAGATATTTTCGCCTCACTATCCGGAGGGAAACGTTTCACCAAAATTGACTTGGCACAGGCATATCGACAGGTGGAGGTTGAGGAGGCCTCTAAAAAGTATCTCACGATAAACACACTCAAAGGCCTGTACCAGTACAATCGACTGGTTTTCGGAGTAGCATCAGCTCCAGCTATCTGGCAAAGAGCTATGGAGCAAGTCCTGCAAGGGATTCCGGGAACTCAATGCTACCTAGACAACATCCTTGTAACAGGAGAAAAAGACAACGACCACCTTGCCAATTTGGAGCAGGTGCTCACTAGGCTGAGAGAACGGGGCCTACGAGCAAATCGCCCCAAGTGCGAATTTTTCCAGAAACAAATATCATATTGTGGCCATATAATTAACGAAGAAGGGTTGCATAAGCCACCTGAAAAAATTGAAGCGGCCATAAAAGCCCCAGCACCTGAAAATGTCTCACAATTAAGGTCGTTCCTGGGATTGGTAAATTGCTATCATAAATTTTTACCGAACTTGTCAACTGTTTTGCACCCTCTTAACGCACTGCTACAAACGGGAGTTATTTGGAAATGGAGCGAAGACTGTAAACGTGCCTTCCATAAATGCAAAGGCTTGATCACGTCCAAGGAAGTGTTGGCTCATTACAACCCATCACTGCCAATCAGACTGGCGTGCGATGCATCCCCTTACGGCGTAGGAGCGGTATTATCGCATAGATTCCCTGATGGCTCGGAGCGGCCGATAGCTTTTGCGTCACGCTCATTGAACTCAGCTGAGCGTAACTGCGCCCAGATCGACAGGGAAGCACTCAGCCTGGTATGGGGAGTGAAGAAATTCAACCATTACCTACACGGACAAATATTTACCTTGTTGACTGACCATCAACCCCTCGTCTCCATATTCAACCCTAAAAAGGGCGTTCCCATTATGACAGCGCAAAGGGCTACAGAGGTGGTCCCTTTTCCTAGGGGCACACCAATATGACATAGAATACAAAGGATCAAAACAGCATGGGAATGCTGACGGTTTATCGCGCCTACCGTTGGCACCTACAGTGGATCCAGTGGAGATGTTCCACTCAACCATAGTGGAATGTCTACCAGTAACAAATTCTACCATTGAAAAGGAAATGAGAAATGACCCAACTCTCTCTCGAGTCTACGATTTAACGGTGAAGGGATGGCCAGCACATGGTGAACCACTGTTGCCAGCATTCTCGCAAAGAAGAGAACAGCTGTCAGTGTGCCGAGGAACCTTGATGTGTGGATCCAGAGTGGTGATTCCACCCAAACGCCAGGATAAAGTGCTAAAGGAGCTTCACGAGGGGCATCTGGGTGGAGTGAAAATGAAGAACCTAGCCAGAGCGTTTGTGTGGTGGCCAGGTATCGATGGAGACATCGAAGAAATGACCAAGAGCTGTCTAGGATGCCAGAAGGTCCAAAACGCCCCACCACAAGCCCCTCTACATCCATGGGAGTGGCCCTCATCTCCATGGCAAAGGGTACACATCGACTTTGCTGGTCCATTTATGGACTCAATGTTCTTAATCGCGGTTGATGCACACTCCAAGTGGCCGGAGGTAATAAAGATGTCCTCCACCACCACGGAAAAAACCATCACAGTATTAAGGACCATATTTGCCAGGAATGGGCTGCCTGAACAGATCTGTTCTGATATTGGACCGCAATTTGTGTCCGAAGAATTCAGGAAGTTCTTAAAAAACAATGGGGTTAAGCACTACACGTCCGCCCCATATCATCCCACCACCAATGGATTAGCTGAAAGGTTTGTCCAGACCTTGAAGAAGGCCATAAAGGCCATGGGTAATGAAGACATAAATCTACAACATAAGGTAGATAACTTCTTGTTTGCGTACAGGAATGCAACACGTGGTTACAAACCAAACTCCCGCCATGATGTTTTTCAATAGAAGCCTAAGATGCCGGCTGGATTTGATCAAGCCAAACATCAGAAGGGACGTAGAGAACCGGCAATTTCAAGGCATGAATGAAAGGCCAACTAGAACCTTCCAGATAGGTCAACAAGTTTTGGCCCGGGACTACCGTACCGAGAAATGGCAGCCTGGAACTATTTTCACACGACTAGGACCGCTGATGTATACCGTGGACATTGGTGAAAGCATAATAAGGCGCCATGCTGACCAGATCATAGAGTCATCCAAAAAGGGACAACCGACACCACAACTCTATACGCCTAATGATGAAGCAGAGATACCCATAGTATCTACCTCCGATCCAGTGATACTGGAACCAGATGAACCCGACACTGGCATTCAAGCCGAATCGACCTTGCCAAAAGAACCTACTACACCACCGAAAACTACTACACCACCGAGGCGTTATCCGGACTGAGTCAGGAAGCCTCCAGAGAGACTGACTTATAATTGATTAACTGCAGCAAATGTGTAGATTATTGTTCTTGTAAACATGTTAATTAATGATTACTTAAAATGTTATGTACTGATTATGTAAAAGGGGAGGAATTGTAGTGTATGTGCCTTTAAGAGCCCCTGTGTACTGTAATACCGGTAGTGACCACTCGGGTATATAAGCCTGTATAGCGTCTTGTATCTTTTAGTTCACCTCCAGACTTTGTTCAGTAAACACCTGTCAAACCAACTCCTGCATTCCGTGTCTCCATTAACACACGGATACAACATGTGTCCACATTCCTGGTGATCTATTGGAGATGTATGTGTCCACATTTCTGGTGACCTATTGGAGGTGCATGTGTCCACATTCCTGGTCTTCTTCTTATCGTGTCCACGGACAGTCTATACATAGCCCAGCCAGAACTGGACATATTTTTGCGCCTTGTTGTTGGATTCGGCAAGATCTGCAACAGTGCAGGGTTCCTCTAACGATGGGCATTGCAGGAGATGTTGCATAGTCTGTGCCTCAGTTCCACATTCACAAGTTGTCGGGCTGGTTGAATATCCCCATTTGCTTAGTGACACCTTTGAGCAACCTACACCGGTCCTAAGTCTGTTAAGGCACTTCCAGATTGCCCAGTTGCAATTAGCTCCTGGGGGAAGGCTTTCATCAGGTAAAATTTCCATCGCTGGGGGTTGTTCAAGACTGGCGAGCCGGTCTTTCCACAAGGCGATGCGGGCTTCAGATGAGGTTGATTGTAATGGAACAACACTGTTCATGAAGCTCTTCCTTGACTTTAGGCGGCTGGGTGTAGGTGTATGACAATGCAGAGGCCGCCTCTCATCTGATGTTTGACGGAGTCGCTCTTTCTTGCTGGCTACCGTTCTTCTTATATCAGGGGGAGCGATACCCGCCAGGATATATAGGCTGTTGGTGTTTGTTGGTTTTAAGCAACCTGTGATAAATCGGCAGCTTGCATTCAGAACGGCCTCCATCTTCTTGGCATGATTAGACCTTTCCCATGCAGGGCAGGCGTATTCGGCAGTGGAATAGCAAAGAGCAAGTGCACTGGTTCGCAATGTTTTCGGGCTTGCTCCCCATCTTGTGTTAGTGAGCTTATTCAGGATGTTGTTTCGTGCGCTCACTTTTGCCTTTGTCTTCTCGATGTGGTTCTTGAAGGTGAGGCATCGGTCAAGGGTGACTCTTAAGTAGATAGGGTGCTCGCAATGCGTCCGTGTTGCTCCACACCAGGTTACTTTCAACTGGCGTTTGGCTTCACGGTTTCCTAGGTGGAATGCACAAACTTGCGTCTTTGATGGGTTTGCGCGAAGGTGGTTTTCTTCATAGTAGGATTTTAGTCCCTCCAAGGCCTCAAAGCGTTTTCTCCACGGTGTTAAAATCAGTGCTTTGGGCAGTGACACATAAGTCATCAGCATATATAAAACGGCGTGTGACACCGTCTATAGGTTGGTCATTCGTGTAGATGTTGCACAGCAGCGGTGCAAGCACGCGTCCCTGAGGAAGACCATTCTTCTGAATACGCCACCTGCTGCGCTTCCCACCTAGTTCAACATAGAACCGGCGATTCTGAAGCATGCTTTCTAACAGCTCTGTTAAGTGACTATCTTTTGTCATCTCTAGAATCTTACAGAGGAGACGTCTATGGTTCACTGTATCGTATGCTGCTGACAGGTCTACAAAAACAGCACCTGTTACCATCCCTTGCTCAAAACCATCTTCGATGTGTTGTGTGAGGTTGAGCAGTTGGCTTGTTGTTGATTTGCCGGGGTGGAAACCTGCTTGCTCTGGAATGATCTTCTCATCTACAGTTGGTGCTATCCTATTGAGTATCAGGCGTTCAAACAGCTTATAGGTGTGGCAAAGCAGTGAAATTAGCCGAAAACTCTTAGGATCTGAGGGATCTTTTCCAGGCTTTAATAGTGCTATTACATGTGCCTTCTGCCAGATATTAGGTGGCTTGTGTGTTGCCAGACAGTGGTTGAACAATTGTAGGAGCCACTTCTTTGCTTGCTGTCAAATGCTTTATCTGCTCCGTTGCTATGTTGTCAAGACCAATTGCTTTCCCGTGTTTTAGATTAGATGTACCAGTTTCCAGCTCTTCCATGGTGAATGGTCTAGTTGTGCTCTTGGTTGTTTCTTGTTGATTTTTCCATTTAGGAGCAACTGGTGTGCAACTTGGTTAGCAGACACATTTGGATGTTGGGCAGCTTTCTTGGGATCACCTCCAAGTTTGCGTATGAGAGACCATGCCTTCTTGCTGTTTTTTGTAAGATCTGTTGTCTCTATCAAGGTGTTCCAGGTGTTTTGAAGTTCTTGAGAGATACTTAACATCACCCTCTCAATGGTAGATATAGTTTCCTCTGAGAAGGGGTCAGATTCAAACATTGAGACATACTCCCAATAGAGTTCAGCATTCTCCTTGGTGAGACCAGGGATGTAGTGTACTCTGCAACCTCGGGGGATCTTCCATCTAGCTGTTTTTTGGACAGCTTTTGCAAAGAGGTTGTAGTGCTCAGGTAGCGGTTTAATGCGTTTAACCTTGCGGTCAAGTGCTCGTGTGAAACCGTTCCAATCGGCCTTCTTGAAGTTGAAGCGCCTTTTGAATGGTATGACGGTTGGTAACACTGCTGCATTTACCTGGATACCAATAGGACGGTGTTGTGTCTGTGGTATTGGGTCTGTGACAAGCTTCTTGCAGAGGCCAGCGATGTCGTTGCTGGCAATGGCAAGATCTGGATTATATCTACACTTCCAGTGGGCACTGTGGAAGGAGGCTGGCAATTTAGGATCGTGGATGAGACTAAGCTGGTTAGCGTCCATCCATTCTTCGACTGCTTCTCCATCGTTGTTAGTCTCCTTGTACCCCCATTGGGCACTGTGGCTATTAAAGTCTCCAATGATGATCTGTGGTTTATTGTGCAGGTTGGATACAGGGTTAGAGAAGCTGAAATCTGTGCCAGGTGGCTTGTACACTGAGGTCACTACTACTTTGCTCAGCTCTACGGTTAGAATTTCGATGTTGTCCTCCTCTGTTTTAGAAGTGGCTTCTACAACTGAACCAGCTCTAACAAATACAGCACTGCCATATTGTCGATGAGGTCTTTCAATAGCCAGGACCATTCCTGGTATTTTTGGGCGGTTGTTCTTACTTCCAACATGTGTCTCCTGCAGGCAGAGGACATCACACTCCAACTCATTGCATAATGTAGCGAGGATGTTTTGTTTAGCTATAGAGAACCCTTCAACATTAGCAGATATAACAGTCAATGCCGGTCTTGAAAAAGCCCCGTGTTTCTGACGTCGACGACTACTTCCGTCTTCAGGCATGATGTTGGTACTTGATCAAATTAACGGTACGAAATCGATGTATACACTACTTGCTATGCGTGGTGGTGGTAGAATTGGTTGAAACAGGGCCACGACGTGAACGCTTCTACCTTGACCCCACATTCCTGGTGATCTATTGGAGATGTATGTGTTCACATTTCTGGTGATCTATTGGAGATGTATGTGTCCACATTTCTGGTGATCTATTGGAGATGTATGTGTTCACATTTCTGGTGATCTATTGGAGATGTATGTGTCCACATTCCTGGTGATCTATTGGAGATGTATGTGTTCACATTTCTGGTGATCTATTGGAGATGTATGTGTCCACATTCCTGGTGATCTATTGGAGATGTATGTGTTCACATTTCTGGTGATATTGGAGATGTATGTGTCCACATTTCTGGTGATCTATTGGAGATGTATGTGTCCACATTCCTGGTGATCTATTGGAGATGTATGTGTTCACATTTCTGGTGATCTATTGGAGATGCATGTGTCCACATTCCTGGTGACCTATTGGAGATGTATGTGTTCACATTTCTGGTGATATTGGAGATGTATGTGTCCACATTTCTGGTGATCTATTGGAGATGTATGTGTCCACTTTCCTGGTGATCTATTGGAGATGTATGTATCCACATTCCTGGTGGTCTATTGGAGAGGGATGTATCCATATTGCTGGTGGTCTATTGGAGACGTATGTGTCGATATTTATTTTGATCTATTGGAGGTGTATGTGTCCACATTCCTGGTGATCTATTGGAGATGTATGTGTCCACATTCCTGGTGATCTATTGGAGATGTCTGTGTCCACATTCCTGGTGATCTATTGGAGATGTATGTGTCCACATTCCTGGTGGTTTATTGGAGAGGGATGTGTCCATATTGCTGGTGGTTTATTGGAGACGTATGTGTCGATATTTATTTTGATCTATTGGAGATGTATGTGTCCACATTCCTGCTGACCTATTGGAGATGTATTTGTCCACATTCCTGGTGACCTATTGGAGATGTATGTGTCCACATTCCTGGTGACCTATTGGAGCTGTATGTGTCCATATTTCTGGTGATCTGTTGGAGATGCATGTGTCCATATTTCTGGTGCCCTTTGGATATGTATGTGTCCACATTTCTGGTGATCTATTGGAGATATATGTGTTCACATTTCTGGTGATCTATTGGAGATGTATGTGTCCACATTTCTGGTGATCTGTTGGAGATGTATGTGTCCACTTTCCTGGTGATCTATTGGAGATGTATGTGTCCACATTTCTGGTGGTCTATTGGGGATGTATGTGTCCACATTTCTGGTGATCTATTGGAGATGTATGTGTCCACTTTCCTGGTGATCTATTGGAGATGTATGTGTCCACATTCCTGGTGATCTATTGGAGATGTATGTATCCACATTCCTGGTGGTCTATTGGAGATGTATGTGTCCACATTTCTGGTGATCTATTGGAGATGTATGTGTCCATATTGCTGGTGGTCTATTGGAGACGTATGAGTCCACTTTCCTGGTGATCTATTGGAGATGTATGTGTCCACATTTGTGGTGAACTACTGGAGATGTCTGTTTCCACACTTCTGGTGATCTATTGGAGATGGATGTGTCCACATTCCTGCTGATCTGTTGGAGATGTATATGTCCATATTTCTGGTAATCTGCTGGAGATGTATGTGTCCATATTTCTGGTGATCTGTTGGAGATGCATATGTCCATATTTCTGGTGCCCTTTGGATATGTATGTGTCCACATTTCTGGTGATCTATTGGAGATATATGTGTTCACATTTCTGGTGATCTATTGGAGATGTATGTGTCCACATTTCTGGTGATCTGTTGGAGATGTATGTGTCCACTTTCCTGGTGATCTATTGGAGATGTATGTGTCCACATTTCTGGTGGTCTATTGGGGATGTATGTGTCCACATTTCTGGTGATCTATTGGAGATGTATGTGTCCACTTTCCTGGTGATCTATTGGAGATGTATGTGTCCACATTCCTGGTGATCTATTGGAGATGTATGTATCCACATTCCTGGTGGTCTATTGGAGATGTATGTGTCCACATTTCTGGTGATCTATTGGAGATGTATGTGTCCATATTGCTGGTGGTCTATTGGAGACGTATGAGTCCACTTTCCTGGTGATCTATTGGAGATGTATGTGTCCACATTTGTGGTGAACTACTGGAGATGTCTGTTTCCACACTTCTGGTGATCTATTGGAGATGGATGTGTCCACATTCCTGCTGATCTGTTGGAGATGTATATGTCCATATTTCTGGTAATCTGCTGGAGATGTATGTGTCCACATTCCTGGTGATCTGTTGGAGATGTATGTGTTCACATTTCTGGTGATCTATTGGAGATGTATGTGTCCACATTTCTGGATGTATGTGTCCATATTTATTTTGATTTATTAGAGATGTGTGTGTCCACATTCCTGTTGATCTGTTGGAGATGTATGTGCCTACATTTCTGGTGATCTATTGGAGATGTATGTGTCCACATTTCTGGTGGTCTATTGGGGATGTATGTGTCCACATTCCTGGTGGTCTATTGGAGATGTATGTGTCCACATTTCTGGTGATCTATTGGAGATGTATGTGTCCACTTTCCTGGTGATCTATTGGAGATGTATGTATCCACATTCCTGGTGGTCTATTGGAGATGGATGTGTCCATACTGCTGGTCGTCTATTGGAGACGAATGTGTCGATATTTATTTTGATCTCTTGGAGATGTATGTGTCCACATTTCTGGTGGTCTATTTCGGATGTATGTGTCCATATTTATTTTGATTTATTAGAGATGTGTGTGTCCACATTCCTGTTGATCTGTTGGAGATGTATGTGTTCACATTTCTGGTGATATTGGAGATGTATGTGTCCACATTTCTGGTGATCTATTGGAGATGTATGTGTCCACATTCCTGGTGATCTATTGGAGATGTATGTGTTCACATTTCTGGTGATCTATTGGAGATGCATGTGTCCACATTCCTGGTGACCTATTGGAGATGTATGTGTTCACATTTCTGGTGATATTGGAGATGTATGTGTCCACATTTCTGGTGATCTATTGGAGATGTATGTGTCCACTTTCCTGGTGATCTATTGGAGATGTATGTATCCACATTCCTGGTGGTCTATTGGAGAGGGATGTATCCATATTGCTGGTGGTCTATTGGAGACGTATGTGTCGATATTTATTTTGATCTATTGGAGGTGTATGTGTCCACATTCCTGGTGATCTATTGGAGATGTATGTGTCCACATTCCTGGTGATCTATTGGAGATGTCTGTGTCCACATTCCTGGTGATCTATTGGAGATGTATGTGTCCACATTCCTGGTGGTTTATTGGAGAGGGATGTGTCCATATTGCTGGTGGTTTATTGGAGACGTATGTGTCGATATTTATTTTGATCTATTGGAGATGTATGTGTCCACATTCCTGCTGACCTATTGGAGATGTATTTGTCCACATTCCTGGTGACCTATTGGAGATGTATGTGTCCACATTCCTGGTGACCTATTGGAGCTGTATGTGTCCATATTTCTGGTGATCTGTTGGAGATGCATGTGTCCATATTTCTGGTGCCCTTTGGATATGTATGTGTCCACATTTCTGGTGATCTATTGGAGATATATGTGTTCACATTTCTGGTGATCTATTGGAGATGTATGTGTCCACATTTCTGGTGATCTGTTGGAGATGTATGTGTCCACTTTCCTGGTGATCTATTGGAGATGTATGTGTCCACATTTCTGGTGGTCTATTGGGGATGTATGTGTCCACATTTCTGGTGATCTATTGGAGATGTATGTGTCCACTTTCCTGGTGATCTATTGGAGATGTATGTGTCCACATTCCTGGTGATCTATTGGAGATGTATGTATCCACATTCCTGGTGGTCTATTGGAGATGTATGTGTCCACATTTCTGGTGATCTATTGGAGATGTATGTGTCCATATTGCTGGTGGTCTATTGGAGACGTATGAGTCCACTTTCCTGGTGATCTATTGGAGATGTATGTGTCCACATTTGTGGTGAACTACTGGAGATGTCTGTTTCCACACTTCTGGTGATCTATTGGAGATGGATGTGTCCACATTCCTGCTGATCTGTTGGAGATGTATATGTCCATATTTCTGGTAATCTGCTGGAGATGTATGTGTCCATATTTCTGGTGATCTGTTGGAGATGCATATGTCCATATTTCTGGTGCCCTTTGGATATGTATGTGTCCACATTTCTGGTGATCTATTGGAGATATATGTGTTCACATTTCTGGTGATCTATTGGAGATGTATGTGTCCACATTTCTGGTGATCTGTTGGAGATGTATGTGTCCACTTTCCTGGTGATCTATTGGAGATGTATGTGTCCACATTTCTGGTGGTCTATTGGGGATGTATGTGTCCACATTTCTGGTGATCTATTGGAGATGTATGTGTCCACTTTCCTGGTGATCTATTGGAGATGTATGTGTCCACATTCCTGGTGATCTATTGGAGATGTATGTATCCACATTCCTGGTGGTCTATTGGAGATGTATGTGTCCACATTTCTGGTGATCTATTGGAGATGTATGTGTCCATATTGCTGGTGGTCTATTGGAGACGTATGAGTCCACTTTCCTGGTGATCTATTGGAGATGTATGTGTCCACATTTGTGGTGAACTACTGGAGATGTCTGTTTCCACACTTCTGGTGATCTATTGGAGATGGATGTGTCCACATTCCTGCTGATCTGTTGGAGATGTATATGTCCATATTTCTGGTAATCTGCTGGAGATGTATGTGTCCACATTCCTGGTGATCTGTTGGAGATGTATGTGTTCACATTTCTGGTGATCTATTGGAGATGTATGTGTCCACATTTCTGGATGTATGTGTCCATATTTATTTTGATTTATTAGAGATGTGTGTGTCCACATTCCTGTTGATCTGTTGGAGATGTATGTGCCTACATTTCTGGTGATCTATTGGAGATGTATGTGTCCACATTTCTGGTGGTCTATTGGGGATGTATGTGTCCACATTCCTGGTGGTCTATTGGAGATGTATGTGTCCACATTTCTGGTGATCTATTGGAGATGTATGTGTCCACTTTCCTGGTGATCTATTGGAGATGTATGTATCCACATTCCTGGTGGTCTATTGGAGATGGATGTGTCCATACTGCTGGTCGTCTATTGGAGACGAATGTGTCGATATTTATTTTGATCTCTTGGAGATGTATGTGTCCACATTTCTGGTGGTCTATTTCGGATGTATGTGTCCATATTTATTTTGATTTATTAGAGATGTGTGTGTCCACATTCCTGTTGATCTGTTGGAGATGTATGTGTCCACATTTCTGGTGATCTGTTGGAGATGTATGTGTCCACATTCCTGGTGATCTGTTGTAGATGTATGTGTCCACATTCCTGGTGATCTATTGGAGATGTATGTATCCACATTCCTGGTGGTCTATTGGAGATGGATGTGTCCATACTGTTGGTCGTCTATTGGAGACGAATGTGTCGATATTTATTTTGATCTCTTGGAGATGTATGTGTCCACATTCCTGGTGACCTATTGGAGAGGTATGTATCCACATTCCTGGTGGTCTATTGGAGATGTATGTGTCCACATTTCTGGTGATCTATTGGAGATGTATGTGTCCACATTTCTGGTGATCTATTGGAGATGTATGTGTCCACATTTCTGGTGATCTATTGGAGATGTATGTATCCACATTCCTGGTGATCTATTGGAGATGTATGTGTCCACTTTTCTGGTGATCTATTGGAGATGTATGTGTCCACTTTCCTGGTGATCTATTGGAGATGTATGTGTACACTTTCCTGGTGATCTATTGGAGATGTATGTGTCCACATTCCTGGTGATCTATTGGAGATGTATGTGTCCACATTCCTGGTGATCTATTGGAGATGTATGTGTCCACATTCCTGGTGATCTATTGGAGATGTATGTGTTCACATTTCTGGTGATCTATTGGAGACGTATGTGTCCACATTTCTGGTGATCTATTGGAGACGTATGTGTCCACTTTCCTGGTGATCTATTGGAGATGTATGTATCCACATTCCTGGTGGTCTATTGGAGAGGGATGTGTCCATATTGCTGGTAGTCTATTGGAGACGTATGTGTCGATATTTATTTTGATCTATTGGAGATGTATGTGTCCAAATTCCTGGTGACCTATTGGAGATGTATTTAGCCACATTCCTGGTGGTCTATTGGAGATGTATGTGTCCACATTTCTGGTGATCTATTGGAGATGTATGTGTCCATTTTCCTGGTGGTCTATTGGAGATGGATGTGTCCATACTGCTGGTCGTCTATTGGAGACGTATGCGTCGATATTTATTTTGATCTATTGCAGATACATGTGTCCACAATCCTGGTGATCTATTGGAGATGTATGTGTCCACATTCCTGCTAATCTATTGGAGCTGTATGTGTCCACATTCCTGGTGACCTATTGGAGATGTATTTGTCCACATTCCTGGTGACCTATTGGAGATGTATGTTTCCACATTCCTGGTGACCTATTGGAGCTGTATGTGTCCATATTTCTGGTGATCTGTTGGAGATGCATGTGTCCATATTTCTGGTGCCTTTTGGATATGTATGTGTCCAAATTCCTGGCGATCGATTGGAGATATATTTGTCCACATTTCTGGTGACCTATTGGAGGTGCATGTGTCCACATTCCTGGTGATCTGTTGGAGATGTATGTATCCACATTCCTGGTGATCTGTTGGACATGTATGTGTTCACATTTCTGGTGATCTATTGGAGATGTATGTGTCCACATTTCTGGTGATCTGTTGCAGATGTACGTGTTCACATTTCTGGTGATCTATTGGAGATGTATGTGTTCACATTTCTGGTGATCTATTGGAGATGTATGTGTCCACATTTCTGGTGGTCTATTGGAGACGTATGAGTCCACTTTCCTGGTGATCTATTGGAGATGCATGTGTCCACATTCCTGCTGATCTGTTGGAGATGTATATGTCCATATTTCTGTTAATCTGTTGGAGTTGCATGTGTCCACATTCCTGGTGATCTGTTGGAGATGTATGTGTCCACATTCCTTGTGATCTGTTGGAGATGTATGTTTCCACATTCCTGGTGATCTATTGGAGATGTATGTGTCCACATTCCTGGTGATCAGTTCGAGATGTATGTGTCCACATTTCTGGTAATCTATTGGAGATGTATGTGTCCACATTCCTGGTGATCTGTTGGAGATGTATGTGTTCACATTTCTGGTGATCTATTGGAGATGTATGTGTTTACATTTCTGATGATCTATTGGAGATGTATGTGCCTACATTTCTGGTGATCTATTGGAGATGTATGTGTCCACATTTCTGGTGGTCTATTGGGGATGTATGTGTCCACATTTCTGGTGATCTATTGGAGATGTATGTGTCCACTTTCCTGGTGATCTATTGGAGATGTACGTATCCACATTCCTGGTGGTCTATTGGAGATGGATGTGTCCATTCCACTGGTCGTCTATTGGAGACGTATGTGCCGATATTTATTTTGATCCATTGGAGATATATGTGTCCACATTCCTGGTGACCTATTGGAGATGTATGTTTCCACATTCCTGGTGGTCTATTGGAGATGTATGTGTCCATATATCTGGTGATCTGTTGGAGATGCATGTGGCCATATTTCTGGTGACCTATTGGAGATGTATGTGTCCATATTTCTGGTGGTCTATTGGGGATGTATGTGTCCACATTCCTGGTGATCGATTGGAGATATGTGTTTCCACATTTCTGGTGACCTATTGGAGGTGCATGTGTCCACATTTCTGGTGAACTATTGGAGATGTCTGTTTCCACACTTCTGGTGATCTATTGGAGATGGATGTGTCCA
Organism: Somniosus microcephalus; assembly: GCF_052327205.1. Taxonomy (NCBI): domain Eukaryota; kingdom Metazoa; phylum Chordata; class Chondrichthyes; order Squaliformes; family Somniosidae; genus Somniosus; species Somniosus microcephalus. The sequence continues at coordinate 51,026,608 of NC_140995.1, forward strand.
CATTCCTGCTGATCTGTTGGAGATGTATATGTCCATATTTCTGGTAATCTGTTGGAGTTGCATGTGTCCACATTCCTGGTGATCTGTGGGAGATGTATGTGTCCACATTTCTGGTGATCTGTTGGAGATGTACGTATCCACATTCCTGGTGGTCTATTGGAGAGGGATGTGTCCATATTGCTGGTAGTCTATTGGAGACGTATGTGTCGATATTTATTTTGATCTATTGGAGATGTATGTGTCCACATTTCTGGTGACCTATTGGTGATGTATGTTTCCATATTCCTTGTGGTCTATTGGAGATGTATGTGTCCACATTTCTGGTGATCTATTGGAGATGTATGTATCCACATTCCTGGTGGTCTGTTGGAGATGTATGTGTCCACATTCCTGGTGACCTATTGGAGATGTATGTGTCCACATTCCTGGTGATCTATTGGAGATGTGTGTATCTACATTCCTGGTGGTCTATTGGAGATGTATGTGTCCACATTCCTGGTGACCTATTGGAGATGTATGTGTCCAGATTCCCGGTGACCTATTGGAGATGTATGTGTCCACATTCCTGCTAATCTATTGGAGCTGTATGTGTCCACATTCCTGGTGACCTATTGGAGATGTATTTGTCCACATTCCTGGTGACCTATTGGAGATGTATGTTTTCGCATTCCTGGTGGTCTATTGGAGATGTATGTGTCCACATTGCTGGTGACCTATTGGAGCTCTATGTATCGATATTTCTGGTGATCTGTTGGCGATGCATGAGTCCATATTTCTGGTGCCCTTTGGATACGTATGTTTCCACATTCCTGGTGGTCTATTGGAGATTTCTATGTCCATATACCCGGTGATCTACTGGAGATGTATGTGTCCACATTTCTGGTGACCTATTGGAGCTGTATGTGTCCATATTTCTGGTGATCTGTTGGAGATGCATGTGCCCATATTTCTGGTGCCTTTTGGATATGTATGTGTCCACATTCCTGGTGATCGATTGGAGATATATGTGTCCACATTTCTGGTGACCTTTTGGAGGTGCATGTGTCCACATTCCTGGAGGTCTGTTGGAGATGTATGTATGCACATTCCTGGTGATCTGTTGGACATGTACGTGTTCACATTTCTGGTGATCTATTGGAGATGTATGTGTTTACATTTCTGGTGATCTATTGGGGATGTATGTGTCCACATTTCTGGTGATCTATTGGAGATGTATGTGTCCACTTTCGGGGTGATCTATTGGAGATGTATGTGTCTACATTTCTGGTGGACTATTGGGGCTGTATATGTCCACATTCCTCGTGGTCTATTGGAGATGTATGTGTCCACATTTCTGGTGATCTATTGGAGATGTATGTGTCCACTTTCCTGGTGATCTATTGCAGATGTATGTGTCCACATTCCTGGTGATCTATTGGAGATGTATGTATCCACATTCCTGGTGGTCTATTGGAGATGTTTGTGTCCATATTGCTGGTGGTCTATTGGAGACGTATGTGTCCACTTTCCTGGTGATCTATTGGAGACGTATGTGTCCACATTTCTGGTGACCTATTGGAGATGTCTGTTTCCACACTTCTGGTGACCTATTGGAGATGTATCTGTCCACATTTCTGGTGATCTGTTGGAGATGTATGTGTCCACTTTCCTGGTGATCTATTGGAGATGTATGTGCCCACATTTCTGATGATCTATTGGAGATGGATGTGACAACATTCCTGGTGATTAGTTCGAGATGTAAGTGTTCACATTCCTGGTGATCTATTGGAGATGTATGTGCCCACATTTCTGATGATCTATTGGAGATGGATGTGACAACATTCCTGGTGATTAGTTCGAGATGTATGTGTCCACATTCCTGGTGATCTATTGGAGATGCATGTGTCCACACCTCTGGTGACCTATTGGAGATGTATGTGTCCACATTCATGGTGATCTATTGGAGATGTATGTGTCCAATTTTCTGGTAATCTATTGGAGATGTATGTGTCCACATTCCTGGTGATCTGTTGGAGATGTATGTGTTCACATTTCTGGTGATCTATTGGAGATGTATGTGTTTACATTTCTGATGATCTATTGGAGATGTATGTGCCCTCATTTCTGGTGATCTATTGGAGATGTATGTGCCCACATTTCTGGTGGTCTATTGGGGATGTATGTGTCCACATTCCTGGTGGTCTATTGGAGATGTATGTGTCCACATTTCTGGTGATCTATTGGAGATGTATGTGTCCACTTTCCTGGTGATCTATTGGAGATGTATGTGTCCACATTCCTGGTGAACTGTTGGAGATGTATTTGTCCCCATTCCTGGTGACCTATTGGAGATGTATGTTTCCACACACCTGGTGACCTATTGGAGCTGTATGCGTCCATATTTCTGGTGATCTGTTGGAGATGTATGTGTCCATATTTCTGGTGCCCTTTGGATATGTATGTTTCCACATTCCTGGTGATCTATTGGAGATATGTGTGTCCACATTTCTGGTGACCTATTGGAGGTGCATGTGTCCACATTCCTGGTGATCTATTGGAGATGTATGTGTCCACTTTCCTGGTGACCTATTGGCGATGTATGTATCCACATTCCTGGTGGTCTATTGGAGATGGGTGTGTCCATATTGCTGGTGGTCTATTGGAGCCGTATGAGTCCACTTTCCTGGTGATCTATTGGAGATGTATGTGTCCACATTTCTGTTGACCTATTGGAGATGTCTGTTTCCACACTTCTGGTGACCTATTGGAGATGTATGTGCCCACATTTCTGGTGATCTGATGGAGATGTATGTGTCCACTTTGCTGGTGATCTATTGGAGATGTATGTGTCCATATTTATTTTGATCTATTAGAGATGTGTGTGTCCACATTTCTGGTGATCTATTGGAGATGTATGTGTCCACATTTCTGGTGATCTGTTGGAGATGTATGTGTCCACTTTCCTGGTGATCTATTGGAGATGTATATGTCCACATTTCTGGTGGTCTATTGGGGATGTATGTGTCCACTTTCCTGGTGATCTATTGGAGATGTACGTATCCACATTCCTGGTGGTCTATTGGAGATGGATGTGTCCATTCCGCTGGTCGTCTATTGGAGACGTATGTGCCGATATTTATTTTGATCCATTGGAGATATATGTGTCCACATTCCTGGTGACCTATTGGAGATGTATGTTTCCACATTCCTGGTGGTCTATTGGAGATGTATGTGTCCATATATCTGGTGATCTGTTGGAGATGCATGTGGCCATATTTCTGGTGATCTATTGGAGATGTATGTGTCCATATTTCTGGTGGTCTATTGGGGATGTATGTGTCCACATTCCTGGTGATCGATTGGAGATATGTGTTTCCACATTTCTGGTGACCTATTGGAGGTGCATGTGTCCACATTTCTGGTGAACTATTGGAGATGTCTGTTTCCACACTTCTGGTGATCTATTGGAGATGGATGTGTCCACATTCCTGCTGATCTGTTGGAGATGTATATGTCCATATTTCTGGTAATCTGTTGGAGTTGCATGTGTCCACATTCCTGGTGATCTGTTGGAGATGTATGTGTCCACATTTCTGGTGATCTGTTGGAGATGTATGTATCCACATTCCTGGTGGTCTATTGGAGAGGGATGTGTCCATATTGCTGGTAGTCTATTGGAGACGTATGTGTCGATATTTATTTTGATCTATTGGAGATGTATGTGTCCACATTTCTGGTGACCTATTGGTGATGTATGTTTCCATATTCCTTGTGGTCTATTGGAGATGTATGTGTCCACATTTCTGGTGATCTATTGGAGATGTATGTATCCACATTCCTGGTGGTCTGTTGGAGATGTATGTGTCCACATTCCTGGTGACCTATTGGAGATGTATGTGTCCACATTCCTGGTGATCTATTGGAGATGTGTGTATCTACATTCCTGGTGGTCTATTGGAGATGTATGTGTCCACATTCCTGGTGACCTATTGGAGATGTATGTGTCCAGATTCCCGGTGACCTATTGGAGATGTATGTGTCCACATTCCTGCTAATCTATTGGAGCTGTATGTGTCCACATTCCTGGTGACCTATTGGAGATGTATTTGTCCACATTCCTGGTGACCTATTGGAGATGTATGTTTTCGCATTCCTGGTGGTCTATTGGAGATGTATGTGTCCACATTGCTGGTGACCTATTGGAGCTCTATGTATCGATATTTCTGGTGATCTGTTGGCGATGCATGAGTCCATATTTCTGGTGCCCTTTGGATACGTATGTTTCCACATTCCTGGTGGTCTATTGGAGATTTCTATGTCCATATACCCGGTGATCTACTGGAGATGTATGTGTCCACATTTCTGGTGACCTATTGGAGCTGTATGTGTCCATATTTCTGGTGATCTGTTGGAGATGCATGTGCCCATATTTCTGGTGCCTTTTGGATATGTATGTGTCCACATTCCTGGTGATCGATTGGAGATATATGTGTCCACATTTCTGGTGACCTTTTGGAGGTGCATGTGTCCACATTCCTGGAGGTCTGTTGGAGATGTATGTATGCACATTCCTGGTGATCTGTTGGACATGTACGTGTTCACATTTCTGGTGATCTATTGGAGATGTATGTGTTTACATTTCTGGTGATCTATTGGGGATGTATGTGTCCACATTTCTGGTGATCTATTGGAGATGTATGTGTCCACTTTCGGGGTGATCTATTGGAGATGTATGTGTCTACATTTCTGGTGGACTATTGGGGCTGTATATGTCCACATTCCTCGTGGTCTATTGGAGATGTATGTGTCCACATTTCTGGTGATCTATTGGAGATGTATGTGTCCACTTTCCTGGTGATCTATTGCAGATGTATGTGTCCACATTCCTGGTGATCTATTGGAGATGTATGTATCCACATTCCTGGTGGTCTATTGGAGATGTTTGTGTCCATATTGCTGGTGGTCTATTGGAGACGTATGTGTCCACTTTCCTGGTGATCTATTGGAGACGTATGTGTCCACATTTCTGGTGACCTATTGGAGATGTCTGTTTCCACACTTCTGGTGACCTATTGGAGATGTATCTGTCCACATTTCTGGTGATCTGTTGGAGATGTATGTGTCCACTTTCCTGGTGATCTATTGGAGATGTATGTGCCCACATTTCTGATGATCTATTGGAGATGGATGTGACAACATTCCTGGTGATTAGTTCGAGATGTAAGTGTTCACATTCCTGGTGATCTATTGGAGATGTATGCCTCCACATTCCTAATGATCTGCTGGAGATGTATGTGTCCACATTCCTGGTGATCTATTGGAGATGCATGTGTCCACACCTCTGGTGACCTATTGGAGATGTATGTGTCCACATTCATGGCGATCTATTGGAGATGTATGTGTCCAATTTTCTGGTAATCTATTGGAGATGTATGTGTCCACATTCCTGGTGATCTGTTGGAGATGTATGTGTTCACATTTCTGGTGATCTATTGGAGATGTATGTGTTTACATTTCTGATGATCTATTGGAGATGTATGTGCCCTCATTTCTGGTGATCTATTGGAGATGTATGTGCCCACATTTCTGGTGGTCTATTGGGGATGTATGTGTCCACATTCCTGGTGGTCTATTGGAGATGTATGTGTCCACATTTCTGGTGATCTATTGGAGATGTATGTGTCCACTTTCCTGGTGATCTATTGGAGATGTATGTGTCCACATTCCTGGTGAACTGTTGGAGATGTATTTGTCCACATTCCTGGTGACCTATTGGAGATGTATGTTTCCACACACCTGGTGACCTATTGGAGGTGCATGTGTCCACATTCCTGGTGATCTATTGGAGATGTATGTGTCCACTTTCCTGGTGACCTATTGGCGATGTATGTATCCACATTCCTGGTGGTCTATTGGAGATGGGTGTGTCCATATTGCTGGTGGTCTATTGGAGCCGTATGAGTCCACTTTCCTGGTGATCTATTGGAGATGTATGTGTCCACATTTCTGTTGACCTATTGGAGATGTCTGTTTCCACACTTCTGGTGACCTATTGGAGATGTATGTGCCCACATTTCTGGTGATCTGATGGAGATGTATGTGTCCACTTTGCTGGTGATCTATTGGAGATGTATGTGTCCATATTTATTTTGATCTATTAGAGATGTGTGTGTCCACATTTCTGGTGATCTATTGGAGATGTATGTGTCCACATTTCTGGTGATCTGTTGGAGATGTATGTGTCCACTTTCCTGGTGATCTATTGGAGATGTATGTGTCCACATTCCTGGTGATCTATTGGAGATGTATGTGTCCACTTTCCTGGTGATCTATTGGAGATGTATGTATCCACATTCCTGGTGGTCTATTGGAGAGGGATGTATCCATATTGCTGGTGGTCTATTGGAGACGTATGTGTCGATATTTATTTTGATCTATTGGAGATGTATGTGTCCACATTCCTGGTGACCTATTGGAGATGTATGTATCCACATTCCTGGTGATCTGTTGGACATGTATGTGTTCACATTTCTGGTGATCTATTGGAGATGTATGTGTCCACATTTCTGGTGATCTGTTGGAGATGTACGTGTTCACATTTCTGGTGATCTATTGGAGATGTATGTGTTCACATTTCTGGTGATCTATTGGAGATGTATGTGTCCACATTCCTGGTGGTCTATTGGAGACGTATGAGTCCACTTTCCTGGTGATCTATTGGAGATGCATGTGTCCACATTCCTGGTGATCTGTTGGAGATGTATGTGTCCACATTCCTTGTGATCTGTTGGAGATGTATGTTTCCACATTCCTGGTGATCTATTGGAGATGTATGTGTCCACATTCCTGGTGATCAGTTCGAGATGTATGTGTCCACATTTCTGGTAATCTATTGGAGATGTATGTGTCCACATTCCTGGTGATCTGTTGGAGATGTATGTGTTCACATTTCTGGTGATCTATTGGAGATGTATGTGTTTACATTTCTGATGATCTATTGGAGATGTATGTGCCTACATTTCTGGTGATCTATTGGAGATGTATGTGTCCACATTTCTGGTGGTCTATTGGGGATGTATGTGTCCACATTTCTGGTGATCTATTGGAGATGTATGTGTCCACTTTCCTGGTGATCTATTGGAGATGTACGTATCCACATTCCTGGTGGTCTATTGGAGATGGATGTGTCCATTCCGCTGGTCGTCTATTGGAGACGTATGTGCCGATATTTATTTTGATCCATTGGAGATATATGTGTCCACATTCCTGGTGACCTATTGGAGATGTATGTTTCCACATTCCTGGTGGTCTATTGGAGATGTATGTGTCCATATATCTGGTGATCTGTTGGAGATGCATGTGGCCATATTTCTGGTGATCTATTGGAGATGTATGTGTCCATATTTCTGGTGGTCTATTGGGGATGTATGTGTCCACATTCCTGGTGATCGATTGGAGATGTATGTGTTCACATTTCTGGTGATCTATTGGAGATGTATGTGTTTACATTTCTGATGATCTATTGGAGATGTATGTGCCTACATTTCTGGTGATCTATTGGAGATGTATGTGTCCACATTTCTGGTGGTCTATTGGGGATGTATGTGTCCACATTTCTGGTGATCTATTGGAGATGTATGTGTCCACTTTCCTGGTGATCTATTGGAGATGTACGTATCCACATTCCTGGTGGTCTATTGGAGATGGATGTGTCCATTCCGCTGGTCGTCTATTGGAGACGTATGTGCCGATATTTATTTTGATCCATTGGAGATATATGTGTCCACATTCCTGGTGGTCTATTGGAGATGTATGTGTCCATATATCTGGTGATCTGTTGGAGATGCATGTGGCCATATTTCTGGTGATCTATTGGAGATGTATGTGTCCATATTTCTGGTGGTCTATTGGGGATGTATGTGTCCACATTCCTGGTGATCGATTGGAGATATGTGTTTCCACATTTCTGGTGACCTATTGGAGGTGCATGTGTCCACATTTCTGGTGAACTATTGGAGATGTCTGTTTCCACACTTCTGGTGATCTATTGGAGATGGATGTGTCCACATTCCTGCTGATCTGTTGGAGATGTATATGTCCATATTTCTGGTAATCTGTTGGAGTTGCATGTGTCCACATTCCTGGTGATCTGTTGGAGATGTATGTGTCCACATTTCTGGTGATCTGTTGGAGATGTATGTATCCACATTCCTGGTGGTCTATTGGAGAGGGATGTGTCCATATTGCTGGTAGTCTATTGGAGACGTATGTGTCGATATTTATTTTGATCTATTGGAGATGTATGTGTCCACATTTCTGGTGACCTATTGGTGATGTATGTTTCCATATTCCTTGTGGTCTATTGGAGATGTATGTGTCCACATTTCTGGTGATCTATTGGAGATGTATGTATCCACATTCCTGGTGGTCTGTTGGAGATGTATGTGTCCACATTCCTGGTGACCTATTGGAGATGTATGTGTCCACATTCCTGGTGATCTATTGGAGATGTGTGTATCTACATTCCTGGTGGTCTATTGGAGATGTATGTGTCCACATTCCTGGTGACCTATTGGAGATGTATGTGTCCAGATTCCCGGTGACCTATTGGAGATGTATGTGTCCACATTCCTGCTAATCTATTGGAGCTGTATGTGTCCACATTCCTGGTGACCTATTGGAGATGTATTTGTCCACATTCCTGGTGACCTATTGGAGATGTATGTTTTCGCATTCCTGGTGGTCTATTGGAGATGTATGTGTCCACATTGCTGGTGACCTATTGGAGCTCTATGTATCGATATTTCTGGTGATCTGTTGGCGATGCATGAGTCCATATTTCTGGTGCCCTTTGGATACGTATGTTTCCACATTCCTGGTGGTCTATTGGAGATTTCTATGTCCATATACCCGGTGATCTACTGGAGATGTATGTGTCCACATTTCTGGTGACCTATTGGAGCTGTATGTGTCCATATTTCTGGTGATCTGTTGGAGATGCATGTGCCCATATTTCTGGTGCCTTTTGGATATGTATGTGTCCACATTCCTGGTGATCGATTGGAGATATATGTGTCCACATTTCTGGTGACCTTTTGGAGGTGCATGTGTCCACATTCCTGGAGGTCTGTTGGAGATGTATGTATGCACATTCCTGGTGATCTGTTGGACATGTACGTGTTCACATTTCTGGTGATCTATTGGAGATGTATGTGTTTACATTTCTGGTGATCTATTGGGGATGTATGTGTCCACATTTCTGGTGATCTATTGGAGATGTATGTGTCCACTTTCGGGGTGATCTATTGGAGATGTATGTGTCTACATTTCTGGTGGACTATTGGGGCTGTATATGTCCACATTCCTCGTGGTCTATTGGAGATGTATGTGTCCACATTTCTGGTGATCTATTGGAGATGTATGTGTCCACTTTCCTGGTGATCTATTGCAGATGTATGTGTCCACATTCCTGGTGATCTATTGGAGATGTATGTATCCACATTCCTGGTGGTCTATTGGAGATGTTTGTGTCCATATTGCTGGTGGTCTATTGGAGACGTATGTGTCCACTTTCCTGGTGATCTATTGGAGACGTATGTGTCCACATTTCTGGTGACCTATTGGAGATGTCTGTTTCCACACTTCTGGTGACCTATTGGAGATGTATCTGTCCACATTTCTGGTGATCTGTTGGAGATGTATGTGTCCACTTTCCTGGTGATCTATTGGAGATGTATGTGCCCACATTTCTGATGATCTATTGGAGATGGATGTGACAACATTCCTGGTGATTAGTTCGAGATGTAAGTGTTCACATTCCTGGTGATCTATTGGAGATGTATGCCTCCACATTCCTGATGATCTGCTGGAGATGTATGTGTCCACATTCCTGGTGATCTATTGGAGATGCATGTGTCCACACCTCTGGTGACCTATTGGAGATGTATGTGTCCACATTCATGGTGATCTATTGGAGATGTATGTGTCCACATTTCTGGTAATCTATTGGAGATGTATGTGTCCACATTCCTGGTGATCTGTTGGAGATGTATGTGTTCACATTTCTGGTGATCTATTGGAGATGTATGTGTTTACATTTCTGATGATCTATTGGAGATGTATGTGCCCTCATTTCTGGTGATCTATTGGAGATGTATGTGCCCACATTTCTGGTGGTCTATTGGGGATGTATGTGTCCACATTCCTGGTGGTCTATTGGAGATGTATGTGTCCACATTTCTGGTGATCTATTGGAGATGTATGTGTCCACTTTCCTGGTGATCTATTGGAGATGTATGTGTCCACATTCCTGGTGAACTGTTGGAGATGTATTTGTCCACATTCCTGGTGACCTATTGGAGATGTATGTTTCCACACACCTGGTGACCTATTGGAGCTGTATGCGTCCATATTTCTGGTGATCTGTTGGAGATGTATGTGTCCATATTTCTGGTGCCCTTTGGATATGTATGTTTCCACATTCCTGGTGATCTATTGGAGATATGTGTGTCCACATTTCTGGTGACCTATTGGAGGTGCATGTGTCCACATTCCTGGTGATCTATTGGAGATGTATGTGTCCACTTTCCTGGTGACCTATTGGCGATGTATGTATCCACATTCCTGGTGGTCTATTGGAGATGGGTGTGTCCATATTGCTGGTGGTCTATTGGAGCCGTATGAGTCCACTTTCCTGGTGATCTATTGGAGATGTATGTGTCCACATTTCTGTTGACCTATTGGAGATGTCTGTTTCCACACTTCTGGTGACCTATTGGAGATGTATGTGCCCACATTTCTGGTGATCTGATGGAGATGTATGTGTCCACTTTGCTGGTGATCTATTGGAGATGTATGTGTCCATATTTATTTTGATCTATTAGAGATGTGTGTGTCCACATTTCTGGTGATCTATTGGAGATGTATGTGTCCACATTTCTGGTGATCTGTTGGAGATGTATGTGTCCACTTTCCTGGTGATCTATTGGAGATGTATGTGTCCACATTCCTGGTGATCTATTGGAGATGTATGTGTCCACTTTCCTGGTGATCTATTGGAGATGCATGTATCCACATTCCTGGTGGTCTATTGGAGAGGGATGTATCCATATTGCTGGTGGTCTATTGGAGACGTATGTGTCGATATTTATTTTGATCTATTGGAGATGTATGTGTCCACATTCCTGGTGACCTATTGGAGATGTATGTGTCCACATTCCTGGTGATCTACTGGAGATGTATGTATCCACATTCCTGGTGGTCTGTTGGAGATGTATGTGTCCAGATTATCTGGTGATCTATTGGAGAAGTATGTGTCCACATTCCTGGTGATCTATTGGAGATGTATGTATCCACATTCCTGGTGGTTTATTGGAGATGTATGTGTCCACTTTCCTGGTGATCTGTTGGAGATGTATGTGTCCACATTTCTGGTAATCTGCTGGAGATGTATGTGTTCACATTCCTGGTGATCTGTTGGAGATGTGTGTGTTCACATTTCTGGTGATCTATTGGAGATGTATGTGTCCACATTTCTGGATGTATGTGTCCATATTTATTTTGATTTATTAGTGATGTGTGTGTCCACATTCCTGTTGATCTGTTGGAGATGTATGTGTCCACATTTCTGGTGATCTGTTGGAGATGTATGTGTCCACATTCCTGGTGATCTGTTGTAGATGTATGTGTCCACATTCCTGGTGATCTATTGGAGATTTATGTGTCCACATTCCTGGTGATCTATTGGAGATGTACGTATCCACATTCCTGGTGATCTATTGGAGATGTATGTGTCCACATTTCTGGTGATCTGTTGTAGATGTATGTGTCCACATTTCTGGTGATCTGTTGTAGATGTATGTGTCCACATTCCTGGTGATCTATTGGAGATGTGTGTGTCCACATTCCTGGTGATCTGTTGTAGATGTATGTGTCCACATTTCTGGTGATCTGTTGTAGATGTATGTATCCACATTCCTGGTGGTCTATTGGAGATGGATGTGTCCATACTGCTGGTCGTCTATTGGAGACGAATGTGTCGATATTTATTTTGATCTCTTGGAGATGCATGTGTCCACATTCCTGGTGACCTATTGGAGATGTATGTGTCCACTTTCCTGGTGATCTATTGGAGATGTATGTGTCCACATTCCTGGTGATCTATTGGAGATGTATGTATCCACATTCCTGGTGGTCTATTGGAGATGTATGTGCCCACATTTCTGGTGATCCACTGGAGATGTATGTGTCCACATTTCTGGTGATCTATTGGAGATGTATGTGTCCACATTTCTGGTGATCTATTGGAGATGTATGCATCCACATTCCTGGTGATCTATTGGAGATGTATGTGTCCACTTTCCTGGTGATCTATTGGAGATGTATGTGTCCACTTTCCTGGTGATCTATTGGAGATGTATGTGTCCACATTCCGGGTGATCTATTGGAGATGTATGTGTCCACTTTCCTGGTGATCTATTGGAGATGTATGTGTCCACATTCCTGGTGATCTGTTGGAGATGTATGTGTTCACATTTCTGGTGATCTATTGGAGATGTATGTGTCCACATTTCTGGTGATCTGTTGGAGATGCATGTATCCACATTCCTGGTGATCTGTTGGAGGTGCATGTGTTCACATTTCTGGTCATCTATTGGAGATGTATGTGTTCACATTTCTGGTGATCTATTGGAGATGTATGTGTCCACATTTCTGGTGATCTGTTGGAGATGTATGTGTCCACTTTCCTGGTGATCTATTGGCGATGTATGTGTCCACATTCCTGATGGTCTATTGGGGATGTATGTCTCCACATTCCTGGTGGTCTATTGGAGATGTATGAGTCCACATTTCTGGTGATCTATTGGAGATGTATGTGTCCACTTTCCTGGTGATCTATTGGAGATGTACGTGTCCACATTCCTGGTGATCTATTGGAGATGTATGTATCCACATTCCTGGTGATCTATTGGAGATGTATGTGTCCACATTCCTGGTGGTCTATTGGAGATGTATATGTCCATATTTCTGTTAATCTGTTGGAGTTGCATGTGTCCACATTCCTGGTGATCTGTTGGAGATGAATGTGTCCACATTTCTGGTGATCTGTTGGAGATGTATGTGTCCACATTCCTGGTGATCTGTTGGAGATGTATGTTTCCACATTCCTGGTGATCTATTGGAGATGTATGTGTCCACATTCCTGGTGATCAGTTCGAGATGTATGTGTCCACATTTCTGGTAATCTATTGGAGATGTATGTGTCCACATTCCTGGTGATCTGTTGGAGATGTATGTGTTCACATTTCTGGTGATCTATTGGAGATGTATGTGTTTACATTTCTGATAATCTATTGGAGATGTATGTGCCTACATTTCTGGTGATCTATTGGAGATGTATGTGTCCACATTTCTGGTGGTCTATTGGGGATGTATGTGTCCACTTTCCTGGTGATCTATTGGAGATGTACGTATCCACATTCCTGGTGGTCTATTGGAGATGGATGTGTCCATACTGCTGGTCGTCTATTGGAGACGTATGTGTCGATATTTATTTTGATCTATTGGAGATATATGTGTCCACATTCCTGGTGACCTATTGGAGATGTATGTGTCCACAATGCTGGTGATCAATTTGAGATGCATGTGTCCACAATCCTGGTGATCTATTGGAGATGTATGTGTCCGCCTTCCTGGTGACCTATTTGAGATGTATGTGTCCACATTCCTGGTGACCTGTTGGAGATGTATGTGTCCACATTCCCAGTGACCTATTGGAGATGTATTTGTCCACATTCCTGGTGACCTATTGGAGATGTATGTTTCCATATATCTGGTGATCTGTTGGAGATGCATGTGGCCATATTTCTGGTGATCTATTGGAGATGTATGTGTCCACATTTCTGGTGGTCTATTGGGGATGTATGTGTCCACATTCCTGGTGATCGATTGGAGATATGTGTTTCCACATTTCTGGTGACCTATTGGAGGTGCATGTGTCCACATTTCTGGTGAACTATTGGAGATGTCTGTTTCCACACTTCTGGTGATCTATTGGAGATGGATGTGTCCACATTCCTGGTGATCTGTTGGAGATGTATGTGTCCACATTTCTGGTGATCTGTTGGAGATGTATGTGTCTACATTTCTGATGATCTGTTGGAGATGTATGTGTCCACATTCCCGGTGACCTATTGGAGATGTATGTGTCCACATTTCTGGTGACCTATTGGTGATGTATGTTTCCATATTCCTTGTGGTCTATTGGAGATGTATGTGTCCACATTCCTGGTGACCTATTGGAGCTGTATGTGTCCACATTTCTGGTGGTCTATCGGGGATGTATGTGTCCACATTCCTGGTGGTCTATTGGAGATGAAGGTGTCCACATTTCTGGTGATCTATTGGCGATGTATGTGTCCACTTTCCTGGTGATCTATTGGAGATGTATGTGTCCACATTCCTGTTGATCTGTTGGAGATGTATGTGTCCACATTTCTGGTGATGTGTTGGAGATGTATGTGTCCACACCTCTGGTGACCTATTGGAGATGTATGTGTCCTCATTCCTGGCGATCTATTGGAGATGTATGTGTCCCCATTTATGGTGATCTATTGGAGATGTATTTGTCCACATTTCTGGTGGTCTATTGGAGATTTATGTGCCCACATTCCCGGTGACCTATTGGAGATGTATGTGTCCACATTTCTGGTGATCTATTGGAGATGTATATGTCCATATTTCTGTTAATCTGTTGGAGTTGCATGTGTCCACATTCCTGGTGATCTGTTGGAGATGTATGTTTCCGCATTCCTGGTGATCTATTGGAGATGTATGTGTCCACATTCCTGGTGATCTATTGGAGATGTATGTGTCCACTTTCCTGGTGATCTATTGGAGATGTACGTATCCACATTCCTGGTGGTCTATTGGAGATGGATGTGTCCATACTGCTGGTCGTCTATTGGAGACGTATGTGTCGATATTTATTTTGATCTATTGGAGATATATGTGTCCACATTCCTGGTGACCTATTGGAGATGTATGTGTCCACAATGCTGGTGATCAATTTGAGATGTATGTGTCCAGATTCCCGGTGACCTATTGGAGATGTATGTGTCCACATTCCTGCTAATCTATTGGAGATGTATGTGTCCACAATGCTGGTGATCAATTTGAGATGTATTTGTCCACATTCCTGGTGACCTATTGGAGATGTATGTGTCCATATATCTGGTGATCTGTTTGAGATGTATGTGTCCATATTTCTGGTGGTCTATTGGGGATGTATGTGTCCACATTGCTGGTGATCGATTGGAGATGTATATGTCCATATTTCTGGTAATCTGTTGGAGTTGCATGTGTCCACATTTCTGGTGATCTGTTGGAGATGTAAGTGTTCACATTCCTGGTGATCTATGGGAGATGTATGTGTCCACATTTCTGGTAATCTATTGGAGATGTATGTGTCTACATTTCTGATGATCTGTTGGAGATGTATGTGTCCACATTCCCGGTGACCTATTGGAGATGTATGTGTCCACATTTCTGGTGATCTATTGGAGATGTATGTGTCCACATTTCTGGTGACCTATTGGTGATGTATGTTTCCATATTCCTTGTGGTCTATTGGAGATGTACGTGTCCACATTCCTGGTGACCTATTGGAGCTATATGTGTCCACATTTCTGGTGGTCTATCGGGGATGTATGTGTCCACATTCCTGGTGGTCTATTGGAGATGTGTGTGTCCACATTTCTGGTGACCTATTGGTGATGCATGTTTCCATATTCCTTGTGGTCTATTGGAGATTTATGTGCCCACATTCCCGGTGACCTATTGGAGATGTATGTGTCCACATTTCTGGTGATCTATTGGAGATGTATGTATCCACATTCCTGGTGGTCTGTTGGAGATGGATGTGTCCATATTGCAGGTGGTCTATTGGAGACGTATGTGTCGATATTTATTTTGATCTATTGGAGATGTATGTGTCCACATTCCTGGTGACCTATTGGAGATGTGTGTATCTACATTCCTGGTGGTCTATTGGAGCTGTATGAGTCCACTTTCCTGGTGATCTATTGGAGATGTATGTGACCACATTTCTGGTGACCTATTGGAGATGTCTGTTTCCACACTTCTGGTGACCTATTGGAGATGTATGTGTCCACATTCCTGGTGATCTGTTGGAGATGTTTGTGTCCATATTTATTTTGATCTATTAGAGATGTGTGTGTCCACATTCCTGTTGATCTGTTGGAGATGTATGTGTCCACATTCCTGGTGATCTTTTGGAGATGTATGTGTCCACACCTTTGGTGACCTATTGGAGATGTATGTGTCCTCACTCCTGGCGATCTATTGGAGATGTATGTGTCCCCATTTATGGTGATCTATTGGAGATGTATATGTCTACATTTCTGGTGGTCTATTGGAGATGTATGTGTCCACATTCCTGGTGGTGTTTTGGAGATGTATGTGCCCACATTTCTGGTGATCTATTGGAGACTAGCTGGGGGAGCCCGGCTTTGCCAGGGCTGTTTTGGGCCAGGCAGTTTAAATCGAGTGCCAGGCTTTGGGCCCTGTGTCTCTGTCCCTGTGTGAATCTGCTGCCGGGCAACATTTTAAATCGAGTCCCAGGCTTTCGGGCCCTGTCTCTGTGTCCCTCTGTGAATCTGCTGCCGGGCAACATTTGTACCTTTTAATACCTTCAAAGATGAAAGTGAAAGTACTTATAAAACATTTTTGGTAAATCTTATGTTATTTTTAAAAGAGAGACTAACTTTTTCGAAGCTGGATTAGCAGATTTTGAGCTGGAAGTAAATGGGGTTTTTAGCTTGAGGCAATGGCTGCCAGATCCCCGAGATGAAAACGATTAGTCCCGCCCACACACACACACACCGATTGGCCAACCATCAGGTGACTGAAGTGTAGGATTGGTCAATCATGACGGCACAGGATTGGTCGAACCTTGACGTCGGTGAATCAATGCTAATTAGCAGATAATGAGCGTAATTTTGAAGGTTTTTTGCATAAGACGCGAGCAATTTTCGTCCGACCGAAAAGTAAATACGCTTACGACTGTCCCAGAACGGTAAGCTTTATTCGGAGGTAACGCACGCGCAGGTACGCCCTATAACTTCAGAGCGTATAGCCAGACAGACAAAACGTACGGAACCGCTTTATATATATAGATAGACTAGCTGGAGTGCCCGGCGGTGCCGAGGCTTTTTCGAGTGCATGTTGTTGTTGGAAGGGAGAGAGCGACTGGGGGGGAAGAGAGAGAGCGCGATTGGGGCGGGAGAGAGTGAGCGCGACTGGGGGGGGAGAGAGAGAGAGCGCGACTGGGGGGCGGAGAGAGAGAGCGACTGGTGGCAGCACGGTGGCATAGTGGTTAGCACTGTTGCCTCACAGCGCCAGGGACCCGGGTTCGAATCCTGCCTCGGGTGACTGTCTGTGTGGAGTTTGCACATTCTCCCCGTGTTTGCGTGGGTTTTCTCCGGGTGCTCCGGTTTCCTCCCACAGTCCAAAGATGTGCGGGTTAGGATGATTGGCTATGATAAATTGACCCTTAGTGTTAGGGGGATTAAATACGTGGGGTTACGGGGATAGGGTGGGATATGTGTTGGTGTAGGGATTACAGGGATCGGGTGGGATATGTGTCGGTGCAGGCTCGATGGGCCAAAATGGCCTCTATCTGCACTGTGGGGTTTC
>NC_140995.1:51044801-51079834 GCF_052327205.1 Somniosus microcephalus
CACAGGGAGATTCACAACTCACAATGAAGCCAGAGGGTGAGCTATTGGCGGAGGAGGAGAGGGTGCCCGAGTAGCGGCTGAGGGCCCTGGCCAGTGAGCATTCAGATCAAGGCAGCCTTCCATGAAATGCCTGCAGAGCCTCAGAGCCGTGTGAAGGATTCTCTGAAGGCGTGGGGGAGATGGTGAGCATGGTGACAGAGTCCAATACCATCCTTTGAGGCACAATCGGAGGGGGCTTCTGTACATCGCAGAGCGTCCTCCAGCTAGTGGCAGCTTGAGGAACTTCTCCTCAGGACACAGAGACCTCCTGACACCTCACCCCACGGAGATACTGAGGAGTCATAGAAACTTACAGCACAGGAGGCCATTCGGCCCATCGTGCCTGTGCCGGCTCTTTGAAAGAGCGGTCGTGCTCAGACCCACAGCCCCACGTTTTGTCCGTAACCCTGTGAGCTCCTCATCCTCCAGAACCCGTCCAACCTCCTTTTAGAATTATTGATGGAATCAGCCTCCATCACCTTCTCAGGTCGAGCGTTCCCGATCCCAACAACTCCCCGAGTGAAAAGATTTCTCCTCATCGCCCCTCGAGATCTTTTGCCAATGATTTTGAATCAATGACCTCTGGTTATTGACCCACTCGCCAGAGGGGATAGTTTTTCTCGATCTACTCCATCAAAACCTCTCATCATCTTAGGTCACCTCTTCACCTTCTCTGTTCCAAGGAGAACGGCCCTAACTTTTCCAACCTCTCCTCCTAACTGAAGTCCCTCATCCCTGGTAACATCCTGGTAAACCTCCGCTGGACCCTTTCCGAGGCCTTTACATCTTTCCTGAAGTGTGGGGCCCAGAATTGTCCACATCCTCTGGGACAACCCACCCTGGTGGTTGGGTATCTGCAGGAGGGGCTGAGGCCTCCCGCAGTGCAGCCTTAAGAGCTGTGGCCTCCTGGCTTTCCTGCTCCTCTTCCTCTTCCTCCTCCAACAAATAAATGATAAACAGGGGAATCCCCGTGGGGATAAACAGGGGAATCCCCGTAGGGAAATCCATCTTGGTGCCCCCTAAAGCCCAGCCCCCATCTATGTTTTTATACCACAGAAGGCAGTAGAGGCCAGTTCATTAAATATATTCAAGAAGGAGTTGGATATATTTCTTAAGGCTAAAGGGATCAAGGGATATGGGGAGAAGGCAGGGACAGGGTACTGAGTTTGGATGATCAGCCATGATCTCATTGAATGGCAGAGCAGGCTCGAGGGGCCGAATGGCCGACTCCTGCTCCTATCTTCGATGTAACCTTTAGGGAAATTCCCCAAACAAGAAACAGTTTCCAGGGGGGCCTCCAAATGAAAGAACTTACATTTCTATAACGTCTTTCAGTCCTCAGGACAGCCCAAAGCGCTTTACAGCCAAGTTAAAGTCCAGCCACTGTTGGTTTGGAGGCAAGTGCAGCAACCAATTTGTGCACAGCAAGATCCCACCAAAAAAAAAGGAGTTAAATAGATAAATAAATAACCAGTTAATTTGTTTTCTGAAGGCAACAGTGCTGTACCAACAAAAAACTTCATCTCCAAAGTCAGAATTGAGTTTTATAAGACAGATGAGGTTCCAGGGATGAGGGACTTCAGTGACGTGGATAGACTGGAGAAGCTGGGGTTGTTCTCCTTCGAGCAGAGAAGGCTAAGAGGAGATTTGATGGAGGTGTTCAAAATCATGAGGGGTCTGGACAGAGTAGAGAGAGAAACTGTTTCCATTGGCGGAAGGGTCGAGAACCAGAGGGCACAGATTTAAGGTGATTGGCAGAAGAACCAAAGGCGACATGAGGAAAAACTTTTTACGCAGCGAGTGGTTAGGATTTGGAATGCACTGCCTGATAGGGCGGTGGAGGCAGATTCAATAGTAGCCTTCAAAAGGGAATTGGATAAATACTTGAAGGGGAAAAAATTGCAGGGATATGGGAAAAGAGCGGGGGAGTGGGACTAACTGGATTGCTCTTCGAAAGAGCCGGCACAGACTCGATGGGCCGAATGGCCTCCTCCTGTGCTGTACTATTCTATGATTCTATGAAAACAGACCGTAACACTCCCAGGTGTTAACCGGCAGCCTAAAGGATCAAAACAGCAACTAACCTGGAGTATTGTGTCCAATTCTGGGCACCGCACTTTAGGAAGGGTGTCAAGGGCCTTGGAGAGGGTGCGGAGGAGATTTCAGGGATGGTTCCAGGGATGAGGGACTTCAGTGATGTGGAGAGACTGGAGAAGCTGCGATTGTTCTCCTTAGAGCCAAGAATGTTAATTGGAGATTTAATAGATCTGTTCAAAATTATGAAGGGTTTTGATGGAGTAAATCAGGAGAAAGTGTTTCCAGTGGCAGGAGGGTCGGTAACCAGAGGACACAGATTGAAGATAATCGGCAAAAGAACCAGAGGGGAGATGAGGAGAATGTTTTTACAGCGAGTTGTTGTGATCTGGAACGCGCTGCCTGAAAGGGCGGTGGAAGCAGATTCAATAGTAACTTTCAAAAGGGAATTGGATAAATACTTGAAAAGGAAAAATGCTGGGCTGTGGGGAAAGAGCAGGGGGAGTGGGACTAATTGGAGAGCTCGTTCAAAGAGCCGGCACAGGCATGATGGGCCGAATGGCCTCCTCCTGTGCTGTGTGGTTCTACAAACCTGTATAGAGTGGATGAGCCCTTTAAATAGCGCTGCTGAGGGTCCTTGCTGCCCGTTCACACCACGAGTTACTGGGCGGGTTCATCATGGGGCGAATCAGGCCCCGGGGAAGCCCAAGTTCACGAGATTTAAATATTTTAACGATCGTTTAACATCGTCCATGACGACTACAGAGTAGCCCCATCCAAAATGGCAGGCAGCGTACTTCCGACACGGAATGAGCGCGAGTGTGCCGGCTGCCATGTCGGATACTTAGGTGCCCATTTTTTGCGCCCGAATAGCGGGCGCGGCACCAGTGGATCCTCGGCCAATGAGCTAGAAGCCGAGGGCGGACAGGGGCAGACGTCGGGCATACTTCACCCAAGCCAGAGATTGACACGCGGAGTGACCTCTGGCTAATGTCACCACACTTTAGAAAGGATGTGAAGGCCCTTGAGAGGGTGCAGAGGAGATTTACCAGAATGGTTCCGGGGTTGGGGGATCTCAGCTACAAGGACAGGTTGGAGAAGCTGGATTTGTTTTCATTAGAGCAAAGGAGGTTGAGGGGTGATTTGATAGAGGTGAACAAGATTATGACGGGTTTGGATAGGCTAGACGGGGAAAGGCTGTTCCCACTAGTTGATGGTACAAGGACTAGGGGACACAGATTTAAGGTTTTGGGCAAGAGATACAGGAGGGACGTGAGGAAAAACTTTTTTACGCAGCGAGTGGTGAGGGCCTGGAACTCGCTGCCGACGGAAGTGGTGGAAGCGGAGACACTCGATGTTTTCAAGGGGAGACTGGATAGGTACTTGAGGGAAATAAACTTGCAGGGCTACAGGGATAGAGCGGGGGAATGGGACTGACTGGATTGCTCTACAGAGAGCCGGCACGAACTCGATGGGCCGAATGGCCTCCTTCTGTACTGTTATGACTCTATGACTAAATGTACGGGCGAGCCAGCACTCCAACGGTCCCTGGTCGAGGATGGGGAGTCGAGGGTTAATTCACTGGGTTACTGGCACCGTGTCTGTTGACACAGCTGTCGGGAATGAAACACTTGCCAAGCCTCAAGTTCCTCACAGCCAGCGAATCTTCAACCTTAAAGGAGCAGGCTCCTCAGCAACTACATAAAAGATAATAATTCAGCCAACTTTTACTCTGCAATGTCCTTCGCAGCGACATAGCTTGGCCTTCATTACGGGATCGCACTATGCAATTTTCAAGATGTGGTTTATGGATCAGACAGTGTAACTCACGGGCTCGTACTGTGCGGTTTATGGGATCGTACTGTGCGGTTTATGGGATCACAGCATGAGGTTTACGGGATCGTGCCGTGCGGTTTCACGGGATCGCGCCGTGCGGTTTCACGGGATCGTGCTGTGCGGTTTTACGGGGTCGCGCCACGCGGTTTACAGGATCGCGCCGCGCAGATTCTGGGATCTGAACACAGGACTACATGCATGCTAAACAGTGGAAGCAGCTTTCTATAGACAGAGTTAAGCAATCCGACAACCAATGGATCAGATCAAAGCTCTGCAGTCCTGCCACTTCCAGTTGTGAAGGGTGGTGGACCATTAAACAATTAACGGGAGGAGGAGGCTCCATGAATATCCCCATCTTCAATGAAGACTGAGCCCAGCCCGCGAGTACAAAAGACAAGGCTGAAGCATTTGCTACCATCTTCAGTCAGAAGTGCCGAGTGGATGATCCATCTCGGCCTCCTTCCGAGGTCCCCACCATCACAGAAGCCAATCTTCAGCCAATTCAAATCACTCAACGTGATATCAAGAAATGACTGAGCGCACTGGATACATCAAAGGCTATGGGCCCCGACAACATCCTGGCTATCGTGCTGAAGACTTGTGCTCCAGAACTAGCCGCGCCTCTAGCCAAGCTGTTCCAGTACAGCTACAAGACTGGCATCTATCTGACAATGTGGAAAACTGCCCAGGTATGTCCTGCCCACAAAAAGCAGGACAAATCCAACCCGGCCAATTACCGCCCCATCAATCTTCCTGACATCACCCCTGAACGGCCTGGCTCTAATTTTAAGGTTCTGCCCCCTTGTTCTGGACTCCCCCCACCAGAGGAAATAGTTTCTCTCTCTCGACCCGATCGAATCCCTTTGCCATTTTAAACACCTCGATCAGATCACACCTCAACCCTCTAAACTCGAGGGAGTACAAGCCCAGTCTGCGCAACCTGTCTTCGTAATTTAACCCTTTTAGCCCCGGTATTATTCTGGTGAATCTGGGCTGTTCCCCCTCCAGGGCCGATCTATCCTTCCTGAGGGGCGGGGCCCAGAACTGAACCCAGTGACTCCAGAGGGGGTCTGATCAGAGCTCTGAGCAACTGAAGCATCACTTCCTCCGCTTTGTAATCCCGCCCCCCTGGAGATAAAGGCCAACATTCCATTCACCTCTTTAATTATTATTTCAACCCGTGCTCTCGCCTTCAGTGACTATTGAATGACTTGAAACTTGGCCTAATTTACGGTGTTTGAAAATAAAAGGTTTGCCAGGCACTTTGGATAGACGCCCTGGTCCCCTGTGATTCCGAACGAATGCTCCGCTCGATTGCCCAGACTCTCGAAACAAATCTTATTTTATAAAAATGGTTTTGTTATTTTTTAAAAAACACTTCAGACACAATTACTGCCTCAAGGCTGTAAGGGATAGATTCCAAGAGGGTGTTAGAAGCAATTCCTCAAGAGCAAAGCGGCTCGTTCACATTTCCCGTTTGTCTTGCACAGAATTACAGGCCGTTCGGCCCAACAGGTCGATGCAGGAGTTTATGCTCCACACGAGCCTCCTCCCACCCCTACCTGGGGGAGACCAGAACTAGGGGGGGCACCAAGAAATCCACTGGGGAATTCAGGAGAAACTTCTTCACCCAGAGAGTGGTGAGAATGTGGAACTCGCTACCACAGGGAGTGGTTGAGGCGAAGAGCAGAGATACATTTAAGGGGAAGCTGGATAAACACACGAGGGAGAAAGGAATAGAAGGATACGGTGATAGGGTGAGATGAAGAGGGGTGGGAGGAGGCTGGTGTGGAGCAGAAACACCGGCACGGAGCAGAGGGGCCGAATGGCCTGTTTCTGTGCTGTACATTCTGTGTAATTCCATGTACTTCATCCCTACTCTTTTCCCATAGTCTTCCCCTTTGAAAGTTACTATTGAATCTGCTTCCACCGCCCTTTCAGACAGCGCATTCCAGATCACAACAACTCGCTGACACTGCGGGTCAAATCCTGACCCTGGGGGGGGGGGTCAAAGAAAGACTTCAAAATCGATCAGAAACTGAGCTCCAAACCAACAAGGCCCTTCAAGAACACGTTCTCAAGGAGGCAGCTTTCACTGGCCCAGCGAAACCGAGCTTCCATCGAGGTGCTGGAGAAGGAGTTTTCAGCGAGAGCCTCGCCGGTGTTCATTCGGTGAGGGGAGGCGGGGAGGGGGGAAAGGGGATCAGAGCAGTACGTTAGATTAAAAGCCCCCTCCCTCAGGGAGCCGCTCTCCCTGTTTAAGGTCCGAGAGGCCACTTACCTTATCGATGTTATAGCGCTGACGGGCCAGACCTCCCTTTCCCTTTCCAGACCAAGAACCTTCCAGAACCTGCCGACCAGCAGCTGCAATAGATAAGACATCATCTCTGCTGCGTGATTTCACCTTTATATCCCCCCCCCCCTGCCCATCACCCCAATAACCCCCTCCTCTCCTGCAGGCAGTGCCTCCCTCTCCCTCCACCCCTCTCCCCACCCCCACCACCCCAATACCTCAACCAATCCTTCATATGCCAATCCGGGACGGCTAGACTATTCACCTGCAGAGGGCAGCGCGGCAGGTTAATCCTGTCCTCATCCAGGCGCGAGCAGGAGTCACTGGGGCCGCTAACAGCCCTCTGGGAAGAGGAATCATTCAGCGCAGGAGGCCATTCAGCCCATCGTGCTTGTGCCGGCTCTTTGAAAGAGCTCTCCAATTAGTCCCACTCCCCCCTGCTCTTTCCCCACAGCCCTGGCGCAAAAACAATCACTTCCTTCCCTGTTACTGTAGGTGTGTCTAACACCACACACTGTACCACACTCGCCCCGGACAAAGAAAGAAAGACAGACTTGCATTTCTATAGCGCCTTTCATCACCTCAGGACATCCCAAAGCGCTTTACAGCCGGTGAGGTACTTTTTTGAAGTGTAGTCACTGTTGTAATGTAGGAAACGCGGCAACCAATTTGTGCACAGCAAGCTCCCACAGACAGCAATGTGATAATGACCAGATCATCTGTTTTTTAGTGATGTTGGTTGAGGGATAAATATTGGCCCCAGGACATAAGAACATAAGAATTAGGAGCAGGAGTCGGCCATTCGGCCCCTCGAGCCTGCTCCGCCATTCAATAAGATCATGGCTGATTATCGACCTCAACTCCACTTTCCCGCCCGATCTCCATATCCCTCGATTCCCCGAGAGTCCAAAAATCTATCGATCTCTGTCTTGAATATTCTCAACGACTGAGCCTCCACAGCCCTCTGGGGTAGAGAATTCCAAAGATTCACCACCCTCTGAGTGAAGAAATTTCTCCTCATCTCAGTCTTAAATGGCCGACCTGAATCTATGAGCCCTGGTTCTAGACTCCCCAGCCAGGGGAAACATCCTCCCTACATCTACTCTGTCAAGCCCTCGAATAATTTTGTATGTTTCAATGAGATCACCTCTCATTCCTCTAAACTCCAGAGAATATAGGCCTAGTCTACTCAATCTCTCCTCATAGGACAATCCCCAGGAACCAGTCTGGTGAACCTTCGTTGCACTCCCTCTATGGCAAGTATATCCTTCCTTAGGTAAGGAGACCAAAACTGTCCACAATACTCCAGGTGTGGTCTCACCAGGGCCCTGTACAATTACAGCAAGACTTCTTTACTCTTAGATTCCAACCCCTTTGCAATAAAGACTAGCATACATTTTTCTTCCTAATTGCTTGCTGTAGCTGCATGTTAACTTTGTGATTAATGTAGAAGGACACCCAAATCCCTCTGCACACCAACATGTACTCGTCTCTCCTTTTAAAAAATATTCTGCTTTTCTATTCTTCCTACCAAAGTGGATAATTTCACATTTTTCCACATTATATTCCATCTGCCATGTTCTTGCCCAATAACTTAGCCTGTCTATGTTCCATCGCAGCCTCCTTGCGTCCTCCTCACAACTTACTTTCCCACCTAGCTTTGTATCATCAGCAAACTTGGATACATTACACTCAGTCCCTTCATCTAAATCACTGATGTACAGGAAACTTTCTGGTATCCGGCACGGACGGGACTGACGTGGTGCCGGTTCATCAAAAATTCCGGATGACCGAACGCTATAGTAAAAGATACGGAGCTCAGAGCTCCGTATAAAGCAACAAACCCTGTTGCTTAGCAACAGCTTCAGAACAACGTCCACAAGTTGCAAGCGTCTCTGTAGCTTAGCAACAGCTGCAGCCACATGCTTGCACAGCAACAAATGGACTAATAAAAGTAATAAAAGTTACCTGAACCTACTCCTGAATTTTGCCGGTTAACCGACATTTCCGGTTATTTAGGGGCCGGTTAATCGAAAGTTTCCTGTAGATTGTGAACAGCTGAGGCCCCAGCACTGATCCTTGCGGCACCCCACTAGTTACAACCTGCCAACCCAAAAATGACCCGTTTATTCCTACTCTCTGTGTTCAGTCCGTTAACCAATCCTCAATCCATGCTAGTATATTACCCCCAATCCCGTGAGCCCTAATCTTGCGTAAAGTGAATCTGAGGGTTTCAAAGAGCGGAGATTTGAGCTGGCAGTGTAGCGAGAGGCTTAGTCCCTTAGTTAACACAGGACCCCATTAATTGGCACAAACAGGACCAAGCACGGCCTGGCCTTGTATAAATGGATTCCGATGCTGAGGTGATTACAGAGTACAGGCTGTGTGAACTGTTCTGCAGTTTGGCTGTTTTAGGTCGCAGGTATATTTTAGATTCCATAAACAGCTTGTTAAACTGTTTTGAATCATAAAACTTTTACCACTGGAGTCTACGGCTGACAGAATTTATTGGGTGGTCTCGTTAGTACTGAGGAGGACTGCAACAAAATGCAAGATGTTAATAAACTTGCAGAATGGGCGTGTAATTGCCAAAAGAATTTCAATGTAGATAACAATTTGGCTCTTTCAAAGGGCCAGCACTGCATGAAGGGCCGAATGGCCTCCTTCTGTGCTGTATCCTTCTACGATAAGCGTGAGGGGGTGCATTATTGTAGGAAGAATAAAGAGGCCACATACTCCTCGGAAAACAAGAGTCTAAATGAGGAGCAGAGGGATCTGGGGTTACAGATTCACCAATCACTAAAAGTAGTGACGCAGGTTAACAAGGCCATTAAAAAAAAGCAAACAATGCCCTGAGGTTCATTTCTCAAAGAGTCGAATTCAAGAGCAGAGAAGTTATGCTAAACCTGTATCGAACTTTGGTTCGGCCACACTCGGAGCACTGCGAGCAGCCATATTATAAAAAGGAAATACAGGCACCGGGGAAGGTGCAAAAAATGATTTACAAGGATGATATCAGAACTGAGAAATTATAACCAAGCACGGCCTGGCCTTGTATAAATGAATTCTGATGCTGAGGTGATTACAGAGTACAGGCTGTGTGAACTGTTCTGCAGTTTGGCTGTTTTAGGTCGAAGGTATATTTTACATTCCATAAACGGCTTGTTAAACTGTTTTGAATCATAAAACTTGAGATTGAACAGGCTGGGGCTCTTTTCTCTACAAAACAGAGAAGGCTGAGGGGTGACCTGATCGAGGTCTTTACGATTATGAAGGGGTTCGGTAGGGTAGACGTAGAGAAGATGTTTCCACTTGTGGGGGAGACCAGAACTAGGGGCCATCAATATAAGATAGTCACTAATAAATCCACTGGGGAATTCAGGAGAAACCTCTTTACCCAGAGAGTGGGGAGAATGTGGAACTCGCTACCACAGGGAGTGGTTGAAGCGAATAGCAGAGTGGGGAGGGACAGGTTGGGGGGGGGGCAGAGGTTGGGGGCAGAGGTCAGGGAGGCAGAGGTCGGGGAGGCAGAGGTCGGGGAGGCAGAGGTCGGGGAGGCAGAGGTCGGGGAGGCAGAGGTTGGGGGCAGAGGTCGGGGTGCGAGAATTGGTTTCAGCACCCTCGGGGCCACACCGAATTTCTCCCCCAAAGAGTACAAAAGTGAGAAAGTTATAAAAAGAAAGACTTGCATTTCTACAGCGCCTTTCATGACCACCGGACGTCCCAAAGTGCTTTACAGCCAATGAAGCAGTTTTTGAAGTGTAGTCACTGTTGTAATGTAGGAAACGCGGCAGCCGATATGCGCATAGCAAGATCCCACAAACAGCAATGTGATAATGACCAGATAATCTGTTTTTGTTGGTTGAGGGGTAAATATTGGCCCCAGGACACCGGAGAGAACTCCCCTGCTCTTCTCTGAAATACTGGACGTGGGGTCGTTTACGTCCACCTGAGAGCGCAGACGGGACCTCGGTTTAATGTCTATTCCGAAAGACGGCACCCCCGTGTTCTGCTCCTCTTGCTCCATGTGGGAAGTCAGGGACGCTGCCAGTGTCCCTGACGACCATGTGTGCGGGAAATGCATCCAGCTGCAGCTACTTGTAGAACGCATTGCGGCGCTCGAGCTGCGGGTGGATGAAGTTTGGAGCATGCGCGATGCTGAGAGGGTCGTGGATAGCACGTTTAGCGAGTTGTTCACGACTCAGGGTAGGGCTGCACAGGGGGTGACCATCAGGCGGAGCAACAGAGGCAGGCAAGAAGTGCAGGGAACCCCTGCGGACATCCCCCTTTCAAACAGGTATACCAAGTTGGATACTGTTGAGGGGGATGACTCACCAGGGGAAGGCAGCAGCAGCCAGCTTCCTGGCACCAGGGATGCTTCTGCTGCTCAGGAAGGGAGGAAAAAGAGTGGGAGAGCAATAGTGGTAGGGGATTCTATCGTAAGGGGAACAGATAGGCGTTTCTGTGGCCGCAAACGTGACTCCAGGATGGTTTGTTGCCTCCCTGGGGCCAGGGTCATGGATGTCACTGAGCGGCTACAGGACATTCTTAAGGGGGAGGGTGAGCAGGCAGAGGTCGTGGTCCACATTGGGACCTACGACATAGGTAGGAAGGGGGATGAGGTCCTGCATCAAGAATTTAGGGAGCTAGGTAACAGGTTAAAGGGCAGGACCTCAAAGGTTGTAATCTCTGGATTACTCCCAGTGCCACGTGCTAGTGAGTATAGGAATAGGAGGATAGTGCAGATGAATGCGTGGCTAAAGAGTTGGTGTAGGAGGGAGGGTTTTAGTTTCCTGGATCACTGGGCCTGCTTCTGGGAAAGGTGGGACTTGTACAAGTCGGACGGGTTGCACCTGAACCAGAGCGGGACAAATATCCTTGCGGGGAGGTTTGCTAGCACTGTTGGGGGGGGTTTAAACTAACTTGGCAGGGGGATGGGATACAGAGGGGAGCTGAAATAGGGGGTGATGTGCTGCCAATTATAGAGAAAAAAACAAGTCAGCTTGGTAGACAGGGCAAATATATAAGGGCAAGGCTGGATGGCATCTATTTTAATGCAAGGAGTCTTGCAAATAAGGTGGATGAACTGAAGGTGTTGATAAACACATGGGAGTATGATATTGTTGCTATCACGGAGACATGGTTGAGGGAGGGGCAAGACTGGCAGCTCAATATTCCGGGGTACAGAATCTTCAGGCGAGACAGAGGGGGAGGTAAAAGAGGAGGGGGTGTCGCAATATTAATTAAGGAGTCAATTACTGCAGTAAGGAGGGATGATATATTAGCAGGTTCCTCTAATGAGGCCATATGGGTGGAGCTTAAAAACAAAAAGGGGGCAAGCACTTTGCTGGCAGTGTACTATAGGCCTCCAAACAGTCAGGGGGAGATAGAGGAACAGATATGTAGGCAAATCTCAGAGAAATGTGCAAATAATAGGGTAATAATAATGGGGGATTTCAACTTCCCCAATATTAACTGGGATAGTCAAAGTGTGAAAGGCTCAGAGGGTGTAGAATTCTTAAAGTGCATTCAGGAGAGCTTTTTGAGCCAGCATGTAGAAAGTCCTACAAGAGAGGGGGCAGTACTGGACCTAATTCTAGGGAATGTGGCCGGCCAAGTGGAAAAAGTGCTAGTAGGTGAGCACTTTGGTGACAGTGACCATAATATGGTGAGATTTAAGGTGGTCATGGAAAAGGACAGGGATGGGCCGGAAATAAAGGTTCTAAATTGGGGGAAGGCCGATTTTAATAGGATAAGGCAGGATCTGGCCAAAAGGGACTGGGATCAGCTACTTGTAGGAAAATCCGCATCGGAGCAATGGGAGGCTTTCAGAAGGGAGATTGAGATCATACAATAGCGACATGTTCCCGTAAAGGTCAAGGGTGGTTCCAAAAACCACAGGGAACCTTGGATGTCAGGGGATATACGAGAATGGATTAGGAAAAAAAGGAGGGCTTTTGGCAGATACAAAAGGCTAAAGACGGAGGAAGCCCTAGAGGAGTACAAAAAGTGCAGGGGGATACTTAAAAAAGAAATTAGGAGATCAAGGAGGGGCCATGAAATAACACTGGCGAGCAAAATAAAGGAAAATCCTAAGATGTTTTATAAGTATATTAAGGGTAAGAGGATAACTAGGGAAAAAATAGGGCCCATTAGGGACAAAAGTGGCAATGTGTGTGTGGAGCCGGAAGATGTAGGAGGGGTTCTAAATGAATTTTTTGCATCTGTTTTCACTATGGAGGAGGACGATGTAGACATAGAAATAGGGCGGGGGGGACTGTGATATGCTCGAACATATTAACATCGAGAGGGAGGAGGTATTGGCGGTTTTAGCAGGCCTAAAAATGGATAAATCCCCAGGCCCGGATGAAATGTATCCCAGGCTGCTGTGTGAGGCAAAGGAAGAGATTGCGGGGGCTCTAACACATATATTCAGGACCTCTCTGGCCACAGGGGATGTGCCAGAGGACTGGAGAACCGCTAATGTAGTACCATTATTCAAGAAGGGAAGTAGGGAAAAACCGGGGAACTACAGGCCAGTGAGCCTAACATCAGTGGTAGGAAAATTATTGGAAAAAATTCTGAGGGACAAAATTAGTCTCCACTTGGAGAGACAAGGATTAATCAGGGATAGTCAACATGGCTTTGTCAAGGGAAGATCATGTCTGACTAATTTGATTGAATTTTTTGAGGGGGTGACTAGGTGTGTGGATGAGGGTAACGCAGTGGATGTGGTATACATGGATTTCAGTAAGGCCTTCGATAAAGTCCCGCACAGGAGACTGGTCAAGAAGGTAAGAGCCCATGGAATCCAGGGTGCCTTGGCACATTGGATACAAAACTGGCTTAGTGGCAGAAGGCAGAGGGTGATGGTCGAAGGTTGTTTTTGTGACTGGAAGCCTGTGGCCAGTGGGGTGCCACAGGGATCGGTGCTGGGTCCCTTGCTGTTTGTGGTCTACATTAATGACTTGGATATGAATGTAAAAGGTATGATCAGTAAGTTCGCGGATGATACAAAAATTGGTAGGGTGGTAAATAGCGAGGAGGGTAGCCTCAGTCTGCAGGACGATATAGATGGGTTGGTCAGATGGGCGGAACAGTGGCAAATGGAATTTAACCCGGAAAAGTGCGAGGTGATGCACTTTGGGGGGACTAACAAGGCAAGGGAATACACAATGAATGGTAAGACCCTAGGCAAGACGGAGGTGCAGAGGGATCTGGGTGTGCAAGTACACAGATCCCTGAAGGCGGCGGAACAGGTGGATAAGGTGGTAAAAAAGGCATATGGGATACTTGCCTTCATTAGCCGAGGCATAGAATATAAGAGCAAGGAGGTTATGATGGAGCTGTATAAAACACTGGTTAGGCCACAGCTGGAATACTGTGTGCAGTTCTGGTCGCCACACTACAGGAAGGATGTGATCGCGTTGGAGAGGGTGCAGAGGAGATTCACCAGGATGTTACCAGGGCTGGAGCGCTTCAGCTATGAAGAAAGACTGGGCAGATTGGGTTTGTTTTCCTTGGAGCAGAGGAGGCTGAGGGGGGACATGATTGAGGTGTACAAAATTATGAGGGGCATAGATAGGATGGATACTGAGGAGCTTTTTCCCTTAGTAGAAGGGTCAATAACTAGGGGGCATAGATTCAAGGTAAAGGGCGGGAGGTTTAGAGGGGATTTGAGAAAGAACTTTTTCACCCAGAGGGTGGTTGGAGTCTGGAACTCACTGCCTGAAAGGGTTGTGGAGGCAGGAACCCTCACAACATTGAAGAAGCATTTGGATGAGCACTTGAAATGCCATAGCATACAAGGCTACGGACCAAATGCTGGAATATGGGATTAGATTAGACAGGGCTTGATGGCCGGCACGGACACGATGGGCCGAAGGGCCTCTATCCGTGCTGTATAACTCTATGACTCTATGACACTGCAGCGCTCCCTCAGTACTGCACTGGAGTGCCTAGCTTTATGTGCTCAAGTCTCTGGAGCAGGACTGGAACCCACAACCTCCTGACTCAGAGGCGAGGGTGCTGCCCACTGAGCCATGGCTGACCTTTAATAAATCACTGGTTAAGCCCTAGCTGCAGTATTGTGTTCAATTCTGGGCACCACAAGGCCTTGGAGAGGATGCAGAGGAGATTTACCAGAATGGTGCCAGGGATGAGGGACTTCAGTGATGTGGAGAGACTGGAGAAGCTGGGGTTGTTCTCCTTGGAGCAGAGAAGGTTAAGAGGAGATTTAATAGAGGTGTTCAAAATCATGAGGGGTTTAGACAGGGCCCTCTGCATTGCACACAGGTTTTCACACATGATTCTGGTGATTAAACTAAGGGCATTTTAAAGGGATAGGAAAAAGGGATGCCTTGGAAAACAAAATGGCTTAGGCTCGATGGGCCGAATGGCATCTTCCTGTGGGGAATAGGAAGGGGGTGGGGAAAGAGGGAAACGAGCGGTAATGCCGACAGGGAGGGTGCGGGCTGGAATATACCCAGAGAAGGTGGGCCGACACGGCAAAGGGATTCGGAAGCAAGAATCATGAATTCTAGGCGCTTCCCCACGGCAACAACGGAGGAGCGAAGAGGGAGGGTGGGGAGGGGGAGGGGGTGGCGGGATATCATCCCCTGATAGGGCAACACTGTTCCAGTGGGTCAACAGGGTGCGTGTGGGAGGGACGGAGCAGCTTAAAGGCAAAGAAAGGACACGGCACAGCACAAGAATAAATTCATTTATGCGCGCATATTGGGGAAAATACGGTAAATGGTTCTGCAAATGCTGGAATGGTTGGAAGAGCATTTGCTCCAACTTGTACCGTCTGTTATTCCCCCTGAAGCCCCTGTCAGTCTGCAGAACCGATAATCACTGAAGGTATCTCACCTTTCAGCCTGCGGGGATCAGAGGCACTGGAAACGCTCCGCAATCCCACTCCTGGCCGTGTGTCCCAGTACAGAAACCGACAGCTCACTCAGGGAGAAGCGGAGAGCGAATGCTTCAGTGAATTCGGCAAATTTTTCCAATTCCCAGGGCCACAGTTACGCTCCCTCCCTTCCTCCCCCCACCGCCCCCCCCATCCCTGCTTTCTCCCACCTCCCTCCCACCCACCCCACCCAACTAAAGTCTCAGGGGTCTGGAGACTTGAGCCCATAATCCAGGCCGACACTCCCAGTGCAATACTGAGGGAGTGCTGCACTGCCAGAGGTGCCGTCTTTTGGATGAGACGTTAAACCGAGACCCCGTCTTCCCTCTCAGGCGGACGTAAAAGATCCCATGGCGCTATTGGAAGAGGAGCAGGGGAGTTCTCCCCGGTGTCCTGGGGCCAATATTTATCCCTCAATCAACATCACTAAAAAAAAGATAATCTGGTCATTATCACATTGCTGTTTGTGGGATCTTGCTGTGCGTAAATTGGCTGCCGCGTTTCCTACATTACAATAGTGACTACACTTCAAAAAGTATTTCATTGGCTGTAAAGCGCTTTGGGACGTCCTGAGGTTGTGAACGGCGCTATAGAAATGCAAGTTCTTTCTTTCAATCTACCTGATCATAGACTTCCCTCTACCCATTTAATCTCCTTCCACAGCCCATGTACAATCTGCCCCATCATGGACTCTACCCACGTATTTAATGTCTGGGGTAAGTGCTGTATAAATACTCCCTGATCCCCAAGGGATTGAGCAAAATATCACCTCCATAATTCAAGCAGTGCTGGAGAGACGGAAGGATTTAGGGAGGGAATTCCAGGGTGTGGTGCCTGGTCACATAGGACTTGCTGTTAAATTTCTACGAACGGTTCTGCACCAACCCACGCATTTCTAAATCCTCCCTAATTTTATCTCAATTATGGATCCTGAAGCCTTGATTTTAACCTTTCCCTCCCAGTGAGAAAAGGACGGGCTGTGCACGCGGGAGAACTATTGCAGCTTCCAAGACCCAGATGGATAGATTTCAAGTCGAGGTACGGGTACGGGAGTGTGGTGGTTCTGTTACCGGATTCAGTCTTAACTGTCCGCTGAAGTTGCCCAGCAAAACACTCCATTGTATCAAAGCCTCTACAAAGAATAACAAGACTATACAAGTGTGTGCGGGCACCTGTGTTTTGTTAATATTCATTCTCGGGATGTGGGCGTCGCTGGCAAGGCCAGCATTTACTGCCCATCCCTAATTGCCCCTTGAGAAGGTGGTGGTGAGCCGCCTTCTTGAGCCGCTGCAGTCCGTGTGGTGAAGGTGCTCCCACAGTGCTGTTAGGGAGGGAGTTCCAGGATTTTGACCCAGCGACGATGAAGGAACGGCCCGATATACTTCCAAGTCAGGATGGTGTGTGACTTGGAGGGGAACTTGGAGGTGGTGGTGTTCCCATGCGCCTGCTGCCCTTGTCCTTCTAGGTGGAAGAGATCGCGGGTTTGGGAGGTGCTGCCGAAGACGCCTTGGCGAGTTGCTGCAGTGCATCTTGTAGATGGTACACACTGCAGACACGGTGTGCCGGTGGTGGAGGGAGTGAATGGTACGCACTGCAGCCACGGTGCGCCGGTGGTGGAGGGGGTGAATGGTACACACTGCAGACACGGTGTGCCGGTGGTGGAGGGAGTGAATGGTACACACTGCAGCCACGGTGCGCCGGTGGTGGAGGGGGTGAGTGGTACACACTGCAGCCACGGTGCGCCGGTGGTGGAGGGGGTGAATGGTACACACTGCAGCCACGGTGCGCCGGTGGTGGAGGGGGTGAATGGTACACACTGCAGCCACGGTGCGCCGGTGGTGGAGGGGGTGAATGGTACGCACTGCAGCCACGGTGCGCCGGTGGTGGAGGGGGTGAATGGTACACACTGCAGCCACGGTGCGCCGGTGGTGGAGGGGGTGAGTGGTACACACTGCAGCCACGGTGCGCCGGTAGTGGAGGGGGTGAATGGTACACACTGCAGCCACGGTGTGCCGGTGGTGGAGGGAGTGAATGGTACACACTGCAGCCACGGTGCGCTGGTGGTGGAGGGGGTGAATGGTACACACTGCAGCCATGGTGTGCCGGTGGTGGAGGGGGTGAATGGTACACACTGCAGCCACGGGACGCCGGTGATGGAGGGCGTGAATGGTACACACTGCAGCCACAGTGCGCCGGTGGTGGAGAGGGTGAATGGTACACACTGCAGCCACGGTGTGCCGGTGGTGGAGGGCGTGAATGGTACACACTGCAGCCACGGTGCGCCGGTGGTGGAGGGTGTGAATGGTACACACTGCAGCCACGGTGCGCCAGTGATGGAGGGGGTGGAGACTGAGTCCAGTGGAAGAGGCACTGATTAAACAAACTGTTCTATCCTCCTCGGTGGTGCAGGTCCAATTGGTCCAAATTCTGGGTGAATATTTCCTGAGTAAAGCTCATTATTGGCCAAGTGGGGGAAGGAGGATCTGATTTCATTACCGACTGCATTTACAGCACAGAAACTGGCCATTCGGCCCCTCTGCTCCGTGCCGGTGTTTCTGCTCCACACGAGCCTCCTCCCACCCCTCTCCATCTCACCCTATCACCATGTCCTTCTATTCCTTTCTCCTTCATGTGTTTATCTAGTTTTCCCATAAATGCATCTGTACATGACCCTCCCCCCTCAAGGACCAACACAAAAGAGCCCGAGCAAGAGTGACGATCTGGGAGTGTGAATGCAATGTAACAGTGAGCCCTGTGTAGTCTGGGAATCCCACCTTGCAAGCAAGCTCCCGTCAAGCTGCCTGTGGGATTTTATAAAAACTTGTTGCGCATTCGAAAGAACGAGCTTTATTTGAGCCCCTTATAAACATTTGCACTGGAACATTCCTGAACAGCCGAGACATTTTTCCGAGGTTTGAAAGTCACGGCTAGGTGGCGAATTTCACACCCTGGTTCCTTGTCCGGTTCTGCTCGCAGCCTCTGGCACAAACACTACACAGAAAATGTGCTCCAGGCGTCCCGAAGCGCTTTACAGCCAATGAAGTACACTTGAAGTGCAGACACTGTTGTAATGTGGAGAACGTGACAGGCAATTGCCACACAGCAAGATCCCACCAACAGAAATCAGATAAATGTCCAGATAATCTGCTTTATTAATTTTGGTTGAGTAATACATTTTGGCCAGCTCTCCTTCGAAATATTGGTCGTGGGATCTTTTACATCCACCTGTGAGCAGAGACGGGGCCTCGGTTTAACGTCTCATCCGAAAGTCGGCACCTCCGACAGTGCAGCGCTCCCGCAGTACTGCACTGGAGGGTCAGCCTGGATTATGTGCACAAGACTCTGGCAACGCGAAACCATAGGGCTCGCACTCCCAAACAGAACTGTACCCCAGTGAGAGTCAGTGTCTGTGGAACTGTACCCCAGTGAAAGTCAGTGCCTGTGGAACTGTACCGCAGTGAGAGTCAGTGTCTGTGGAACTGTACCTCAGTGAGAGTCAGTGTCTGTGGAACTGTACCCCAGTGAGAGTCAGTGTCTGTGGAACTGTACCCCGGTGAGAGTTAGTGTCTGTGGAACTGTACCCCGGTGAGAGTCAGTGTCTGTGGAACTGTACCCCAGTGAGAGTCAGTGTCTGTGGAACTGTACCCCAGTGAGAGTCAGTGCCTGTGGAACTGTACCCCAGTGAGAGTCAGTGTCTGTGGAACTGTACCCCAGTGAGAGTCAGTGTCTGTGGAACTGTACCCCAGTGAGAGTCAGTGTCTGTGGAACTGTACCCCAGTGAGAGTCAGTGTCTGTGGCACTGTACCCCAGTGAGAGTCAGTGTCTGTGGAACTGTACCCCAGTGAGAGTCAGTGTCTGTGGAACTGTACCCCA
Source organism: Somniosus microcephalus (assembly GCF_052327205.1). Lineage (NCBI taxonomy): Eukaryota > Metazoa > Chordata > Chondrichthyes > Squaliformes > Somniosidae > Somniosus > Somniosus microcephalus. Next base: position 51,063,788 of record NC_140995.1, read on the forward strand.
GTGAGAGTCAGTGTCTGTGGAACTGTACCCCAGTGAGAGTCAGTGTCTGTGGAACTGTACCCCAGTGAGAGTCAGTGTCTGTGGAACTGTACCCCAGTGAGAGTCAGTGTCTGTGGAACTGTGCCCCAGTGAGAGTCAGTGTCTGTGGAACTGTCTCACAGTGAAAGTCAGTGTCTGTGGAACTGTACCCCAGTGAGAGTCAGTGTCTGTGGAACTGTACCCCAGTGAGAGTCAGTGTCTGTGGAACTGTACCCCAGTGAGAGTCAGTGTCTGTGGAACTGTACCCCAGTGAGAGTCAGTGTCTCTGGAACTATACCCCAGTGAGAGTCAGTGTCTGTGGAACTGTACCCCAGTGAGAGTCAGTGTCTGTGGAACTGTACCCCAGTGAGAGTCAGTGTCTCTGGAACTATACCCCAGTGAGAGTCAGTGTCTGTGGAACTGTACCCCAGTGAGAGTCAGTGTCTGTGGAACTGTACCCCAGTGAGAGTCAGTGTCTGTGGAACTGTACCCCAGTGAGAGTCAGTGTCTGTGGAACTGTACCCCAGTGAGAGTCAGTGTCTGTGGAACTGTACCCCAGTGAGAGTCAGTGCCTGTGGAACTGTTCCCCAGTGAGAGTCAGTGTCTGTGGAACTGTATCCCAGTGAGAGTCAGTGTCTGTGGAACTGTACCCCAGTGAGAGTCAGTGTCTGCAGGAGAGCAAATAGAAAAATAATGTTCTCCTCATGCTGAATATCCTACACTGTTTGAAGCTTTATGTTCATTGGCCATTTGGACAGAATTCAATTGGGCACAGACTCTGCAACACGATTGAAAGCAGGAAGGATCCCACTGCGCAGGGAGTGGCTGACGGCCAAACTGACTCCAAACACATCAGGAGGCGGCCATGTGCTTTGAGCACCAATTAAATTTCCTTCCGTTGATGCAACACTGAAAGATCAGGAGTTCGAGCCTCACCCAGCGATTCCCGGAGTTTGGCGAGTTCCAATGAACCTCAATTGTATTCAAAGTAATTGAGGTTCACGTGAGCTGGAACCTGAACAACCTCATATTCCTCTCCAAACATAGGTTCGACATTAGGTGCAACTTAATTATAATGAATCAATCAATCTGACAATTATACAGCACTACACAACAACAACTTGTATTTATATAGCGCCTTTAACGTAGTAAAACGTCCCAGGGTGCTTCACAGGAGCGTAAATCAGACAACTTTTTCACACCGAGCCACATCAGGCGATATTAGGTCAGGTGGGTCAAAGAGGTCGGTTTTAAGGAGCGTCTTAAAGGAGGAGAGAGAGGCGGAGAGGTTTAGGGAGGGAATTCCAGAGATCGTGGCCCAGGCAGCTGAAGGCACGGCCGCCAATGGTGGATGAGATGGAGAACATTCACCTATCGCACCTGTGCCAGCTCTCTGAAAGACTTAGCAACGTAATCTCATTCCCCTTACCTCACCCCATCCAAAATATATTAAAAATCAAAAAACCTGCACAGCTTTTCTGTATATAAAACCTTAATTCTGGTCAACTTTTCCCATTATAATTCATGTGTCCACAATGCTGTACCTGCCCTGGAAGTGATTGATAGGACAGTGTAGAGGGAGCTTTACTCTGTATCTAACCTGTGCTGTACCTGCTATGGGAGTGTTTGATGGGACAGTGTAGAGGGAGCTTTACCCTGTATATAACCCGTGCTGTACCTGCCCTGGGAGTGTTTGAAGGGACAGTGTAGAGGGAGCTTTACTCTGTATCTAACCTGTGCTGTACCTGCCCTGGGAGTGTTTGATGGGACAGTGTAGAGGGAGCTTTACTCTGTATCTAACCCGTGCTGTACCTGTCCTGGGAGTGTTTGATGGGACACTGTAGAGGGAGCTTTACTCTGTATCTAACCCGTGCTGTACCTGCCCTGGGAGTGTTTGATGGGACACTGTAGAGGGAGCTTTACTCTGTATCTAACCTGTGCTGTACCTGCCCTGGGAGTGTTTGATGGGACACTGTAGAGGGAGCTTTACTCTGTATCTAACCCGTGCTGTACCTGCCCTGGGAGTGTTTGATGGGGACAGTGTAGAGGGAGCTTTACTCTGTATCTAACCTGTGCTGTACCTGCCCTGGGAGTGTTTGATGGGACAGTGTAGAGGGAGCTTTACTCTGTATCTAACCTGTGCTGTACCTGCCCAGGGAGTGTTTGATGGGACAGTGTAGAGGGAGCTTTACTCTGTATCTAACCCGTGCTGTACCTGCCCTGGGAGTGTTTGATGGGACAGGGTAGAGGGAGCTTTACTCTGTATCTAACCTGTGCTGTACCTGCCCAGGGAGTGTTTGATGGGACAGTGTAGAGGGAGCTTTACTCTGTATCTAACCCGTGCTGTACCTGCCCTGGGAGTGTTTGATGGGACACTGTAGAGGGAGCTTTACACTGTATCTAACCCATACTGTACCTGCCCTGGGAGTGTTTGATGGGACAGTGTAGAGGGAGCTTTACTCTGTATCTAACCTGTGCTGTACCTGCTATGGGAGTGTTTGATGGGACAGTGTAGAGGGAGCTTTACTCTGTATCTAACCCGTGCTGTACCTGCCCTGGGAGTGTTTGATGGGACAGTGTAGAGGGAGCTTTACTCTGTATCTAACCCGTGCTGTACCTGCCCTGGGAGTGTTTGATGGGACAGTGTAGAGGGAGCTTTACTCTGTATCTAACCTGTGCTGTACCTGCTATGGGAGGGAGTGTTTGATGGGACAGTGTAGAGGGAGCTTTACTCTGTATCTAACCTGTGCTGTACCTGCTATGGGAGTGTTTGATGGGACAGTGTAGAGGGAGCTTTACTCTGTATCTAACCCGTGCTGTACCTGCCCTGGGAGTGTTTGATGGGACAGTGTAGAGGGAGCTTTACTCTGTATCTAACCCGTGCTGTACCTGCCCTGGGAGTGTTTGATGGGACAGTGTAGAGGGAGCTTTACTCTGTATCTAATCCATTAAACCGAGGCCCCGTCTGCTCTCTCAGGTGGATGTAAAAGATCCCATGGCACTATTTCGAAGAAGAGCAGGGGAGTTATCCCCAGTGTCCTGGGCCAATATTTATCCCTCAACCAACGTCACTAAAAACAGATTATCTGGTCATTATCACATTGCTGTTTGTGGGAGCTTGCTGTGCGCAAATTGGCTGCCGCGTTTCATACATTACAACAGTGACTACACTCCTAAAAGTACTTCATCGGCTATAAAGCGCTTTGGGACATCCGGTGGTCGTGAAAGGCGCTATAGAAATGCAAGTCTATCTCCTTCTTCCTCCCCAGCACGAACATGCCTCATCTCCACGAAGACACAATTCACAAGTTAAATTTACGATAATAAACAGCGAGCGAGAAGAATTGACAGAGAGACTACTGAACGGCTGCCATATTCCAAGAGAAAGTGCACTAACAGATAGAGAACATGTTCAACTCAGCGAGGTGCCAAGCACAGCAAAAGCTGAGGTAGAGAAGGAATGTGGAGACCCCGAGGAGATCACTGAGGCCCACTTGGCTCATACCAAAGCTGAAAGAATATCGTTCACCATTCTAGAGGAGCGCACCATTGTGTATTGGTTACGTTCCAGGGCTCGAGGTAATAATTCCGAGAACGTGAGTTCAAGTGAGCGCTGATGAAATTTAATGCAGAAAAGTGTGAAGTGATGCATTTTGGAAGGAAGAATGAGAAGCGGCAATATAAACTAAATGGGACAATTTTAAAAAAGGGGGAGGAGGAACAGAGACCTGGGGGTGTACGTACACAGATCTGAACAGGCCATGATGATCTGGAACGCGCTGCCTGAAAGGGCGGTGGAAGCAGATTCAATAGTAACTTTCAAAAGGGGAATTGGAGAAATACTTGAAAAGGAGAAATTCACAGGGCTGTGGGGAAAGAGCAGGGGAGTGGGACTAATTGGAGAGCTCGTTCAAAGAGCCGGCACAGGCAGGATGGGCCGAGTGGCCTCCCTCTGTGCTGTATCGTTCTATGATTCCGTGCTCCCATTGGGCCCTCGCTCAGAGTCAATATTACATTGCCTTCGAGGACAGGAGCAAGAGAATTAGGGAGCAGGAAGCCCATTTCACCCATCTTAATTCACCCATCCCCGGGCACCCTACAATCCCAATCGCAGTCTCCGATTGTTTTTTAGAAACAGATTAAGGGGTCCAGGTACACAGATCATTAAAATCATCAAAGGCTAATGGAATGTTGGCCTTTATATCTCGAGGACTAGAATACAAGGGGGTAGAAGTTATGCTGCAGCTGTACAAAACCCTGGTTAGACCACACCTGGAGCACTGGGAGCAGTTCTGGGCACCACACCTTAGGAAGGATATATTGGCCTCGGAGGGAGTGCAGCGTAGGTTTACCAGAATGATACCCGGACTCCAGGGGTTAAGTTACGAGGAGAGATTACACAAATTAGGGTTTTTATAAGATTAAGGGATGATTTGGTCGAAGTTGACAAAATATTAAGGGGAACAGACAGGGTCGATAGAGAGGAACTATTTCCGCTGGTTGGGGATTCTAGGACTAGGGGGCAGAGTCTAAAAATTAGAGCCAGACCTTTCAGGAGTGAAATTAGGAAACACTTCAACACACAAAGGGTGGTAGAAGTTTGGAACTCTCTTCCGCAAATGGCAATTGATGCTCGATCAATTGTTAATTTTAAATCGGAGATCGATAGCTTTCTGTTAACTAAAGGGTGTTAAGCGATATGGGCCAAAGGCGGGTATGTGGAGTTAGGTCGTAGGTCAGTCATGAGCTCATTGAATAGCGGAACACGCTGGAGGGGGTCAATGGGCTCCTCCTGTTCCGGTGATTCCAGAGTTTGCACCTCCGCTACTCTATCTGGAAATCTGTCCCTTGTGTGTGAAGAACTTCCTGATATCAGTCCTAAGTGTGCTTTTATGAGTTTGAACGTGTGATCCCCTTGACCTATGCTCACTGATGTGCCTCAATAATCCCGAGACTCGATGTTAGCGAAACAAAACAAGGCTTTTATTAACTTAGAAGATAACATGCAGTGGAGAGAGGTATCTTCCCTGGAGGTCTGCAGTACTGGCTGTGAGGCCAGACTGAGCTGGCTTACATAGAGGCCAGGTATGGGCGGAGCCCTACACACAACACATTCCATACATTCCAATACACAATACAATGGTGAGGAGAAACCTGAAACCAACCACAGTCACAGGCAATACAATGGTAAGGGGGAACCTGAAACCAACCACAGTCACAGGCAGTGATGAATGGAATATTTCATCACACTCACAATTTATTTAAAAGGAATATTCTGAATTAACCTCTTCCATCCCAGTTACTACCTAATATCACGTCACAAGACCAGCTCTCAGATTCCTCTTCTCTAGAAGAAAGGACGTGCATATACATAGTGCCTTTCACAACTTCAAAACGCTTCACAGCCAATGAAGTATTTTTGAAGTGTAGTCACTGTTGTAATGTAGGAAACGCGGCAGCCAATTTGTGCACAGCAAGCTCCCACAAACAGCAATGTGATAAATCTATTTTAGTGATGTTGGTTGAGGGATAGATATTGGCCAGGACACCGGGGAGAACTCCCCTGCTCTTCTTCAAAATAGATCCATGGGATCTTTTACGTCCACCCGAGAGAGCAGACGTGGCCTCGGTTTAACATCTCATCCAAGCGACGGCACCTCCGACAGTGCGGCACTCCCTCAGTACTGCCCCTCTGACAGTGCAGCGCTCCCTCGGTACTGCCCCTCCGACAGTGCAGCACTCCCTCAGTACTGCCCCTCCAACAGTGCGGCGCTCCCTCAGTACTGCCCCTCCGACAGTGCGGCGCTCCCTCAGTACTGCCGCTCCGACAGTGCGGCGCTCCCTCAGTACTGCCCCTCCGACAGTGCGGCGCTCCCTCAGTACTGCCCCTCCGACAGTGCAGCGCTCCCTCAGTACTGCCCCTCCGACAGTGCAGCGCTCCCTCAGTACTGCCCCTCTGACAGTGCAGCGCTCCCTCAGTACTGCCCCTCTGACAGTGCGGCGCTCCCTCAGTACTGCCCCTCTGACAGTGCAGCGCTCCCTCAGTACTGCCCCTCCGACAGTGCGGCACTCCCTCAGTACTGCCCCTCTGACAGTGCAGCGCTCCCTCAGTACTGCCCCTCCGACAGTGCAGCACTCCCTCAGTACTGCCCCTCCAACAGTGCGGCGCTCCCTCAGTACTGCCCCTCCGACAGTGCGGCGCTCCCTCAGTACTGCCCCTCCGACAGTGCGGCGCTCCCTCAGTACTGCCCCTCCGACAGTGCGGCGCTCCCTCAGTACTGCCCCTCCGACAGTGCAGCGCTCCCTCAGTAGTGCCCCTCCGACAGTGCAGCGCTCCCTCAGTACTGCCCCTCCGACAGTGCAGCGCTCCCTCAGTACTGCACTAGAGTGTCCACCTGGATTTTGTGCTCAAGTCTCTGGAGTGGGACTTGAACCCACGACCTCCTGACTCAGAGGCGAGAGAGAGTGCTGCCCACTGAGCCAGAGTAATCCTGCTCCAGACACTGTTAAGGATGTAATTCCCAAGTTTCTTCAGTCTCACTTGGTAATTCAGACCCTTGATACTGAGGATCTGAGGGGAGGGGTGGGAGGTGGAAGGGGGTAGAGAGCATAGGTTGGGAGCACGGAGGGGAGGGACGGAGTGGAGTGGGGAGGGGAAGGACGGAGTGGAGTGGGGAGAGGAAGGACGGAGTGGAGTGGGGAGAGGAAGGACGGAGTGGAGTGGGGAGGGTCGGAGTGGAGTGGGGAGGGGAGGGATGCAGTGGAGTGGAGTGGGGAGGGACGGAGTGGAGTGGAGTGGGGAGGGGAGGGACGGAGTGGAGTGGGGAGGGAAGGGACAGAGTGGAGAGGGGAGGGACGGAGTGGAGTGGGGAGGGGAGGGACGGAGTGGAGGGGAGGGACGGAGTGGAGTGGGGAGGGGAAGGACGGAGTGGAGTGGGGAGAGGAAGGACGGAGTGGAGTGGGGAGAGGAAGGACGGAGTGGAGTGGGGAGGGTCGGAGTGGAGTGGGGAGGGTCGGAGTGGAGTGGGGAGGGGAGGGATGCAGTGGAGTGGAGTGGGGAGGGACGGAGTGGAGTGGAGTGGGGAGGGACGGAGTGGAGTGGGGAGGGACGGAGTGGAGTGGGGAGGGGAGGGACGGAGTGGAGAGGGGAGGGACGGAGTGCAGTGGGGAGGGGAGGGACGGAGTGGAGTGGGGAGGGGAGGGACGGAGTGGAGTGGGGAGGGGAGGGACGGAGTGGAGAGGGGAGGGGAGGGACGGAGTGGAGAGGGGAGGGACGGAGTGGGGAGGGGAGGGACGGAGTGGAGTGGGGAAGGGAGGGACGGAGTGGAGGGGAGGGACGGAGTGGAGTGGGGAGGGGAGGGGAGGGACGGAGTGGAGTGGGGAGGGGAGGGACGGAGTGGAGTGGAGAGGGGAGGGACGGAGTGGAGTGGGTGTAATGATATCAGCAAATAGTGATGGTATTTGCCTGTTCGATTATGATGCCTTAGCAGCATGATTGCAGGTATTGATTGCTTGTGCCTGACCAGCAGAGGTCATGTGACCGAGACAAGCAAGGCAGTTGAGTTTAGTTTCAGTTTTGTTCTAGATGCATCACAGCATCGTGTCTCCTGTAAAAGCTGTGTAAAAGAGTTGAACAAAGCTTTAGATTAAAAGACATTCTCTTTCATAAATGTCTCCTCATTGAACCCACAAAGAAATCAATACAGTGGGGAGGGACGGAGTGGAATGGAGTGGGGAGGGGAGGGGAGGGACGGAGTGGAGTGGAGTGGGGAGGGGAGGGACGGAGTGGAGTGGGGAGGGGAGGGGAGGGACAGAGTGGAGTGGAGTGGGGAGGGGAGGGACGGAGTGGGGAGGGGAGGGACGGAGTGGAGTGGGGAGGGACGGAGTGGAGTGGGGAGGGACGAGTGGAGTGGGGAGGGGAGGGACGGAGTGGGGAGGGTCGGAGTGGAGTGGGGAGGGGAGGGACGGAGTGGGGAGGGTCGGAGTGGAGTGGGGAGGGGAGGGACGGAGTGGGGAGGGGAGGGACGGAGTGGGGAGGGTCGGAGTGGAGTGGGGAGGGGAGGGACGGAGTGGGGAGGGGAGGGACGGAGTGGGGAGGGACGGAGTGGGGAGGGACGGAGTGGGGAGGGGAGGGGAGGGACGGAGTGGGGAGGGGAGGGGAGGGACGGAGTGGGGAGGGGAGGGACGGAGTGGGGAGGGGAGGGACGGAGTGGGGAGGGGAGGGACGGAGTGGGGAGGGTCGGAGTGGAGTGGGGAGGGGAGGGGAGGGACGGAGTGGGGAGGGGAGGGACGGAGTGGGGAGGGTCGGAGTGGAGTGGGGAGGGGAGGGGAGGGACGGAGTGGGGAGGGGAGGGACGGAGTGGGGAGGGGAGGGACGGAGTGGGGAGGGTCGGAGTGGAGTGGGGAGGGGAGGGGAGGGACGGAGTGGGGAGGGGAGGGGAAGGACGGAGAGGCTCCTCCCTAAACCTCTCCCTTTCTCTCGCCTCCTTTAAAACCCTCCCTAAAACCCAACTCTCTGCTACCTGTGGATTTTGTTTGATGCTGTTTCTGTGTTGGGATGTTTCACGATTTTAAAGGTGCTATATAAATGCAAGTTTAAACCATCCCTTTAAGGCAAATCACTTTGATTCACAGTTCAGCCACATTTCAGCCTTATTCCCCTGTTGAAATCTAACCAGTTATGACAAGGCAACTAAGCCTACTCAACAGTGCGGATAAATCCTTTGAACATGATGAATTAAAATGTCAGCGGGCCCCTCAATCCCTGTACAGGGGTGAGCAGCGGATATGGAAGCAGAGCAACAAAGTAAAGTTAAAGTTCTTCGACAAGGATTAAAACCCCAGTCTCAGGAGGGCAGGAAAAACAAAACCAGCCAAAGTTCCTTCTCCTGATTGCAATCCCGTGACCCCCAACTGGAATGTCTGAGTCTGTTCGGTCTGCGCCTGGGACTGTTCGGTCTGCGCCTGGGACTGTTCGGTCTGCGCCTGGGACTGTTCGGTCTGCGCCTGGGACTGTTCGGTCTGCGCCTGGGACTGTTCGGTCTGCGCCTGGGACTGTTCGGTCTGCGCCTGGGACTGTTCGGTCTGCCTCTGAGACTGTTCGGTCTGCCTCTGAGACTGTTCGGTCTGCGTCCGAGACGGTTCGGTCTGCGTCCGAGACGGTTCGGTCTGCGTCCGGGGAGTGTTCAGTCTGTCTCTGAGACTGTTCAGTCTGTCTCTGAGAGTTCAGTCTGTCTCTGAGAGTTCAGTCTGTCTCTGAGAGTTCAGTCTGTCTCTGAGACTGTTCAGTCTGTCTCTGAGACTGTTCAGCCTGTCTCTGAGACTGTTCAGCCTGTCTCTGAGACTGTTCAGCCTGTCTCTGAGACTGTTCAGTCTGTCTCTGAGTGTTCAGTCTGTCTCTGAGTGTTCAGTCTGTCTCTGAGAGTTCAGTCTGTCTCTGAGACTGTTCAGTCTGTCTCTGAGACTGTTCAGTCTGTCTCTGAGTGTTCAGTCTGTCTCTGAGAGTTCAGTCTGTCTCTGAGACTGTTCAGTCTGTCTCTGAGTGTTCAGTCTGTCTCTGAGACTGTTCAGTCTGTCTCTGAGACTGTTCAGTCTGTCTCTGAGAGTTCAGTCTGTCTCTGAGAGTTCAGTCTGTCTCTGAGAGTTCAGTCTGTCTCTGAGACGGTTCATCTGTGTCTGAGTGTTCAGTCTGTCTCTGAGACGGTTCAGTCTGTCTCTGAGACGGTTCAGTCTGTGTCTGAGACGGTTCAGTCTGTCTCTGAGTGTTCAGTCTGTGTCTGAGACGGTTCAGTCTGTGTCTGAGACTGTTCAGTCTGTGTCTGAGACTGTTCAGTCTGTGTCTGAGACGGTTCAGTCTGTGTCTGAGACTGTTCAGTCTGTGTCTGAGACGGTTCAGTCTGTGTCTGAGAGTGTTCAGTCTGTGTCTGAGACGGTTCAGTCTGTCTCTGAGACGGTTCAGTCTGTCTCTGAGACGGTTCAGTCTGTGTCTGAGACGGTTCAGTCTGTCTCTGAGACGGTTCAGTCTGTCTCTGAGACGGTTCAGTCTGTGTCTGAGACGGTTCAGTCTGTGTCTGAGACGGTTCAGTCTGTCTCTGAGTGTTCAGTCTGTCTCTGAGTGTTCAGTCTGTCTCTGAGTGTTCAGTCTGTCTCTGAGAGTTCAGTCTGTCTCTGAGTGTTCAGTCTGTCTCTGAGAGTTCAGTCTGTCTCTGAGTGTTCAGTCTGTCTCTGAGAGTTCAGTCTGTCTCTGAGACGGTTCATCTGTGTCTGAGAGTGTTCAGTCTGTCTCTGAGACGGTTCAGTCTGTCTCTGAGACGGTTCAGTCTGTGTCTGAGACGGTTCAGTCTGTCTCTGAGTGTTCAGTCTGTGTCTGAGACGGTTCAGTCTGTGTCTGAGACGGTTCAGTCTGTGTCTGAGACTGTTCAGTCTGTGTCTGAGACGGTTCAGTCTGTGTCTGAGACTGTTCAGTCTGTGTCTGAGACGGTTCAGTCTGTGTCTGAGAGTGTTCAGTCTGTGTCTGAGACGGTTCAGTCTGTCTCTGAGACGGTTCAGTCTGTGTCTGAGACGGTTCAGTCTGTCTCTGAGACGGTTCAGTCTGTGTCTGAGACGGTTCAGTCTGTCTCTGAGACGGTTCAGTCTGTCTCTGAGACGGTTCAGTCTGTCTCTGAGTGTTCAGTCTGTCTCTGAGAGTTCAGTCTGTCTCTGAGACGGTTCAGTCTGTGTCTGAGAGTGTTCAGTCTGTGTCTGAGACGGTTCAGTCTGTGTCTGAGAGTGTTCAGTCTGTGTCTGAGACGGTTCAGTCTGTGTCTGAGAGAGTTCAGTCTGTCTCTGAGAGTTCAGTCTGTCTCTGAGAGTTCAGTCTGTCTCTGAGACGGTTCATCTGTGTCTGAGAGTGTTCAGTCTGTGTCTGAGACGGTTCAGTCTGTGTCTGAGAGTGTTCAGTCTGTGTCTGAGACTGTTCAGTCTGTCTCTGAGACGGTTCAGTCTGTGTCTGAGACGGTTCAGTCTGTCTCTGAGATGGTTCAGTCTGTCTCTGAGACGGTTCAGTCTGTGTCTGAGAGTTCAGTCTGTGTCTGAGACTGTTCAGTCTGTCTCGGAGACGGTTCAGTCTGTGTCTGAGACGGTTCAGTCTGTCTCTGAGACGGTTCAGTCTGTGTCTGAGAGTTCAGTCTGTGTCTGAGACGGTTCAGTCTGTCTCTGAGACGGTTCAGTCTGTCTCTGAGAGTTCAGTCTGTCTCTGAGACGGTTCAGTCTGTGTCTGAGACGGTTCAGTCTGTGTCTGAGACGGTTCAGTCTGTGTCTGAGACGGTTCAGTCTGTGTCTGAGACGGTTCAGTCTGTGTCTGAGACGGTTCAGTCTGTCTCTGAGACGGTTCAGTCTGTCTCTGAGACGGTTCAGTCTGTCTCTGAGACGGTTCAGTCTGTCTCTGAGACGGTTCAGTCTGTCTCTGAGAGTTCAGTCTGTCTCTGAGACGGTTCAGTCTGTGTCTGACGAGCCCATTTCACTTTTTCACACCTGAATAAAGGGGTATGACTGTTAGAAAGAGTTGCAGCTATAAACTGTCAGTATTTATAGACACTTGAAATGTTCTTTTTTCCCCCATTTAATACGACAAAGACACACACACCTATCACAGTAAAAGACCAATCTAAACATGAAATCCTTGTGCATCTCAACCTGGAATATCCAAGGCCTACGCTCTTCTGTGCTTGGCCTAAAGAGCAGGTCCCCAGAGTTCCTAGATGAAATCAAAGATCTGGACATTATCATTTTGCAAGAGACATGTAGAGGAGAAGGGCCCACTGGTTGTCCCGCTGGGTACACAGAGCTGGTGGTCCCCTCCAATAAACTGCCAGGAGTAACCCAGGGCAGAGACTCTGGAGGCATACTGATTTGGTTTAAAGCAGAGCTTAGGAATTACATTGAATTCATAAAAAAGGGCGAAAACCACTTATGGCTCAAGATTAAGAAAGACATCATTTCTAGCATGCAAAATGTTTTCATTTGCGCAATCTACATCCCCCCTATAGAATCCCCGTACTTCAAAGAGGACACCTTCTCCAACATTGAGAGGGAGATTAACCATTACCAGGCCCATGGGAACGTGTTGATCTGTGGTGACCTCAACTCAAGAACTGGTGAAGAACCAGACTTTATCAGTACTCAGGGGAATAATTACATATTTGGAAATAACCAGTTTGATCTCCCTTTACATTCACACAGGAATAACTACGACAAACAGATAAATGCAAACGGAAAGCAGCTCCTGCAGCTCTGTCGAAGCCTGGGTCTATACATCATCAATGGTAGGTTCAGAGGAGACTCCCTAGGAAGATCCACCTATTCTTCACCTCTTGGCATCAGCACCGTAGACTATATGATTACAGATCAGGACCCATCCTCTTTCAGAGCATTCACAGTCAAACCACTAACACCACTGTCAGATCACAGCCAAATTACTGCGTATCTTAAAAGGACAGAAACAACCAACACAGAAACACAGCCCAGTAAGCTGTACAACATTAAAAAATCCTACAGATGGGCCCAAAACAGTATGGAAAAATACCAGAAAGCAATTAGCAGCCAATCAACTCAATCTCTCTTGGACACCTTTCTGGAAAACACATACACTCACAATAAAAAAGGCGTAAACCTGGCAGTGATAACCTAAATAATATTTTTGATAATTTGGCAACAATGTCGAACTTGATATCTCGCAAGAGTAAACACAAAACACAAAACCACGAAAAATGGTTTGATTCAGACTGTCATAACATGAGGAAAAAACTCAGAAAAATATCAAACCAAAAACACAGACAACCAGAAAACGAGGAACTACGCCTTGCTTATTGTCAGGCACTAACACAATATAAAAACACACTCAGAGCCAAGAAAGAACAGTATATTAAGAATAAATTCAGCTCCATTGAGGAATCTATTGATTCTAATTGTTTCTGGGACAACTGGAATACATTACACAAAAAGCAACACGACAAATTGCCCATTCAAAATGGAGACATATGGGAAAACCATTTTGAAAAATTATACCAGAAAAACACACTAAGTCCAGAGCAAGATCTAATATGCAAAGAATTGGAAAAGCTCGAACTGGCCATAAAAGATTACCAAAACCCGTTAGACCCCCCAATAACTGAAAAAGACCGATTTGAAAAACTCAAGGACCTGCGACCAAGAAAAGCTTGCGGTGCAGTTGGCATCCTAAACGAGATGATTAAACACACTGATGATAAAATGAAATTGGCTATCCTAAAACTCTTCAACTTGGTTCTGAGTGTCGGTTACTTCCCTGATATCTGGAACAAAGGACTCATAACGCCCATATACAAAAGTGGAGACAAAGTTGACCCAAATAACTATCGAGGCATCTGCGTGAACAGTAACCTGGGGAAGGTATTCTGTAGTATCATAAACCAAAGACTTATAAACTTCCTTGAGGAGCACAATGTCCTGAATAAAAGCCAAATTGGATTCTTACCAAATTATAGAACATCGGATCATATTTTCACCCTACACACCCTAATTGACAAACATGTTCACCAAAACAAAAGCAACATTTTTGCCTGCTTTATAGATTTCCAGAAGGCTTTCGATTCTATTTGGCACGACAGTCTATTCTTAAAACTTATTGAAAGTGGTGTAGGGGGAAAAACATATGATGTAATTAAATCAATGTATACAAACAATAAATGTGCAGTTAAAATTGGAGACAAACAAACAAAATACTTCTCACAGGGGCGTGGCGTGGCGCAGGGCTCGCCTATCTCACCGACACTCTTTAATATTTACATAAATGAATTGGCAAAACTACTTGAACAATCTACAGCACCTGGCCTCGCCCTATATGACTCCAAGGTTAAATTCCTCCTCTATGCAGATGACCTGGTTCTGCTCTCACCAACTGAGGAGGGTCTACAGCAGAACCTGGATCTGCTAGAGTCGTTCTGTCAGACCTGGGCCCTGACAATAAACCCCCAAAAAAACAAAGTTATGGTGTTCCAGCAAAGATCCAGACATCAGGGACCCAGAATAAATTTCACACTAGGAGCAACTAAAATTGAACAAACTACAAATTACACATACTTAGGCTTAAAAATCAGTTCTACGGGAAATTTTCATTTGGCTGTGAATGAACTGAAAGAGAAAGCAAGAAGGGCTTTCTATGCCATTAAAAAGTCAATCCAAATAGAAATTCCAATTGGCATTTGGCTCAACATTTTTAAATCAGTAATTGAACCAATTGCACTCTATGGCAGTGAGGTGTGGGGTCCGCTAACACAACAAGAATTCGCAAAATGGGACAAACACCCAATTGAGATCCTGCATGCAGAATTCTGTAAAAGTATCCTCCAGACTCAGAGGAAAACCACAAACAATGCATGCAGGGCAGAACTAGGCCAATATCCACTACTAATTAATATCCAAAAAAGAGCCATCAAATTTTGGAAACACCTAAAAATGAGCAACCCCACTGCTATCATTACGAAGCCTTGAAATGCCAAGAGATGATCATAGAGAAGAGTCCCCTCAGTCAACTAGTCCTGGGACTCAATGAAGTAACTATCAACACTACTAATAATAATCAGCCCCAGGACAGTGACATCCTAGCACAGAGAATTCGACCCAACACAATTATCACTAAAGAAAAGGAAAAATATTTGACCTATTGGACAGAAACGACAAAAACCCAAAACAAACTCGATTGCTATTTGGCCCTAAACAGACAATACACCATGGCTGAATACCTGACCATGGTAAAGGATAGCAAACTGAGAAAAGCCTTGATAATGTACAGACTTAGTGAACATAGCCTGGCCATCGAAAAAGGCAGACACAGGCAGACCTGGCTGCCCAGAGAGGACAGGATATGCTCTCACTGCAGTCAGGGAGTGGTGGAGACAGAGATGCACTTCCTCACAACTTGTGGAAACTATCAGGACATAAGGGAGAATTTCTACCCAAAATTCACATAAATATGCCCTGAATTCAAAAATTTGAATGACCACCAAAAACTCCCATATCTATTGGGGGAACAGAGAAAATGTGTAACTATAGCGGCAAACTATGTTACAGCTTGCCACAAGCAGAGGGACAACCAGTGACCATTAAATCTAAGAAAAGATTATATGCATATTATATGTGTGTATATCTATGTATACATGGGTATACTTGTCTATACACTATGTCTAGATCTGTGTTTATGTGGTCAATCATACATGTATTTCTGTGCTTTGGCAACATAAGATGTATCTTGTCATCATGCCAATAAAACAATTTGAATTGAATTGAGTGTTCAGTCTGTGTCTGAGTGTTCAGTCTGTGTCTGAGAGTGTTCAGTCTGTGTCCGAGAGTGTTTAGTCTGTGTCCGAGAGTGTTCAGTCTGCGTCTGAGAGAGTTCAGTCTGCGTCTGAGAGTGTTCAGTCTGCGTCTGAGAGAGTTCAGTCTGCGTCTGAGAGTGTTCAGTCTGCGTCTGAGAGAGTTCAGTCTGCGTCTGAGAGAGTTCAGTCTGCGTCTGAGAGTGTTCAGTCTGCGTCTGAGAGTGTTCAGTCTGCGTCTGAGAGTGTTCAGTCTGCGTCTGAGAGTGTTCAGTCTGTGTCTGTTCAATCTGACTGTGTGCGTGTTCCCGTCTCTATCTATGGCTGTATGTGTTCTGTCTGTGCGCATGTGCGTGTTGGTGCATGTCCAGTCTGTGTGTGTCAGCGTGTGTGTGTGTGTGTGTGTGTGTGTGTGTGTGTGTGTGTGTGTGTGTGTGAGTGAGTGCAGTCCGTGTCTGGGTGTCGGGTGCGGACCGGATCAGGCTCAGCTGTGATGCCTCCCAGGGTTAAATAGCCCATCAGCACAATCCCATGAAGAAAGGCCGCTTGGCTGAGGCAGCAGTCCCGCTCCCCGCCCCCCGCCAGTACCAATGCACAGAACTGCCCCCCAGCTAGAGTCTGCACCTCCAGGAGAGGGGGGCAGACACTGGGTAAAGAGGCAGGTCAGCCCGGGGAGGACCTGGGCCTCCAGCTGGGGTCG
>NC_140995.1:51080334-51111388 GCF_052327205.1 Somniosus microcephalus
GAGAGAGAGGGAAGGAGAGAGAGGGAAGGAGAGCGAGAGAGGGAAGGAGAGAGAGAGAGAGAGGGAAGGAGAGAGAGGGAAAGGAGAGAGAGAGAGAGAGAGGGAGAGAGAGAGAGAGAGGGAAGGAGAGTGAGAGAGGGAAGGAGAGAGAGAGAGAGGGAAGGAGAGAGGGAGAGGGAAGGAGAGAGAGACAGAGAGAGAGGGAAGGAGAGAGAGAGAGGGAAGGAGAGCGAGAGAGGGAAGGAGAGCGAGAGAGAGAGAGGGAAGGAGAGAGAGAGAGGGAAGGAGAGAGAGAGAGGGGGAAGGATAGAGAGAGAGGGGAAGGATAGAGAGAGAGAGGGAAGGATAGAGAGAGAGAGGGGGAAGGAGAGAGAGAGAGAGGGGAGGAGAGAGAGAGGGAAGGAGAGAGAGAGAGAGAGAGGGAAGGAGAGAGAGAGAGGAGAGAGAGGGGGAAGGAGAGAGAGAGAGAGGGAAGGAGAGAGGGAGAGGGAAGGAGAGAGAGACAGAGAGAGGGAAGGAGAGCGAGAGAGGGAAGGAGAGAGAGAGAGAGAGGGAAGGAGAGAGAGAGAGGGGAAGGAGAGAGAGAGAGAGGGAAGGAGAGAGGGAGAGGGAAGGAGAGAGAGACAGAGAGAGGAAGGAGAGCGAGAGGGAAGGAGAGAGAGAGAGAGAGGGAAGGAGAGAGAGAGGGTAAGGAGAGAGAGAGAGGGGTAAGGAGAGAGAGAGAGGGGGAAGGAGAGAGAGAGAGAGGGAAGGAGAGAGAGAGAGAGAGAGAGGGAAGGAGAGTGAGAGAGGAAGGAGAGAGAGAGAGAGGGAAGGAGAGAGAGAGAGGGAAGGAGAGAGAGAGAGAGGGAAGGAGAGAGAGAGAGAGAGAAGGAGAGAGAGAGAGAGAGAAGGAGAGTGAGAGAGGGAAGGAGAGAGAGAGAGAGAGAGGGAAGGAGAGAGAGAGGGAGAGGGAAGGAGAGAGAGAGAGACAGAGGGAAGGAAAGAGAGAGAGGGAAGGAGAGAGAGAGAGGGAAGGAGAGAGAGAGAGAGGGAAGGAGAGAGAGAGACAGAGAAAGGGAGAGGGAAGGAGAGAGACAGAGGGAAGGAGAGAGAGACAGAGAGAGAGAGGAAGGAGAGAGAGAGGGAAGGAGAGAGAGAGAGAGAGGGCTGGGGGAAAGGGGTGGGCGGAAGGGGTGGGGGAGGGAAAGGGGTGGGGGGAAGGGGTGGGGGGAAGGGGTGGGGAGGGAAGGGGTGGGGGAAAGGGGGGGTGGGAGGAGGAAAGGGGGGTGGGGGGAGGAAAGGGGGGTGGGGGGAAAGGGGTGGGGGGAAAGGGGTGGGGGGAAAGGGGTGTGGGGGAAGGGGGTGGGGGAAGGGGGTAGGAAGGGGTGGGGGGGGAAGTTAGAAGTTGAAGGCGCTAGATGAATGCAAGCTGGGTTAACGGCGTTTATTAGAATCCTTCTGACATCCACTGCAATAAAGAGAGATATTTTGAAAGCATTGGTAGTGCAAACTCTCGCAGAGGTCGAGGCGGATACCGACCTGGATGAGCAGAGCCCGGCCACAGAAGCTCAGGAAGCGAGCGCCGGGGCGGCTGCAGAGGAGGAAGCAGCAGCCGAGCGAGAGCAGGGCGGTGGCGGCCAGCGCCATGGTGCGGCGGCCCGAGCAAGAGCGAGCCGGGGCGCTGGTTGGTGCAGCCCCGCAGCGGAGCAGAGGCTCCAGCACCCGGTGCCACTCGGGCTCGGAGGCTGGCAGCCGACGCTGGCACAGCCGCTCGAAATGGCCGTCAAAGTAGGCGAGCCTCCGGGCGAAGGGCAGCGACCGCGGCCCCGAGCAGCAGCTCCTTCCCCACCGGCCCATCATCGCTGCTCCTACTTCCGCGAGGCCGGGGTGACAGGAGAGAGGGGAGAAAGCGGCGGAGACCCCGTGGGCGGCATAGCGCCTGAGGCCCGGCCCGAGTCACCCGAGCTGAGCTCCCGCTCCTTCCGACCCGAAGAGCTCAGCAGTGACATCCTGCAGAGCAGAGAGGCCCAGGTGACAGGAGAGAGGGGAGAAAGCGGAGAGAAGGAGGAGGCCAGCCTTTACGAAGATGGCGGCGATGGCGGGCCGCTGGTTTGGAATCGGACCCAGCGGGACGGGCGGTGCCTAGCTCGGGCGTGGCTGGCGAGGAGAGGCCGAGGCTTCCAGGCAGCTCATCCACCGTGGATGCAAACAACCAGCGAGCGGAGAGGCCGGGGTGACAGGAGAGAGGGGAGAAAGCGGAGAGAAGGAGGAGGGTGAGGGTGGGACTGGGGCCCATGGTCGGACAGAGGTAGAGTTGCTCCATCACAAACCACAATGGCCACCGCATGCTTTTCAGTTTGAAGGGTTAGGCCCCGCCCACACACGCCATGAAACGCCCCCCCCCCCCCCGTGACGCAGCGCGCTCCCCCCGTAGGATTGGTCAACCTTCACGTCACTCAATGCTAATGAGCAGATTTCCCCCGTATGATTGGCCAACCGCTAATGAGCGGAATTTTGAACATTTTTTGACTACTGTCCGAACAATTTTTGTCTGACCAAAAAGTAAATATGCCCAGGACACCCTCCTAATCATAACCTTTCTTTTGATATAACATATGTGTAGGTACGCTCTATAACTTTTGAGTGGTGCCCAGACAGACAGACAGCACTATCCTTTTATATATATAACGAGCTGAAGTGCCCGGCGGTGCCGAGGCTTTTTCGAGGGCATGTTGTTGTTGGAAGAGAGAGAGAGAGAGCGACTGGGGGGGAAGAGAGAGCGCGACTGGGGGAAGAGAGAGAGCGACTGGGGGGAAGAGAGGGAGGGGAGGGGAGGGGGGGAGGGAGGGGAGGGGGAGGGGGAGGGGAAGGGAGGGCAGGGGGGAGGGGAGGGGGGGGAAGGGAGGGAGGGGGAGGGCGGGGAAGAGAGGGCGGGGGGAGGGGAGGGGGGAAGGAAGGGAGGGAGGGGGGGAAGGGAGGGCAGGGGAGGGGAAGGGAGGGTGGGGGAGAGGGAAGGGAGGGGAAGGGAGGACGGAGAAGGGAGGGCGGGGGGGAGGGGAAGGGAGGGCGGGGGGGAGGGGAAGGGAGGGAGGGCGGGAGGGAGGGGGGGAAGGGAGGGCGGGGGGGAGGAAGGGAGGGCGGGGGGGAGGAAGGGAGGGCAGGGGGGGAGGGAGGGAGGGCGGGGGGGGGAAGGGCGGGGTGGAGGGCGGGGGGGAGGGAGGGCGGCGGGCGCCCCCCCCCCCGAGGGTCGCGACCCCCCCCCCCCCCCCGAGGGTCGCGCCCCCCCCCCCCCCCCGGAGGTGAAGACCGCCGATTGCGCGCGCAGCAGGAGCTGAGACGCGGCGTCTCTCTCGGCCGGCGGGCCCGGTTGCCAGGGCAACCGTGACGCTGACCAAGCCAGAGAGAGAGCGCCGCGTCTCAGCTGCTCCTGCTGCGCGCGCGGCCCCCCCCCCCGAGGGTCGCGGCCGCCCCCCCTCTCCCCCAGAGGTGAAGACCGTCGATTGCGCCCGTTGCCAGGGTAACGCTGGACGCTCAGCAAGCCCCGGCAGAGAGAGACGTCTCAGCTCCTGCTGCGCGCGCACCCTAGCGGCGCTGGGCTGAGGCTCGGCCCTCCAGCCTTCGAGTGGGGCCGGGAGGTGCCTAGCTCGGGCGTGGGTGCGGAGGAGACACCGAGGCTTCTAGGCCTACCTGGAAAAACGGGGAAAGGTAGGAAAATTAATGAGATTAGATAAGTTAATTACTTTCTAAATCATTTTTTTTTAAAACAATATGTGTTTTAATAGCAACGTTTTTTTTTTAAGACGCAGAAAGCGGGAAAAAGAAAGGAAAAGTTTGGAATCAAGATGGCGGCGACTCACCTCGGTTCAGAACGATAAAGCCCGGCCACACGCGCACCGATTGGCCCGGCGGCACACGCCAGCAACCCGGCGTACGATTGGCCGAGCTCGAGGTCACTCTGTCGCTAATGAGCGGATAATGAGATGCTAATGAGCGGAATGTTGAAGGTTTTTGGGATACCGCGGGCGCAATTTAGCCCGGCCGAAACGTAAATACGCTTAAAACCGTCTCGGAAGCATAAGCTTTCTTTGGAGGTAACGCGCGCGTAGGTACGCCCTGTAACTTTCGAGTGCATACCCGCAACGCACACGCGATGACAGACAGATAGACAGACAGATAGACAGATAGACAGACAGAAAGACAGAATGACAGAAGTACCGATATATATATATACATACTAGCTGAAGTGCCCGGCGGTGCCGAGGCTTTTTCGAGGGCATGTTGTTGTTGGAAGAGAGAGAGAGAGCGACTGGGGGGAAGAGAGAGAGCGACTGGGGGGAAGAGAGAGAGCGACTGGGGGGAAGAGAGAGAGAGCGACTGGGGGGAAGAGAGAGAGCGACTGGGGGGAAAGAGAGAGAGCGACTGGGGGGAAGAGAGAGAGCGACTGGGGGGAAGAGAGAGAGCGACTGGGGGGAAGAGAGAGAGCGACTGGGGGGAAGAGAGAGAGCGACTGGGGGGAGAGAGAGAGCGACTGGGGGGAAGAGAGAGAGCGACTGGGGGGAAGAGAGAGAGCGACTGGGGGGAAGAGAGAGAGCGACTGGGGGGAAGAGAGAGAGCGACTGGGGGGAAGAGAGAGAGCGACTGGGGGAAGAGAGAGAGCGACTGGGGGGAAGAGAGAGAGCGACTGGGGGGAAGAGAGAGAGCGACTGGGGGGGGAAGAGAGTGGGGGGAAGAGAAGGAGGGTGAGAAGGGGAGAGGGGGGAGGAGAGAAGGGGAGGAGAGAAGGGGGAGGAGAGAAGGGGGGAGGAGAGAAGGGGGAGGAGAGAAGGGGGGAGGGGGAGGGGAGGGGGAAAAGGGGGGAGAGAAGGGGGGAGGGGGGGGAGAGAAGGGGGGAGGGGGGAGAGAAGGGGGGGAGAGAAGGGGGGGAGGGGGGAGAGAAGGGGGGGAGAGAAGGGGGGGAGGGGGGGAGAGAAGGGGGGAGGGGGAGAAGGGGGGGAGGGGGGAGAGAAGGGGGAGGGGGGGAAGGGGGGAGAGAGACAGAGGGAAGGAGAGAGAGGGCGAGTGGCCCGCGGCCGCAAAAGGAGCCAAGCCCCGAGAACAGGCGTGAGCCGGCTTGAGGCTGAGAGACGGCTACGCCCGGTTGCCGGGGTAACCTTTCCCCCCCTTCCGAGCCCCCGTCCTCCCGAGCACCGGCCGCGCTGCCCCGCCCTGCACTCCCGAGAGCCCCGCTCTCCGAGCCCCGGCCGCCCCGCACTCCCGAGAGCCCCGCTCTCCGAGCCCCAGCCGCCCGCCACGCCCCGCACTCCCGAGAGCCCCGCTCTCCGAGCCCCGCCCCCCCGCCCGAGCCGGCTTGAAGTCCACCGATTGCGGCTGTGAGAGACTGCCGGCGGGCCCGGTTGCCGGGGTAACCCTTCCCGCTCACCAAGCCCCGCCCGAGATCTGCACTCCCGAGAGCCCCGCCCCCCCCCGCCCGAGCCGAGCGGGGAACAGAGAGAGACGCCGCGTCTCAGCTGCTCCTGCTGCGCGCGCACCCTGACCCTCGTGACCGACGCCGTTGCCCCGGGTAACGTGACACCGGGGGGTGGGGTGAGGAGCTTAGCAGAAGCCGTGGGACAATTACCTAGCTCGGGCCTGGCTGGGCAAGAAAGGCCCAGGCTTTGAGGCCTAACAAAAACGGGGAAAGGTAGGAAAAAGAATCGTCAGGTTAGAGAAAATATTTACAAATGAATGAAGTTTTTTTTTAAAACAATTTAATAAAAGCAATTTTATTTTGCTGGCAACGTATATTTCAAAAGAAAGACGCAGAAAGCAGGAAAAAGAATGGAAGCAAGATGGCGGCTACTCACCTCGGTTCAGAACGATAAGGCCCGCCCACACACGCACCGATTGGTCGACCGTCAGGTGACCAAAGCGTAGGATTGGTCAATCGTCCCGTCACTCGACCGTAGGAGGGCCCGGCTGCACGCGCCAGCAACCCGGCGTACGATTGGTCGACCTCGAGGTCACTCTGTCGCTAATGAGCGGATAATGAGATGCTAATGAGCGGAATGTTGAAGGTTTTTCGGATACCGCGGGCGCAATTTTTGTCCGGCTGAAACGTAAATACGCTTACCATCATTTTGGAACGGTGAGCTTTCTTTCGACGTAACGCACGCGTAGGTACGCTCTGTAACTTTCGAGCGCATAGCCGGACAGACGCACACGTGAGGACAGACAGACAGAAGGACAGACAGACAGACAGACAGAATGATTCCTTTATATATATAGATATACTAGCAGGGGGTGCCCGGCGTTGCCAGGGCAATTTTGGGCTGCGCGGTGTCCGTGCCGGTGTCTGTCCCCTCTCGTTGAGCTCCGTAGGGGATCGCGCGGTTGACGGCCGGCAGCTGTAGTTGGCGCGCCGGTTGATGTGTGGGGCCTAGCGTTTGAGGCGCGGCCGGGCTGTAGGGGCGAGACGGACCCGAGCTGAGCTCCCCCACGGGTGGCGCGGTTGACGGTCGGGCGATGCCGATGACCCGCCCGCTGTGTGGAAACTCACCTGCAGCTCCCGGAGTGGCAATGTGGGGGTCTGTTTGGCTGGTGGTGTCCCTGTGGGGATGAAAAAAATGGCGGTGACGTTTAGGGAGACTGGAGGATAAGGTCCCGCCCGCGACGCACCGATTGGTCAACGATGAGGTGAGTGAACTGTAGGATTGGTCAAGCAGCACGTCAGTCAACGCTAATGAGAGGTAGGATTGGTCAACCGCTAATGAGTGGATTTTTGAGTATTTTTGAACGTTTTTTGTACACTGTCCAAAGAATTCTTGTGTGACGAAAAAGTAAATACGCCTACGAGAGTCACCTAACGATAAGCTTTCTTTCGATATAACAGACGTGTAGGTACGCTGTATAACTTTTGATTGTATAGCCGGACAGACAAAAATGCAATGTATCGTTTTATATATACTAGCTAAAGTGCCCGGCGGTGCCGAGGGTTTTTTGAGGGCATGTTGTTGTTGGAAGAGAGAGAGAGAGCGACTGGGGGGAAGAGAGAGAGCGACTGGGGGGAAGAGAGAGAGCGACTGGGGGGAAGAGAGAGAGCGACTGGGGGGAAGAGAGAGAGCGACTGGGGGGAAGAGAGAGAGCGACTGGGGGGAAGAGAGAGAGCGACTGGGGGGAAGAGAGAGAGCGACTGGGGGGAAGAGAGAGAGCGACTGGGGGGAAGAGAGAGAGCGACTGGGGGGAAGAGAGAGAGCGACTGGGGGGAAGAGAGAGAGCGACTGGGGGGAAGAGAGAGAGCGACTGGGGGGAAGAGAGAGAGCGACTGGGGGGAAGAGAGAGAGCGACTGGGGGGAAGAGAGAGAGCGACTGGGGGGAAGAGAGAGAGCGACTGGGGGGAAGAGAGAAAGCGACTGGGGGGAAGAGAGAGAGCGACTGGGGGGAAGAGAGAGAGCGACTGGGGGGAAGAGAGAGAGCGACTGGGGGGAAGAGAGAGAGCGACTGGGGGGAAGAGAGAGAGCGACTGGGGGGAAGAGAGAGAGCGACTGGGGGGAAGAGAGAGAGCGACTGGGGGGGAAGAGAGAGAGCGACTGGGGGGAAGAGAGAGAGCGACTGGGGGGAAGAGAGAGAGCGACTGGGGGGAAGAGAGAGAGCGACTGGGGGGAAGAGAGAGAGCGACTGGGGGAAGAGAGAGAGCGACTGGGGGGAAGAGAGAGAGCGACTGGGGGGAAGAGAGAGAGCGACTGGGGGGGAAGAGAGAGAGCGACTGGGGGGAAGAGAGAGAGCGACTGGGGGGAAGAGAGAGAGCGACTGGGGGGAAGAGAGAGAGCGACTGGGGGGAAGAGAGAGAGCGACTGGGGGGAAGAGAGAGAGCGACTGGGGGGAAGAGAGAGAGCGACTGGGGGGAAGAGAGAGAGCGACTGGGGGAAGAGAGAGAGCGACTGGGGGGAAGAGAGAGAGCGACTGGGGGGAAGAGAGAGAGCGACTGGGGGGAAGAGAGAGAGCGACTGGGGGGAAGAGAGAGAGCGACTGGGGGGAAGAGAGAGAGCGACTGGGGGGGGAAGAGAGAGAGCGACTGGGGGGAAGAGAGAGAGCGACTGGGGGGAAGAGAGAGAGCGACTGGGGGGAAGAGAGAGAGCGACTGGGGGGAAGAGAGAGAGCGACTGGGGGGAAGAGAGAGAGCGACTGGGGGGAAGAGAGAGAGCGACTGGGGGGAAGAGAGAGAGCGACTGGGGGGAAGAGAGAGAGCGACTGGGGGGAAGAGAGAGAGCGACTGGGGGGAAGAGAGAGAGCGACTGGGGGGAAGAGAGAGAGCGACTGGGGGGAAGAGAGAGAGCGACTGGGGGGAAGAGAGAGAGCGACTGGGGGGAAGAGAGAGAGCGACTGGGGGGAAGAGAGAGAGCGACTGGGGGGAAGAGAGAGAGCGACTGGGGGGAAGAGAGAGAGCGACTGGGGGGAAGAGAGAGAGCGACTGGGGGGAAGAGAGAGAGCGACTGGGGGGAAGAGAGAGAGCGACTGGGGGGAAGAGAGAGAGCGACTGGGGGGAAGAGAGAGAGCGACTGGGGGGAAGAGAGAGAGCGACTGGGGGGAAGAGAGAGAGCGACTGGGGGGAAGAGAGAGAGCGACTGGGGGGAAGAGAGAGAGCGACTGGGGGGAAGAGAGAGAGCGACTGGGGGGAAGAGAGAGAGCGACTGGGGGGAAGAGAGAGAGCGACTGGGGGGAAGAGAGAGAGCGACTGGGGGGAAGAGAGAGAGCGACTGGGGGGAAGAGAGAGAGCGACTGGGGGGAAGAGAGAGAGCGACTGGGGGGAAGAGAGAGAGCGACTGGGGGGGAAGAGAGAGAGCGACTGGGGGGGAAGAGAGAGAGCGACTGGGGGGAAGAGAGAGAGCAACTGGGGGGAAGAGAGAGAGCAACTGGGGGGAAGAGAGAGAGCAACTGGGGGGAAGAGAGAGAGCAACTGGGGGGAGGGGGAGGGGAGTGGGGGATGGAGGGGGTGAAGGGGAGGGAGGGGAAGGGGGGAGGGGGGTGGGAATGGTGTGGGGGGAAGGGTGGGGGAAGGAGGGGGAGGGGGGAAGGGAGAAAGGGAGGGAGGGGGGAAGGGAGAAAGGGAGAGGGGGAGAAAGGGAGAGCCAGCAGACCCTCTCCCCTCTGCCGGCGATGGCTCCGCGGAGCTCCGTGCCGCCCCACGCACTGACATGGCCCAGCCGAGCGCAGCGCCCGGGTCAGCCCGAGCCCCGCCTCCCAAGCCCCGCCCCACGCCCTCCCGAGCCCCGTTGCCGGGGTAACCCTACCCCCCCCTTCCCGCTCTCCCGAGCACCAGCCTCCCGAGCCCCGCCCTCCCGAGCACCGGCCCCCCGCCCGAGCCGCGGGGGCGAAGGAGAGAGAGCCGCCGCTCCTCCGGTCGATGTGTTGTGGGCCGACCCCTGATGAGCGCCCGATCAGCTGAGCCCGAGCCCCGCGGTGACCGCAACTCACCTCCCGCTAGGCTCCCTCCCGCCCTCCCAGCCTTTACCAAAATGGCGACGATGGCTACGCTCGGCCCAGTCCCGCGCCGCCAGCCTTTACCAAGATGACGGCGATCGCAGGGGCGGGCCAAGCAGGAGGGGCGGTGCCTAGCTCGGGCGTGGCTGGGCAACAGAGGCCCAGGCTTCCAGGCCTGGAAAAACGGTGAAATGTAGGAAAATTATAGATGTTAGAGAAAAGATTGACAAATGAATTAACTTTTTTTTAAAACAATGTGTGTTTTAAAAGCAACTTTTTTTTTTGCTGGAAATGTAGATTTGAAAAGAAACACGCAGAAAGCGGGAAAAAGAAACGAAGAGTTTGGAATCAAGATGGCGGCCACTCACCTCGGTTCAGAATGATTAGGCCCGCCCACACACGCACCGATTGGTCAACCGTCAGGTCGCTGAAGTGTAGGATTGGTCAATCGTCCTGTCGCTCGACTGTAGGACGGCCCGCACGCACGCGCGACGAACCCGCCCCCGCGATGCAGCGATTGGGCGACCGCCAGGTCGCTCGACTGTACGATTGGTCGACCTTCACGTCACTCGATGCTAATGAGCAGATAATGAGTGGAATTTTGAATAATGAGCAGATAATAAGCGGAATTTTGAACGTTTTTTGGATACCGTGGGCGCAATTTTTGTCCGACCGAAAAGTAAAATACGCTTATGACCGTTCCGGAATCGTAAGTTTTCTTTTGATGTAACGCACGTGTAGGTACGCTCTATAACTTGAGAGTGTATAGCCGGACAGACAGACAGACGGAACGACAGACAGAAGTACCGCTTTATATATAGAGATAGAAGATAGATAAATAAAATAAAATATAATATATAAGATTAAGATGGGTACCAAGGTTCCCGTACTCTGTGGTAACAGGGACGCAAAACAGGAAAGCAGAGGAGATACTGAGACAGGAAAGGTAAAATGTGTGACCACCAGAAAGGCCATCAAATCTCAAGTTTCTCCAGCCATTTTAGTGGTAATTTAGTTCCTTCCTGCCTTTCTTGTCTAATGACTTCCTCAAGCTGCCTGCCTCAGACAACTCACATAATGGCTCTCTGCTGAAAGTATGCCATTGGCGAAGTGACTGCTTGTGATGTCTCTTGTCTACACAGCCAAAGGTTATAGCTGCTGCAGATTTAGACCTAGCACCAGTAGAGAGCATGTAAAAGAATGGACTAAAAACAGAAAGTAGTGTTTGACTGAGACGAAATAGAGTTGGACTCTTACATTTCCACCGCTGTTGAAGCTCACTTCTCAGTTTTCTTTTCCATGCCAAATACTTATTTTCCCTTTAACAACTCAATTCTCCAGAAAGTCCAAGTCTGCCCAAGATTTGTTTGCTGCTCCAATATCTGGGGAGCCTCTTCTAATACCTCTCTCCTAGTCCTGGACAGGATACAAGAAAATGTTTATTATCTGGTAGAGCATCCATTTCTCACATCTATCCTTTCTCTGTCCATTGCTACCTCTCCACTGAATTCTCCGCCTATATCTCCACCATATGATCAGAACGTTTGGCACATACACATCCACTAGATTATCAGAAATCTGGGCACATACACCTCCAGTAGACCAACAGGAACCTGGACACAGGCATCTTCACTAGACCAGCGGGAACACGAGCAAATACATCTCCACTAGACCATTAAGAACCTGGTCAGATAGACATTCAAAAGATTACACGGAACCTTGAAATACACACCTCCGCTAGACCACCGGGCACCAGGCATACATCCTCAATAGACCAACAGGAACTTGACCACACATACTTTCACTAGACTACCAGGAACCTGGACATGAACATCTCCACTAGACCACTAGCCACCTGAGCACATACACTTCCACTAGACCACCAGGAACATGGGCATACACATCTCTGCTAGACCATTAGGAACTTGGATAAATATACTTCTAACGATCAACAAGGACCTGGGCACATACACCTCCACAACCACCAGGGACCTGGACACATGGATATCCTGGGCATGTACACCTCCATTACACCATCAGCAACTTGGCCACCTACACCTCAACTAGACCGTCAAGAACCTCAGCATATACTACTTCTCTAGACTGTTAAGAACTTTGAAAACTATACCTACAAACAACGATCTGGGCACACACGTATATGCTGCACCATCAGCAACATGGCCACATACACCTCACAGGCCACCAGGGATATGGGCATATGCACCTCCAGAGAGCTTCAGAAAATTAAGCACTGTCACCTCCACTAGACCAAGAACAATATGGTCACACACACATCCTCAGACCATCTGCAACATGGCCACATAAATGTTTAATAGACGATTAAGAACACAGCCAAATACACTTCCACTAGACTATTAGGAAAGAGGTTCAATAAATCATACCTTTATTAGACCATTAAGAACACAGCCACATACATCTCCAATAGACCACCAGGAATGTGCACACATACATCTCCAATAGGTCACCAGGAATGTGGACACATACATCTCCAATAGACCACCAGCAATATGGACACATATATCTCGAACAGACCACCAGAAGTGTGGACACACATCTCCAATAGACCAGCAGAAATGTGGACACATACATGCCCAATAGATCACCAGAAATGTGGACACATACATCTCCAATAGATCACCAGGAATGTGGAAACATACATCTCCAATAGATCACCAGAAATGTGGACACATACATCTATATATATAAACCTTTTGGTCAGACAAAAAACGTTCAAAAATCTTCAAAAATCCGCTCATTAGCGATTGACCAATCCTACCGCTCATTAGCGTTGAGTGATGTGATGGTTGACCAATCCTACAGTTCAGTCACCTGATGGTTGACCAATCCGCCGTCTGTGGGCGGGCCTAATCATGCAGCCTTCCGAAACTTCGCCGCAATTTTTTTCATCCCCACAGCGACAGCACCAGCCAAACAAACCCCCACATTGCGGCTCCGGGAGCGGGAGGTGAGTTGGAGTCACTCGGGCCGGGCCTCACAACCGCTCGGCCCGAGACACAGAGCGGGCGGGGGAGCATCAGCGGCCCTCCATAAACCGCGCTACCCGCGGCGCGGTGGCCGGGCGCACCGTGTAATCAGCTGGGGTCCGTCTCGGCCCTAGAACCCGGCCGGGCCTCAATCACTAGGCCCTGCATGGCCACCGCGGCCTGGCTCAATTTTCAAAGCCCTTCCCCGGGTGCCAAAAGAGGGGGAGGGAGGGAGATCAGAGGGGGAGAGGAAGAGAGAGGGAGAGAGAGAGAGAGGGGACATACATGGGCAGGGAGAGAGAGTGGGACGGACAGAGAGAGGGTCAGGGAGGGAAAGAGTCACACAGAGCACAGGAGCGGCAGCGCCCAGCCGTAAACCGCGCGGCCCAAAAAGCCCTGGCAACGCCGGGCACCCCCAGCTAGTCTCCAATAGATCATCAGAAATGTGGACACATACATCTCCAACAGACCACCCGGAATGTGGACACATACATCTCCAATAGATCACCAGAAATGTGGACACATACTGTCATAAATCGCAACTTCTACAAGAAGTAACTCAACAAGTACTACTGAACGGCCAGCTGAGGGCGCCGTCCGAGGAGTATAAATACTCGGGCGTGGGCCCACCTTGACCAGAGACAATCTGGAAACAGGGAGCTAGTGACTACGAACTAGACCTCCATGTATTGTTACAAGTCGATTAAAGCCTTGCTTTATGTACAACCAAGTGCGTAGTGAGTCTTTATTACGTCACATACATCTCCAATTGACCACCAGCAATATGGACGCACACATCTCCAATAGACCACCAGCAATATGGACACATACATCTCCAATAGACCACCAGAAATGTGGATACATATATCTCCATTAGATCACCAAGAATGTGGACACATACATCTCCAATAGATCATCAAGAATGTGGACACATACATCGCCAATAGATCACCAGAAATATGGACACATACATCTCCAATAGATCACCAGAAATGTGGACACATACATCTCCAATAGATCACCAGAAATATGGACACATACATCTCCAATAGATCACCAGAAATGTGGACACATACATCTCCAATAGACCACCAGAAATGTGGACACATACATCTCCAATAGATCACCAGAAAGGTGGACACATACATCTCCAATAGAGCACCAGAAATGTGGACACATACATCTCCAATAGATCACCAGAAATGTGGACACATACATCTCCAATAGATCACCAGAAAGGTGGACACATACATCTCCAATAGAGCACCAGAAATGTGGACACATACATCTCCAATAGATCACCAGAAATGTGGACACATACATCTCCAATAGATCACCAGAAATGTGGACACATAAATCTCCAAAAGATCACCAGAAATGTGGACACATACACCTCCAATAGATCACCAGGAATGTGGACACATACAACTCCAATAGATCACCAGAAATGTGGACACATACATCTCCAATAGGTCACCGGGATTGTGGACACATACATCTCCAATAGATCGCCAGAAATGTGGACACATACATCTCCAATAGGTCACTGGGAATGTGGACACATACACCTCCAAGAGACCACCAGAAATGTGGACACATACATCTCCAATAGATCACCAGAAATGTGGACACATACACCTCCAATAGATCACCAGGAATGTGGACACATACATCTCCAATAGATCACCAAAAATGTGGACACATACAACTCCAATAGATCACCAGAAATGTGGACACATACATCTCCAATAGGTCACCGGGATTGTGGACACATACATCTCCAATAGATCACCAGAAATGTGGACACATACATCTCCAATAGGTCACCGGGATTGTGGACACATACATCTCCAAGAGACCACCAGAAATGTGGACACATACATCTCCAATAGATCACCAGAAATGTGGAAACATACATCTCCAATAGATCACCAAGAATGTGGACACATACATCTCCAATAGATCACCAGGAATGTGGACACATATATCTCCAACAGATCACCAGAAATGTGATCTAATACATCTCCAATAGATCACCATAAATGTGGACATATACATCACCAGGAATGTGGACACATACATCTCCAATAGGTCAACAGAAAGGTGATCTAATACATCTCCAATAGATCACCATAAATGTGGACATATACATCTCCAATAGATCACCAGGAATGTGGACACATACATCTCCAACAGATCACCAGAAATGTGGGCACATACATCTCCAATAGGTCACCAGAAGTGTGGACACAGACATCTCCAATAGATCACCAGAAATGTGGACACATACATCTCCAATAGACCACCAGAAATGTGGACACATACATCTCCAATAGACCACCAGAAATGTGGACACATACATCTCCAATAGATCACCAGGAATGTGGACACATACATCTCCAAAAGACCACCAGAAATGTGGACACATACATCTCCAATAGGTCATCGGGAATGTGGACACATACATCTCCAATAGATCACCAGGAATGAGGACACATACATCTCCGACAGATCAGCAGGAATGTGGACACACACATCTCTAATAGATCAAAATAAATATGGAAACATACATCTCCAACAGATCACCAGGAGTGTGGACACATACATCTCCAATAGATCAACAGAGGTGTGGACAAATACATCTCCAATAGATCACCAGGAATGTGGGCACATACATCTCCAACATATCACCAGAAATGTGGACACATACATCTCCAACAGATCACCAGGAATGTGGATACATACATCTGCAACAGATCACCAAGAATGTGGACACATACATCTCCAATAGATCATCAGAAAGGTGGGCACATACATCTCCAATAGATCACCAGGAATGTGGATACATACATCTGCAACAGATCACCAAGAATGTGGACACATACATCTCCAATAGGTCACCAGAAATGTGGACGCATACATCTCCAATAGATCACCAGGATTGTGGACAGATGCATCTCAAATAGATCACCAGGATTGTAGATTCATACATCTCCAATAGGTCACCAGGAATCTGGACACATACATCTCCAATAGATCACCAGAAATGTGGACACATACATCTCCAATAGTTCACCAGAGTTGTGGACACATACATCTCCAATAGATCACCAGGAATGTGGACACATGCATCTCAAGCAGATCATCAGGAATGTGGATGCATACATCTCCAATGGATCACCAGGAATGTGGACACATACATCCTCAATAGACCACCAGAAATGTGGACACATACATCTCCAATAGATCACCAGGAATGTGGACACATAGATCTCCAAAGGACCACCAGAAATGTGGACACATACATCTCCAATAGGTCACCGGGAATGTGGACACATACATCTCCAATAGACCACCAGAAATGTGGACATATACATGTCCAATCGATCACCATAAATGTGGGCACATACATCTCCAATAGATCACCAGGAATGAGGACACATACATCTCCAATAGGTCACCAGAGGTGTGGACACATACATCTCCAATAGATCACCAGAAATGTGGACACATACATCTCCAACAGATTACCAGAAATATGGACATATACATCTCCAACAGATCAGCAGGAATGTGGACACACACTTCTCTAATAGATCAAAATAAATATGGACACATACATCTCCAACAGATCAGCAGGAATGTGGACGCATACATCTCCAAAACACCACCAGAAATGTGGATGCATACATCTCCAATCGGTCACCGGGAATGTGGACACATACATCTCCAATAGACCACCAGAAATGTGGACATATACATCTCCAATAGATCACCATAAATGTGAACACATACATCTCCAATAGATCACCAGAAATGTGGACACATACATCTCCAACAGATCAAAAGGAATGTGGACACACACATCTCCAATAGATCACCAGAGGTGCGGACACATACATCTCCAATAGACCACCAGGAATGTGGACACATACATCCCCAATAGACCACCAGAAATGTGGACACACACATCTCCAATAGATCACCAGAAATGTGGACACATACATCTCCAAAAGACCACCAGAAATGAGGACACATACATCTCCAATAGGTCACCAGAAATGTGGACACATACATCTCCTGTTGATCAACAGAAATATGGACGTATACATCTCCAACATATCAGCAGGAATGTGGACACAAACATCTCCAGTAGATCACCAGGAAAGTGGACACATACATCTCCAACAGATCACCAGGAAAGTGGACACGTACATCTCCAGTAGATCACCAGGAAAGTGGACACATACATCTCCAACAGATCACCAGAAATGTGGGCACATACATCTCCAGTAGATCACCAGGAAAGTGGACACATACATCTCCAACAGATCACCAGAAATGTGGACACGTACATCTCCAATAGGTCACCAGAAGTGTGGAAACATACATCTCCAATAGGTCACCAGAAATGTGGACACATACATCTCCAAAAGACCACCAGAAATGTGGACACGTACATCTCCAATCGGTCACCGGGAATGTGGACACATACATCTCTAATAGACCACCATAAATGTGGACACATACATATCCAACAGATCACCAGGAATGTGGATACATACATCTCCAACAGATCACCAGGAAAGTGGACTCATGCATGTCCAATAGGTCACCAGAAATGTGGACACATATATCTCCAATAGATCAACAGGAATGTGGACACATACATATCCAAAGGGCACCAGAAATATGGACACAAAACATCTCCAACAGATCACCAGAAATATGGACGCATACAGCTCCAATAGGTCACCAGGAATGTGGACACATACATCTCCAATAGACCACCAGGAATGTGGAAACATACATCTCCAATAGGTCACCAGGAATGTGGACAAATACATCTCCAATAGGTCACCAGGAATGTGGACACATACATCTCCAATAGACCACCAGGAATGTGGAGAGATACATCCCCAATAGACCACCAGAAATGTGGACGCATACATCTCCAATAGATCACCAGAAATGTGGACACATACATCTCCAATAGATCACCAGAAATATAAACACATACATCTCCAACAGATCACCAGGAATGTGGACACATACATCTCCAATAGATCACCAGAAATGTGGACACATACATCTCCAATAGATCACCAGGAATGTGGACACATACATCTCCAGCAGATCATCAGGAATGTGGATGCATACATCTCCAATAGATCACCAGGAATGTGGACACATACATCTCCAATAGATCGCCAGGAAAGTGGACACATACATCTCCAATAGATCACCAGAAATGTGGACACATACATCTCCAAAAGACCACCAGAAATGTGGACTCACACATCTCCAATAGGTCACTGGGAATGTGGACACATACATCTCCAAAAGATCACCAGGAATGTGGACACATACATCTCCAACAGATCACCAGAAATGTGGACACATACATCTCCAACAGATCACCATAAATGTGGACACATACATCTCCAAAAGATCATCAGAAATATGGACACATACATCTCCAACAGGTCACCAGGAATGTGGACACATACATCTCCAATAGATCGCCAGGAAAGTGGACACATACATCTCCAATAGACCACCAGAAATGTGGACACACACATCTCCAATAGATCACCAGAAATGTGGACACATACATCTCCTATTGATCACCAGAAATGTGGACACATACATCTCCAACAGATCACCAGGAATGTGGACACATACACCTACAACAGATTACCAGAAATATGGACGTATACATCTCCAACAGATCAGCAGGAATGTGGACACATACATCTCCAATATATCACCAGGAAAGTGGACACATACATCTCCCATAGATCACCAGAAATGTGGACACATACATCTCCAATAGTGTTGTGTCCGTGTGTTAATAGAGACACTGAAGACAGGAGTTGGTTTCACAGGTGTTTACTGAACAAAGTCTGGAGGGGAACTACTTGATACAACACAATATACAGGCTTATATAGCCCGAGTGGCCATTACCGGCATTACAGTACACAGGGGGCTCTTAAAGGCACATACACTACAATTCCTCCCCTTTTCGCCAACCAGTGCATAATATTTTAAGTAATCATTAATTACATGTTACAAGAAAAATAATCTACACATTGCTGCACTTAATTAATTATAAGTCAGTCTCTCTGGAGGCTTCCTGACTCGGTCCGGATAACGCCTCGGTGGTGTAGTAGTTTCTGGTGGTGTAGTCGGTTCTTTTGGCAAGGCTGATTCGGCTTGAATGCCAGTGTCGGGTTCATCGGGTTCCAGTATCACCGGATCGGAGGTAGATATGGGTATCTCTACTTCATCATTAGGCGTATAGAGTTGTGGTGTAGGTTGTCCCTTTTCGGATGACTCTATGATTTGGTCAGCATGGCGCCTTATTATGCTTTCTCCGATGTCCACGGTATACATCAGCAGTCCTAGTCGTGTGCAGATAGTTCCAGGCTGCCATTTCTCGGTACGGTAGTCCCAGGCCAAAACTTGTTGACCTATCTGGAAGGTGCTAGTTGGCCTTTCATTCATGCCTTGAAATTGCCGGTTCTCCACGTCCCTTCTGATGTTTGGCTTGATCAAATCCAGCCGACATCTTAGGCTTCTATTGAAGAACATCATGGCGGGAGTTTGGTTTGTAACCATAGGTGTTGCATTCCTGTATGCAAACTAGAAGTCATCCACCTTGTGCTGAAGTTTTATGTCTTCATTACCCATGGCCTTTATGGCCTTCTTCAAGGTCTGGACAAACCTTTCAGCCAATCCATTGGTGGCGGGATGGTATGGGGCGGACATGTAGTGCTTAACCCCATTGTTTTTTTAAGAACTTCCTGAATTCTTCGGACACAAATTGCGGTCCATTATCAGAACAGATCTGTTCAGGCAGCCCATTCCTGGCAAATATGGTCCTTAATACTGTGATGGTTTTTTCCGTGGTGGTGGAGGACATCTTTATTACCTCCGGCCACTTGGAGTGTGCATCAACCGCGATTAAGAACATTGAGTCCATAAATGGACCAGCAAAGTCGATATGTACCCTTTGCCATGGAGATGAGGGCCACTCCCATGGATGTAGAGGGGCTTGTGGTGGGGCGTTTTGGACCTTCTGGCATCCTAGACAGCTCTTGGTCATTTCTTCGATGTCTCCATCGATACCTGGCCACCACACAAACGCTCTGGTTAGGTTCTTCATTTTCACTCCACCCAGATGCCCCTCGTGAAGCTCCTTTAGCACTTTATCCTGGAGTTTGGGTGGAATCACCACTCTGGATCCACACATCAACGTTCCTCGGCACACTGACAGCTGTTCTCTTCTTTGCGAGAATGCTGGCAACAGTGGTTCGCCATGTGCTGGCCATCCCTTCACCGTTAAATCGTAGACTCGTGAGAGAGTCGGGTCATTTCTTGTTTCCTTTTCAATGGCAGAATTTGTTACTGGCAGACATTCGACTATGGTAGAGTGGAAAATCTCCACTGGGTCTACGGTAGGTGCTTCTTCTACCATTGGCAACGGTAGGCGCGATAACCCGTCAGCATTCCCATGCTGTTTTGATCCTTTGTATTCTATGTTATATTGGTGTGCCCCTAGAAAAAGGGACCACCTGGGTAGCCTTTGCACTGTCATAATGGGAACACCCTTTTTAGGGTTGAATATGGAGATGAGGGGTTGATGGTCAGTCAACAAGGTAAATTTTTGTCCGTGTAGGTAATGGTTGAATTTCTTCACTCCCCATACCAGGCTGAGTGCTTCCCTGTCGATTTGGACATAGTTACGCTCAGCTGAGTTCAATGAGCGTGACGCAAAAGCTATCGGCCGTTCCGAGCCATCAGGGAATCTATGCGATAATACTGCTCCTACGCCATAAGGGGATGCATCGCACGCCAGTCTGATTGGCAGTGATGGGTTGTAATGAGCCAAAACTTCTTTGGACATGATTAAGTCTTTGCATTTATGGAAGGCACGTTTACAGTCTTCGCTCCATTTCCAAATTACTCCTGTTTGTAGCAGTTCATTAAGAGGGTGCAGAAGAGTTGATAAGTTCGGTAAAAATTTATGATAGTAATTTATTAATCCCAGGAACGACCTTAATTGTGAAACATTTTCAGGCGCTGGGGCTTCTATGACCGCTTCAATTTTTTCAGGTGATTTATGCAACCCTTCCTTATTAATTATGTGGCCACAATATGATATTTGATTCTGGAAAAATTCGCACTTGGGGCGATTTGCTCGTAGGCCCCGTTCTCTCAGCCTAGTGAGCACCTGCTCCAGATTGGCAAGGTGCTCGTTGTCATTTTCTCCTGTTACAAGGATGTCGTCTAGGTAGCATTGAGTCCCCGGAATCCCTTGGAGGGCTTGCTCCATAGCTCTTTGCCAGATAGCTGGAGCGGATGCTACTCCGAAAACCAGTCGATTGTACTGGTACAGACCTTTGTGTGTATTTATCGTGAGATACTTTTTAGAGGCCTCTTCAACCTCCATCTGTAGATACGCCTGTGCCAAGTCAATTTTGGTGAAACGTTTCCCTCCGGATAGTGAGGCAAAAGTATCTTCTATCCTTGGAAGAGGATACTGTACCGTGTGAAGGACCGGGTTTACAGTCACCTTGAAGTCTCCACAGATGCGAATTTTTCTCTGTTCTTCAGATTTATCCTTATTCAACGCTTTCTTCATGAATGGGACGATGGGTGTTGCCCACTCGCTCCAATCTATTTTGGATAATACGCCTGCCTTTTCCAAATACTCCAGCTCTGCCTCGACTGCTGGACGAATTGCATATGGCACCGGTCTTGCCTTAAAAAACTTGGGAATTGCCGCATCTTCCACTTTTATTGAGGCGGTGATGCCTTTCAAGGTTCCTAGTTTCTCTTGAAACACTTCTTTGGTGTTGGCCAAGATATCTTTTAATCATTCAGGTATGACGTCATCATCGTTTTTTTCCTTACTGGTCACCGTCAGTGCCTGAATGGAGTGCCAGTCTAAACGTATTTTCCTGATCCATTCACGTCCCAACAGCGGTGGACCACCATCTTGTAGAACGTATAAATACAACTTTTGTATTTCCTTGCCGTTGTATACAACAGGCACCCTTATTTTTCCTTTGGGGTATACTTTCTGCCCCGTATATGTTTTCAAGATAATGGATGTGTCTTTTAAAGGTATATGCGGAAATAGCCGGTCGTAATCCCGTCGATTTATGACGGTCAGAGCTGATCCTGTATCTAGCTCCATTTTAACTGGGGACCCTGCTATCGTGAGGGTAACCCAAATGGTCTGGTAATCTTCTTTGGCAATTACATTATGTAATTTGAGACAGCTTAGTCTCTTGTTTTCGGAGTCGCTATCGCTCTTCTGGTCTTCGGAGCTACTGTCCGTCATCATTTGTACCTTTCTGTACTTTTCTTTATTGATTTTTTTTTTCCTGTCCGTGGATTTTTTTTGTCCAGATCGGCATACCCGTGCAATGTGTCCAATCTTTCCGCATTGCCTGCATGCTTTGTCCTTGAACCAGCAGTCCCTCTGGTCATGGGTGGATCTGCCGCAGCGATAACATCTCTCGAAACCCTGTGTCATTTCATGGGTGCCGAAGTCCTGTGTCTTTTGTTGTATCTCTGCAGCTCCTCTTGCGGCTGCTTCGTATGATACAGACATACTGAAAGCCTTGTCCAGTGTTAAATCTTTTTCAGAAAGCAGCCTTTTCTGTGTTCCTTCACTTAGGAGACCGCAGACGAATTTGTCTCGAAGATAATCTGATAGTCCTGCCCCGAATTGGCAGTGCTTTGAGAGCTTTCTTAATTCGGTGAGGTAATCAGCGTTACTTTCATTCTTGTGTTGATTCCTCTTGAAGAATTTGAATTGTTCCGCTATCAGCAGCGGTGTTGGGTTTAAGTGCTCCTGTAGGGTATCAACAATTTCTTTAAAATTCTTGTCCTTTGGTTTGGCTGGAGTGATTAAGTTTCGTAACAGCCCGTATGTCTTTGCGCCCATTAGATTTAGAAGTACTGACGCTTTTTTTTCATTTTCTATTCCATTTGCGGTGCAATATACCTCCACTCTTTCCACATATGTGGTCCAATCCTCTATCTCGTTATCAAAAGCATCAATATTGCCAGACTTAGGCATTCTAGAAAAAAAATGGCGCTTCCCGTGCTTTTCTTTCTTTTCTGCAGAAAAGATATGGCGCTTCCCCGCCGCTGCTGCCGATGACAACGCTGTTTCCCGCGGGTTTCCCTCCTTATTTATTTATTTATTTGCAGTTGGAGACTCGTTCCCGCCGGACTCTCTCTCTAGGTCTGAACGCCGACCTGCTTGCAGCGCCGGCCATCTCCCGAGTGCTCCCTCCCCGTCTGTTACTGCTTGCCTCCGCCTTCGCTGCTTGGCCTAGCTGCAGAGCCAGCCGCTGGAGCCCCAGTCCGACGCCCAGGAAGGATTATTGCAGTACCTGCCACCAGCTTGGCTAGCTGGTGAAACCACAGCTTTTTCTTTTTCTTGATTTTCTTCAACTTTGGACGCCAGAGGAATCGATGTCCTTGAGGTGTTGCCGAATTGCAGGTAAGTCCGTTTCCAATTCGTCGCCACTGTTGTGTCCGTGTGTTAATAGAGACACTGAAGACAGGAGTTGGTTTCACAGGTGTGTACTGAACAAAGTCTGGAGGGGAACTACTTGATACAACACAATATACAGGCTTATATAGCCCGAGTGGCCATTACCGGCATTACAGTACACAGGGGGCTCTTAAAGGCACATACACTGGGAATGTGGACACATACATCTCCAATAGACCACCAGAAATGTGGACACATACATCTCCAACTGATCACCAGGAATGTGGACACATACATCTCCAACAGATCACACGGAATGTGGACACATACATCTCCAATAGATCACCAGAAATGTGGACACATACATCTCCAATAGGTCACCAGAGGTGTGGACACATAGATCTCCAGCAGATCACCAGGAATGTGGATGCATACATCTCCAATAGATCACCAGGAATGTGAACACATACATCTCCAACAGATCACCAGAAATGTAGACACATACATCTCCAACAGATCACCAGAAATGTGGACACATACACCTCTGATAGATCAAAATAAATATGGACACATACATCTCCAACAGATCACCAGGAATGTGGACACATACATCTCCAACAGATCACCAGAAATGTGGACACATACATCTATATATTTAAAAAAGAGCTCTTCCGTCTGTCTTTCTGTCTGTCCATCTGTCTGTCTGTCCATTCTCTATACGTTCGAAAGTTATAGAGCGTACCTACATGCACGTCACATCAAAAGAAAGCTTACGATTACGGACCGGTCATAGGCGTATTTACGTTTCGGCCGGACAAAAATTGCGCCCGCGGTATCCAAAAAACTTTCAAAATTCCGCTCATTAGCATCTCATTATCCACTCATTAGTGATAGAGTGACATCGAGGTCGACCAATCATACGCCGGGTTACTGGCGCGTGCGGGCGGGCCCTCCTACAGTCAAGTGACGGGACGATTGACCAATCCTACGCTTTGGTGACCTGATGGTCGACCAATCGGTGCATGTGTGGGCGGGCCTTATCATTCTGAACCGAGGCGAGTGGCCGCCATCTTGATTCTTCACGATTTTTTTTTCCACACTTTGTGTGTGTGTTAGGGAATTTATTTGAATTATGTGTTAGGGAAGTAAATAACAATTTATTTGAGTTTTAAATTGTATTTAGCAACAGTAGGAAATGAAGTGATCCCCTGCCCTTCGCCCGGAGGCTCGCCTACTTTGACGGCCATTTTGAGCGGCTGTGCCGGCGCCGGGCGCGGCCTAGCAGCCCGGGAAGCCTGGGCCTTGAGTTGCGGGCCGTGCCGGGAGCCGCCGCGCACAAAGCTTCCTCGCGGCGTCAACAGCCCCGCCCCAGAGCCCGACCCAAAGCCATCAGGTCACCGGCCGCGGCGGGCCGTGCGGGAGCTGCCGCGCACAAAACCTCCCCGCGGCGTCAACAGCCCCGCCCCAGAGCCGGTCCCATAGCCACCAGGTCACCGGCCGCGGCGGGCTGTGCGGGAGCTGCCGCGCACAAAACCTCCCCGCGGCGTCAACAGCACCGCCCCAGAGCCCGACCCAAAGCCATCAGGTCACCGGCCACGGCGGGCCGTGCCGGGAGCTGCCGCGCACAAAACCTCCCCGCGGCGTCAACAGCCCCGCCCGAGAGCCCGACCCAAAGCCATCAGGTGAGCAGCCGCGGCGGCCCAGTCTCTCTCTCACACTCCCAATCTCTCTCTCTCACACTCCCAATCTCTCTCTCTCTCACACTCCCAATCTCTCTCTCTCTCTCACACTCCCAATCTCTCTCTCTCACACTCCCAATCTCTCTCTCTCTCACACTCCCAATCTCTCTCTCACACTCCCAATCTCTCTCTCTCTCACTCCCAATCTCTCTCTCTCACACTCCCAATCTCTCTCTCTCACACTCCCAATCTCTCTCTCTCTCTCACTCCCAATCTCTCTCTCTCACACTCCCAATCTCTCTCTCTCTCACACTCCCAATCTCTCTCTCTCACACACTCCCAATCTCTCTCTCTCACACACTCCCAATCTCTCTCTCTCACTCCCAATCTCTCTCTCTCACTCCCAATCTCTCTCTCTCACTCCCAATCTCTCTCTCTCACACTCCCAATCTCTCTCTCTCACACTCCCAATCTCTCTCTCTCACACTCCCAATCTCTCTCTCTCACACTTCCAATCTCTCTCTCTCTCACACTCCCAATCTCTCTCTCTCTCACACTCCCAATCTCTCTCTCACACTCCCAATCTCTCGCTCTCACACTCCCAATCTCTCTCTCTCTCACACTCCCAATCTCTCTCTCTCTCACACTCCCAATCTCTCTCTCTCTCACACTCCCAATCTCTCTCTCTCTCACACTCCCAATCTCTCTCTCTCTCACTCCCAATCTCTCTCTCTCTCTCACTCCCAATCTCTCTCTCTCTCTCACTCCCAATCTCTCTCTCTCTCACACTCCCAATCTCTCTCTCACACTCCCAGTCTCTCTCTCTCACACTCCCAATCTCTCTCTCTCTCACACTCCCAATCTCTCTCTCTCTCACACTCCCAGTCTCTCTCTCTCTCTCACTCCCAATCTCTCTCTCTCTCACTCCCAATCTCTCTCTCTCACACTCCCAATCTCTCTCACTCTCTCTCTCTCACTCCCAATCTCTCTCTCTCTCACTCCCAATCTCTCTCTCTCTCACTCCCAATCTCTCTCTCTCTCACTCCCAATCTCTCTCTCTCTCACTCCCAATCTCTCTCTCTCTCACTCCCAATCTCTCTCTCTCTCTCTCACTCCCAATCTCTCTCTCTCACACTCCCAATCTCTCTCTCTCTCACACTCCCAATCTCTCTCTCTCACACTCCCAATCTCTCTCTCTCTCACACTCCCAGTCTCTCTCTCTCACTCCCAATCTCTCTCTCTCACACTCCCAATCTCTCTCTCTCACACTCCCAATCTCTCTCTCTCACACTCCCAATCTCTCTCTCTCACACTCCCAATCTCTCTCTCTCACACTCCCAATCTCTCTCTCTCACACTCCCAATCTCTCTCTCTCACACTCCCAATCTCTCTCTCTCACACTCCCAATCTCTCTCTCTCACACTCCCAATCTCTCTCTCTCACACTCCCAATCTCTCTCTCTCACTCCCAATCTCTCTCTCTCTCACTCCCAATCTCTCTCTCTCTCACACTCCCAATCTCTCTCTCTCACACTCCCAATCTCTCTCTCACACACTCCCAATCTCTCTTTCACTCCCAGTCTCTCGCTCTCTCTCTCTCTCACACTCACTCCCAATCTCTCTCTCTCACACTCCCAATCTCTCTCTCTCACACTCCCAATCTCTCTCTCTCTCACACTC
Source organism: Somniosus microcephalus (assembly GCF_052327205.1). Classification (NCBI taxonomy): domain Eukaryota; kingdom Metazoa; phylum Chordata; class Chondrichthyes; order Squaliformes; family Somniosidae; genus Somniosus; species Somniosus microcephalus. The sequence continues at coordinate 51,106,656 of NC_140995.1, forward strand.
CCAATCTCTCTCTCTCTCACACTCCCAATCTCTCTCTCTCTCACTCCCAATCTCTCTCTCTCACACTCCCAATCTCTCTCTCTCACACTCCCAATCTCTCTCTCTCACACTCCCAATCTCTCTCTCTCTCTCACTCCCAATCTCTCTCTCACTCCCAATCTCTCTCTCTCACACTCCCAATCTCTCTCACACTCCCAATCTCTCTCTCTCACACACTCCCAATCTCTCTCTCTCACACACTCCCAATCTCTCTCTCTCACTCCCAATCTCTCTCTCTCACTCCCAATCTCTCTCTCTCACACTCCCAATCTCTCTCTCTCACACTCCCAATCTCTCTCTCTCACACTCCCAATCTCTCTCTCACACTCCCAATCTCTCTCTCTCACACTCCCAATCTCTCTCTCTCACACTTCCAATCTCTCTCTCTCTCACACTCCCAATCTCTCTCTCACACTCCCAATCTCTCTCTCTCTCACACTCCCAATCTCTCTCTCACACCCCAATCTCTCGCTCTCACACTCCCAATCTCTCTCTCTCACACTCCCAATCTCTCTCTCTCTCACACTCCCAATCTCTCTCTCTCTCACTCCCAATCTCTCTCTCTCTCACACTCCCAATCTCTCTCTCTCTCACACTCCCAATCTCTCTCTCTCTCACTCCCAATCTCTCTCTCTCTCACACTCCCAATCTCTCTCTCTCTCACACTCCCAGTCTCTCTCTCTCACACTCCCAATCTCTCTCTCTCTCACACTCCCAATCTCTCTCTCTCACACTCCCAATCTCTCTCTCTCTCACACTCCCAGTCTCTCTCTCTCTCTCACTCCCAATCTCTCTCTCTCTCACTCCCAATCTCTCTCTCTCACACTCCCAATCTCTCTCTCTCTCACTCCCAATCTCTCTCTCTCACACTCCCAATCTCTCTCTCTCTCACACTCCCAATCTCTCGCTCTCACACTCCCAGTCTCTCTCTCTCACACTCCCAATCTCTCTCTCTCTCACACTCCCAATCTCTCTCTCTCACACTCCCAATCTCTCTCTCTCACACTCCCAGTCTCTCTCTCTCTCTCACTCCCAATCTCTCAATCTCACTCCCAATCTCTCTCTCTCACTCCCAATCTCTCTCTCTCTCTCACACCCAATCTCTCTCTCTCTCACTCCCAATCTCTCTCTCTCTCACACTCCCAATCTCTCGCTCTCACACTCCCAATCTCTCTCTCTCACACTCCCAATCTCTCTCTCTCTCACACTCCCAATCTCTCTCTCTCTCACACTCTCTCTCTCTCTCACTCCCAATCTCTCTCTCTCTCACTCCCAATCTCTCTCTCACACTCCCAATCTCTCTCTCTCACTCTCACTCCCAATCTCTCTCTCTCACACTCCCAATCTCTCTCTCTCACACTCCCAATCTCTCTCTCTCACACTCCCAATCTCTCTCTCTCACACTCCCAATCTCTCTCTCTCACACTCCCAATCTCTCTCTCTCACACTCCCAATCTCTCTCTCTCACACTCCCAATCTCTCTCTCTCACACTCCCAATCTCTCTCTCTCACACTCCCAATCTCTCTCTCACACTCCCAATCTCTCTCTCTCACACTCCCAATCTCTCTCTCTCACACTCCCAATCTCTCTCTCTCACACTCCCAATCTCTCTCTCTCACACTCCCAATCTCTCTCTCTCACACTCCCAATCTCTCTCTCTCACACTCCCAATCTCTCTCTCTCACACTCCCAATCTCTCTCTCTCACACTCCCAATCTCTCTCTCTCACACTCCCAATCTCTCTCTCTCACACTCCCAATCTCTCTCTCACACTCCCAATCTCTCTCTCTCACACTCCCAATCTCTCTCTCTCACACTCCCAATCTCTCTCTCTCTCTCACACTCCCAGTCTCTCTCTCTCACTCCCAATCTCTCTCTCTCACTCCCAATCTCTCTCTCTCACACTCCCAATCTCTCTCTCTCACACTCCCAATCTCTCTCTCTCACACTCCCAATCTCTCTCTCTCACACTCCCAATCTCTCTCTCTCACACTCCCAATCTCTCTCTCTCACACTCCCAATCTCTCTCTCTCACACTCCCAATCTCTCTCTCTCACACTCCCAATCTCTCTCTCTCACACTCCCAATCTCTCTCTCTCACACTCCCAATCTCTCTCTCTCACACTCCCAATCTCTCTCTCTCACACTCCCAATCTCTCTCTCTCACACTCCCAATCTCTCTCTCTCACACTCCCAATCTCTCTCTCTCACTCCCAATCTCTCTCTCACACTCCCAATCTCTCTCTCTCACACTCCCAATCTCTCTCTCTCTCTCACACTCCCAATCTCTCTCTCTCTCTCTCTCACACTCCCAATCTCTCTCTCTCTCACACTCCCAATCTCTCTCTCTCTCTCACACTCCCAATCTCTCTCTCTCACACACTCCCAATCTCTCTCTCTCTCACACTCCCAATCTCTCTCTCTCTCACACTCCCAATCTCTCTCTCTCTCACACTCCCAATCTCTCTCTCTCTCACACTCCCAATCTCTCTCACACTCCCAATCTCTCTCACACTCCCAATCTCTCTCTCTCTCACTCCCAATCTCTCTCTCTCTCACACGCCCAATCTCTCTCTCTCTCTCACACTCCCAATCTCTCTCTCTCTCACACTCCCAATCTCTCTCACACTCCCAATCTCTCTCTCTCTCACTCCCAATCTCTCTCTCTCACACTCCCAATCTCTCTCTCTCTCACACTCCCAATCTCTCTCGCTCTCACACTCCCAATCTCTCTCACTCCCAGTCTCTCTCTCTCACACTCCCAATCTCTCTCTCTCTCTCACACTCCCAATCTCTCTCTCGCTCACACTCCCAATCTCTCTCTCTCTCTCACACTCCCAATCTCTCTCTCACACTCCCAGTCTCTCTCTCTCTCTCACTCCCAATCTCTCTCTCTCACACTCCCAATCTCTCTCTCTCTCACACTCCCAGTCTCTCTCGCTCTCACACTCCCAGTCTCTCTCTCTCACACTCCCAATCTCTCTCTCTCACTCCCAATCTCTCTCTCTCTCACTCCCAATCTCTCTCTCTCACACTCCCAATCTCTCTCTCTCTCACTCCCAGTCTCTCTCTCTCTCTCACTCCCAGTCTCTCTCTCTCTCTCTCTCTCTCTCTCACTCCCAATCTCTCTCTCTCACACTCCCAATCGCTCTCTCTCACACTCCCAATCTCTCTCTCACACTCCCAATCTCTCTCTCTCCTTCCTTCTCTCTCTCTCCTTCCCTCTCTCTCTCTCCTTCCCTCTCTCTCTCTCCTTCCCTCTCTCTGTCTCTCTCTCCTTCCCTCTCTCTTTCCCTTTCTCTCTCTCTCCTTCCCTCTGCCTCCCCTCTCTCCCTCCCCTCTCCTCCCTCCCTCACCTTCTCCCCCCTCCCTTCCCTACCCCTCCTTCCCTCCCCCCTCCCCCTCCTGCTCCCCCTTCCTCCCTCCCCTTCCCTTCCTCCCCCTTTCCCCCAGTCGCGCTCTCTTCCCCCCCCAGTCTCTCGCGCTCTCTCTCTTCCCCCCGTTGCTCTCTCTCTTCCCCCCAGTCGCTCTCTCTCTTCCCCCCAGTCGCTCTCTCTCTTCCCCCCAGTCGCTCTCTCTCTTCCCCCCAGTCGCTCTCTCTCTTCCCCCAGTCGCTCTCTCTCTTCCCCCCAGTCGCTCTCTCTCTTCCCCCCAGTCGCTCTCTCTCTTCCCCCCAGTCGCTCTCTCTCTTCCCCCCCAGTCGCTCTCTCTCTTCCCCCCCCCAGTCGCTCTCTCTCTTCCCCCCAGTCGCTCTCTCTCTTCCCCCCAGTCGCTCTCTCTCTTCCCCCCAGTTGGGGGAGGGGGGAAAGGGGGGAAGAAGGGAGGGGGGTGGAGGGGCCCTCTCTCCCCGTCTCCCCCTTCCCCCCCCAGTCTCTCGCTCTCTCTCTCTTCCCCCCAGTCTGTCGCTCTCTCTCTTCCCCCGTCTCTCGCTCTCTCTTCCCCCCCCCAGTCTCTCGCTCTCTCTCTTCCCCCCCCAGTCTCTCGCTCTCTCTTCCCCCCAGTCTCTCGCTCTCTCTCTTCCCCCCAGTCTCTCGCTCTCTCTCTTCCCCCCAGTCTCTCGCTCTCTCTCTTCCCCCCAGTCTCTCGCTCTCTCTCTTCCCCCCAGTCTCTCGCTCTCTCTCTTCCCCCCAGTCTCTCGCTCTCTCTCCTCCCCCCAGTCTCTCGCTCTCTCTCTTCCCCCCCGTCTCTCGCTCTCTTCCACCCAGTCGCTCTCTCTCTTCCCCCCAGTCGCTCTCTCTCTTCCCCCCAGTCGCTCTCTCTTCCTCCCAGTCGCTCTCTCTCTTCCCCCCAGTCGCTCTCTCTCTTCCCCCCAGTCGCTCTCTCTCTTCCCCCAGTCGCTCTCTCTCTTCCCCCCAGTCGCTCTCTCTCTTCCCCCCAGTCGCTCTCTCTCTTCCCCCCAGTCGCTCTCTCTCTTCCCCCCAGTCGCTCTCTCTCTTCCCCCCCAACTTGCTCTCTCTCTCTTCCAACAACAATATGCCCTCAAAAAAGCCTCGGCACATCTGTCTGTCTGTCATTCCGTCTGTCTGTCTGTATTGAATAAACTCGAAAGTTATAGAGCATACCTGCACGTGTGTTACATCGAAAGAAAGCTGACGATTCCAGAACCGTCCTAAGCGTATTTACGTTTCAGCCGGACAAAAATTGCGCCCGCGGTATCCAAAAAACCTTCAACATTCCGCTCATTATCCGCTCA